>NC_134601.1:1977389-2279175 GCF_037038515.1 Microtus pennsylvanicus | reverse complement strand
TCTCTGTGAGTTCAAGACCAGCCTGGTCTACAAGAGCTAGTTCCAGGACAGGCTCCAAAGCCACAGAGAAACCCTGTCTCGAAAAAAACCAAAAAAAAGGATTAGTTTTTGGAGTCTTGTGTCATTTTTGAGTGTCATGTTTTTATGTTTCTTGATTTTTCTTTATAATTAGTGTTTACATATGTTTATTAGAGTTTTCCAATTAATGAACTGGCATGGTAAAGGAAAGAACTTTATTTTTTTATTTAATTTTTTTGAGACAGGGTTTCTCTACAAAGCTCTGGTTGCTCTGGAACTCATGCTGTAGACCAGACCAGCCTTGAACTCAGGGATCCACTTGCCTCTGCCTCCTAAGTGCTAGGATTAAAGTGTGCACTACCACCTCCTGGCTGGAAAGCACTTTTATCAATAAGTTTAAATAGAGGTTCTGAAAGTCTCGTAACCCTTTTTCATGCATTTAACTTCTCAGAATATTCCCTACCCCCAACCCCTCAGCTCTTTTGTGTGATTAAATTTCCGATTAAAGAGATTTGCTGTTGCTTGTCTGGAGTTCCCAATATATTGTACAAAACAGGTGACCCTCCAGAACACTTTGTTAGGTGACCAACGTAACACATAAAATAATACAGGTTTTATAGCTCCCTGTGGTGGTCTCATGCATATTGTAGGTCTTCTGGAGTACTGGCTTAATTACATTCTTACTTCTGCTCAGCAAGGTGTGCTGGGGCGGCAGGGGCTCTGGTTTTGTCAAGAAAGTGAGAGATGGGTCCAGGTTCTATGGAAAGATAAATCAGGCAGCCTTTGAGAAACTGAAGAGCTCAGTGCCTCCCGAGGGAGGAGCTGGACAGGAAGGTTTCAGTCACTTTCTCTTAGCATAAGGGAAAAGGGTAAATAGTAGCTTCACTGGGCCCCTCTTAATGGATGCCTTACTGCCAAAACTCCTTAGCCTGTGCTCATTTTCAAGACAGGGTTCCTCTATGTAACCCTGGCTGTCTTAGACTTTGCTCTATAAACCACGGGGCTTCGAACTTGGAGATCCACCTACCTCTTCTGCCATGTTTTGATGTCAATCATCTAATTCAGTGTTCTTAGTGTAAAGTTCTATAATCATCATTGTAATGGATTTGAGATAATCTTATTGTTCTAAAAAATCTTTTACATATTTATAGACCTAACTGATTCACCTTCGCCACTAAGCCTAGTTGACCAGAGTCTCCTTTCTTTTTTTTTTTTTTTTTTTTTTTGGTTTTTCGAGACAGGGTTTCTCTGTGGTTTTGGAGCCTGTCCTGGAACTAGCTCTTGTAGACCAGGCTCGTCTCGAACTCACAGAGATCCGCCTGCCTCTGCCTCCCGAGTGCTGGGATTAAAGGCATGCGCCACCACCGCCCAGCCCAGAGTCTCCTTTCTTGAGACAGAGAATCTCTACAACAGGCTGGTCTCAGTTTCCCTTGCTGAGATTACAGGTCTGTACCATTCGTCCTGGCTTACAGATCTACTTCCTGTTCTTCTCTCTGCTTCCCTTTTTTGACATTAAACAATAAAGAGGTTCTAAAATATATGCTATTTTGTGTGTGGCTTCTTTTGCCGACTGCAGTGTTCTGGAGGTCCGTTGATATTAAATAACATACTGGCCCTTGAAAAAAAAATAAATCTAAGTCTCAGGGCACTGTCCAGAATACTGTGTTTTCTTTATTCACTCAACATTTGATAGCTACATATGCTATGATCGATTGCTTCAAACACTTACTCATCTTTTTCTTGAGATGGTCATATATTTTCATATATTTTATTTCATGTCATAGACTCAAAGGAATGAACTCTCGAAGTCACATATCAGGTTTATGTTTAATTGTTAAGAGACTTCTAATTTTCTTCCAAAATGAGTATGCCGTCACACTTCGGCACCAACAAGATAGGAGGGGTTCAGTCTCTCTGTATCTTCACAAACACATACTGATTTATTTTTGTGATGTTTGATCAAACCCATGGACTCATATATTGTTTGTAAGTGCTCTACCACTGAGTCTTGTTATAATCTTATTTTAAATTATCGACATTGGGGCTGACGAGATGGCTCAATGGTTAAAAGCATTTATTGCTCCTGAGGAGGACTAGGGTTGGTTCCAGCACCCATATAGTGACTCATAACTGTCTGTAACTCCAGTTCCAGAAGATCCGATGCCTTTAAAGAAAATCTTTACCGATTTTCTCCTTTACTTTAAAACTGACTCTTTATAAAACAATTGACTTCTAATATATTTTTAAGACTTATCGTTTATCTTTATATTATGTGTACACATTTCTGCATGTATGTCTTGCACCATATATATGTTTGGTGCCCACAGAGGCCAGAAGAGGGTGTTGGGCCACCTGGAGCTAGAGTTACAGATAGTTGCGAGCCTCCTGATGTGGTTGGTGGGGACTGAACCTGGGTCCTCTACGAGAGCAGCAAGCGCTTTTACCTGCTGAACCGCCATTCTTTCTAAACCTGATACTTTTATCTGGTGCATTTGCTCCCTCCTTCCCTCCCTCCCCCTCTCTCATTTATTTTTTTTAAAATTACACCAATTTGTTTGTGCGTGGGAGTGGGGTGGCCAGAGGACAACTGTGGGGGTCATTTCTCTCCTTCCATTACACATGTCCCAGGGAATGAACTCAGGGCAGCAGTTTGGCAACAAATAGCTTCAGCAGTTGAGCTATCTCGCTGGCCAGTAATATGTTCTGTATGTTTCAAATACAGGGATCTTTCTCGGCATTCAGTTTGAAATTATTTCCTTCCATCTTGTACACTGTATTTTTACTTGATCCTTTAGGTATACAGACTATAGATGGACTAGGTTTGATTTCTCTTGGCAATATCTACAGTCTGGAGACAGTGATCACAGTGAGGTATTACCTCGTTTCTTTAAAAATGGGTATGATAAAAAAGAGTAAAGAGTGGAAGAGAGGATGTGGAGGAAAGGGAACCCTTACACCCCGTGGGTGGGAATGTAAATTAGCACAGCCATTATGGAAAACAGTATGGAGGTTGCTCAAAACTCAAAAATAGAATCACCATATGATCCGGCAATTTCATTCCTGGGAATATAGCCAAAGAGAATAAAAGCAGTCAGTCAAGGAGAAATCATCTGCGTCCCCACGGTTATTCCAGCCCTAATCACAATAGTCAAGAAATGGAACAGGGGCATGTGCATGCCTTTAATCCCAGCACTCATGAGTTTGAGGCCTGCCTGGTGTGCATAGCAAGTTTCAGGACACCCACTGCTACATAGTGACACTGTGTCTCAGAAAGGAATGAAGAAATAGAAAGAGTCTAAGTCCTATTAGCTGATGTATGTATACATAAAGTATGGTGTATATGTGAGACCTTATTCAGTCGGGAAAATGATGGAATCTTGTCATTTGTCACACACAACATGGGTGAAATTGGAGTCCATTATGTGACATAAATACTATATGATCTCACTTCCATGAAGAATCTTAAAAAGTTGATCTGCAGAAATTGAGGGTCAATTAATAGAAGAGACTGGGAAGATCAGAGGAAGGGGTAGCTAGAGGAAGGTTGGTCAACAGGCACTAATTTATAGTTAGACGGGAGCAGGGAGCTCTGCGGTGCGATTGCATATTTTAAAAAGCTAAACAATGAATTTTTAATGCTGTCACCATAAAGACAGGGCAAATATTTGAGGATGTGTTTCACCTGAACTGGACATTATGCTGTGTATACTGTATACATGTATCGCAACATCACGCGGTACTCCGTTAACATGTGTAACTTTAATACTTTGTGTATCCGTTAAAAGAAAAAGACCACAACAACCTGGCTAGGGTCGTAGTTCAGTTGCCCCATGCTTGCTGGGTATGGATGCAACCCTAGGTTTCATTCCTAGCATCCCATAAACTGCTGTGTCAGCACTCAAAATATGGAAGTAGGAAGATCAGAAAAGTTCAAGGTCATCCTTGACTATATAGCTCGTTTAAGGTCACCCTGGGATGTGTGACATCCTATCTCAAATAAATAAATAAACAAACACAATGTTATAAATGAAAATATTTGGGAAGAGAAAAGCACACATATTTATCAATGCTGAAAACTGCACATGGCTGGGGGTGCAGAGGAAAACGCCCACAGAAGTGGTCTAAGCCTGGAGCTTAGGCACCATTCTCTCACGCAGCAACTCGTCGTGGGAAGTGACTCCCAATCAAAAACCGCAAAAGGAATCTGCAGGACACTGTGTAGTATGATTTACTTTTGGGAAACAAATGAACAAGAAAATGTATTTACATAAACACACGGAGAATGGAGAAAACAGGGAGAAAGAGGTAAGAGAGTGAGACTTGCTAATGTGTGCCTTCTTATACAGTTCTCATTTCTGGATCGCATGAACACACTCATTTATTTAAAAAATACAAAGAACAAGAAATAGTTTCCTATGAGGAGGGGAAATCTGGGAAACCATTCAAGAGACTGATGTTTTATGTTATAAAAATATTTGGCACGATTTGCGATTTTGAATGTGTTTGCTTTGCAGGAGTAGCAAATCGTGAGCAGAATTTAAGAGTAATGAAGTGATCCAGGCATGGTGGCCTTTAATCCCAACACTCTGGAGGCAGACAGGTCTCCATGAGTTCAAGGCCAGCCTAGTCTGCATAGTGAGTTAGTTCCAGGTCAGCTAGGGCTACACGGAGGGACTACATAGAGAGACCCTGGCTCAAAAAAGAATAAATAAATAAATAAATAAATAAGGCAAACAAAGAGGAATAAAGTACACAAGAGGCAGAGAAACAAACAGTCACCTAGCTCAAACAGCAGAGACTTACAGTTTAAAAACTCTGGTTTTAGAATTAATAAATGGAGTTGATGTGACTTAGCATCAGCCAAAATAAATCAATTACTTAAAATTGATACAATTAACTTTTTCTGATCCAGAGATTCAAAACCAGGATCTGAGAGAGACAGTGGCACTCCCATGTTCATGACAGTAAGCTATCTCTGAGAGCAACTGAAACCTCCGTTGATTGTTTAATCTTAGAAGAGTATATACTGCTATGTGATAACACAGATTAACCTTCAGTAAAGTTTGCTAAATAAAGTAAGCCAGTCAAACTCAATGCAGTACGGCTCTGCGCATAGGAAGTAGGTAAAATATTTAAACCCATAGACTCAAAGAATGGCATTTCACAGAGACCAGATGGGAGGCAAACAACATGCCCCTAATCAATGGCCATAAAAGGTTCTATAACTTTGACCTCAGGTCCACAGTCATGTATGCAGACATCTTGAGAATAGTTAAGGATGTGGAGCTCACGTTCTGTGTTCTTGATGCAGTAAAGTAAAAAACACATTAAAAAAGAAAAGGGTACCTTGCTGTTGGTTGTCATCATAAATTTATTAATTAATATATAGTTAATGGCTTTCCATGTGACATTTTCTTGCCTTCTAAATTAAAAATATGTCATATAATAAAGTTATATGACATATTTTTGTTTTTTTCATTAACCAAAGTGGGATTAGTTCTGGTATCTTTGGAATATTAGTTAAAATCAGGTGAGGTAGCATTTCTTGCATTATGGTTTCTGTAATGATGCTTTGTCTGTTTGTCAAGTATCTATTTGCCTCTTTTCTGTCTTTTGTGAACCTATAAAAAATTGAGTCCAGAACAGCCAAGGCTACACAAAGAAACCCTGCTCAAAAAACCAAAAGGAAAAAAATTGAGGGTTTCATTTTTGTATATCTGGAAATTTGATGTGAATTCTACTGACTCTCACAATTGTTTTTGGCAATATAGTCAACTTTATAATACTGGCTTTATTAAACTTGTAACATAGGTGTTATGTGTGAACATTTATGATTAGGTGTGGCGTCTTCAGTGGCTAAGTTCTATTCTTGAGAGGGCTAATGACAATTTGTATTTTGTCCTCTGAGCAGACATATTAGTAACTGGGATGCAGGTACAGTATTGAAATGGATAATGAATAATTCTGGTAGACAATTTGCATTCTGAGAATTAAGAATTGACTTTCTGAGCCGGGCGGTGGTGGCGCACGCCTTTAATCCCAGCACTTGGGAGGCGGAGGCAGGCGGATCTCTGTGAGTTCGAGACCAGCCTGGTCTACAGCTAGTTCCAGGACAGGCTCTAAAACCACAGAGAAACCCTGTCTCGAAAAAAGCAAAAAAAAAAAAAAAAAAAAAAAAAAAAGAATTGACTTTCTGGTTTTTTTTTACACACCCAATGCCTGAAATGGGTTAAATGCTCATTTTCTACATGGTTGTTCTATTCTTAAAGATGTGAAAACGTGTTCATGCAAAAACTTACACATGAATGTTTATAAGGGTATTATTCAGATTAGCCAACAAATTGACTCTTCCAGACGCTATCTAAAACTGCATAGATAGATATGCGAAATGCTGTGTCTTACATACAAATATTATTTGGGCATAAAACCAGATGCACTACTAATAATGATAAAGCATGGATGAACCTTGAAAATCCAATTCTACATGAAAGAAGACATGCAAAGAGCACACATATAATGTGCTTCCATTTACATCAACTATCTGTCATAGGGAACTCCATGCAGAAGGAAAACATGTTGGTGGTTGCCAGAACTGGTATGGAATTTCCTGTTGGGGTAATGAAGTGTTCTGATAATTGAAAGTGGTGATGGATGCCTGCGTGTTTTAATACGCTGAAAATAATTGAATTATAAATATTAAGTGACTGAGTTGCCTAACATGTGATTGATGTCTTAATAAAACTGTTACCAAAAAAAGGAGAAAAAAACCAATTGGCAGCGATCCAGTAAGAATACAGGGTTGTAAATTATCTGAATAATTATCTGAAATATCTTCCGGGGAAATATGACATCTGGTGCTTTCCTGCACATACCTAGAAATCAGGATAGCTGGATTCACATCCTCTCTGCTTCCTAGTTTTAAGCCCCGTGGATTTTGAAGGATCCACAGCCACAGTTAGTTGGCCAAATACTTGACTGTCTCTAGTATTTCAGCTGGAGCTGGGAAACACTCAAGTTTCCATGTTGATCATCTATAGCTCCAGCTAGATAAGCCAATAGAAAGGGGCTGGAGGAGCTGAAGATATTCTTTCTGTTTTTGTTTTTCGAGACAGGGTTTCTCGGTGTAGCTTTCGAGTCTGTCTTGGAACTCACTCTGTAGACCAGGCTGGCCTGGAACTCACAGAGATCCGCCTACCTCTGCCTCCTGAGTGCTGGGATTAAAGGCGTGCGCCACCACCTTCTGGCTGAGATGAAGATATTCTAAAGAGATAGCTGCATCTCTCAGCTTGACTATCAGACTATGGAAACAGGGAATCTCAAAGAAATGGAAATTTTCTTCCAAGGAATCTTATTCTGGGAGAAAGAAGGAAGGGCTTTAGCCTTCGATGGAACTTGGTTCCTGGGAAGAGATTTTCCCACAGTTCTAACAACTTGTCAGACCTTCTTACCAGATGAGACTGAAGCCCAGACAGTATTGGATCTGTGGTGGGCGCAACCACACCTAGACTAGGACCACTTAGATGTGCATATCTTTAGCCCTCCATTTAACTTCAGTCTGACTTCGGCACCCCAGGATGGATTTGGAGTGTTCACTGGATCTCTTTGTCCTTCTTTCCAATGTGGCCACAGTGAACAAATTTCACATTGAATAAATCTCATTATTAATTTGGTTCTTTTAGTTGGCTTACTGAAGATAGGTTTGGGGCACAAACCCTGACCTTCAGTTTGATCACAACCTCAGTGTTTATTGTTTGGTTTCAGTGCTGGGGACTGAACCCAAGAGCTCGCGGATGTTAGGCGAGTACTGTATGATTAAGCTATAATTCCAGTTCTATTTGAGTCTTTTAATGATTTCTGATCTTTATTAAATCACCCTTCGTCCATAGTCAGACCTACTTGGTCCAGGTGTGTCTCCTTTTTTACACATTGTAATACTGTGTTTTTAACATCCTTAAAGTTTATCCTCAGAGATCACACAATCAAGTTACAAAGCAAACAAACAAAAACCAGCCAACAAACAAACTGATCATAATGTTAGAAGGAAATTTAGGGGTTTGTGTTGAATTCATAGTTCTCTTGGGTCTCAGATGCTCCACAGGCTACAGGTGGGACCACCTTGTTGATGCTTTCTAACATACAGCAGGGTTGTTTTCCGTACATCTTGTCATAAGTGGAAAAGATCGTAAGTTAAAAGTACACTGTAGAGTCAGGCGGTGGTGGTGCATGCTTTCCTTTAATCCCAGCACTCGGGAGGCAGAGGCAGGCGGATCTCTGTGAGTTCGAGGTAAGCCTGGTCTACAAGAGCTAGTTCCAGGACAGGAACCAAAAGCTACGAAGAAACCCTGTCTCGCAAAAAAAAAAAAAAGTACACTTGTAGTTAAGAATGCCTGGAGACATGGCTCAGCGGTTAAGAGCATTGCCTGCTCTTCCAAAGGTGCTGAGTTCAATTCCCTGCAACCACATGGTGGCTCACAACCATCTGTAATGAGGTCTGGTGCCCTCTTCTGGCCTTCAGGCATACACGCAGAAAGAATATTGTATACATGATAAATAAATAAATAAGTTTAAAAAAAATAAAAGTAATTTTGGGCCGGAGAGATGGCTCAGTGGTTAAGAGCATTGCCTGCTCTTTCAAAGGTCCTGAGTTCAATTCCCAGCAACCACATGGTGGCTCACAACCATCTGTAATGAGGTCTGGCTCCCTCTTCTGGCCTTCAGGCTTACACACAGACAGAATATTGTATAAATAATGAATAAATACATTTTTTTTTAAAAAAAGAATGCCTGTTTTTCTGTCAGAGCACCTGAGTTTGGTTCCTAGCAACTACATAAGGTAGCTTACAGCAATTTGTAACTCTGGCTCCAGGAGATCTGATACCCTTTTCTGGCCTCCACAGGCACCTCTACTCATGCACACACCCAAACACATACACATAATTTTAAAAAATTTAAAAATTTAAAATACATTTCATACATTTAACATAGCAAATAACATAGGTTAGTCTAACATGTTTTGAACCTGTTCAGAAGACTTGCACGAGCCAAGAGTCAGCATGAATCCTCTAGCACAAGCTCTGGTTTCTAATAAGCGGTGACTGCCCCTGGAATTTACTGCACCTTCTACTACAGATGGAAACCAATGGTTGCACATATACTCAGAATTAACATACACAGCAGGAGATACAGATGGACCTTTTGTAGATACGGTGGGGTATCTACATCAAAGCCTCCCTCCCAAAAAAAAAACAAAAACAAAAACAAAACAAAATGCCTTAGCAACACAACAAACCCAGTAGAGTGTAGACTCAACACGGGCTATTTCCCATCCGAGTTCTGTGGCTGACTGAGCTGCGCTTTGCTGTTACTGCCAAGCGTCATGAAGGCATGTGATAACACACATCAACAGCCTAGGAAAAGATCAAAGTTCAAAATTTGAAGGACGGCCTCCATCAAATGTGAATGCTTTCACAATGTGGCGAAGTCAGAAAGTGATAACTCAAGCCATTGTAATTTGGGACCTTCAGGGGCTTCCAAAAGTACTGTTTTCAGACTTGAGGATGGATTGGACTTACTTCTAGAAGGTAGGGCACATGACTGGAGGAGACAAAAGTACTCAGCACTAGTAGGAGAGAACTCCTTATTTCCACTGAGAGAAACCTCAAGTATTTGTGAGAACATTTTTAGGGGATACAAAAGTACTGGTAAGCCCAGCTGACTGGGCCAGTAGAGGTGTTCCAACAGACCTTTTCTCTTTTGTTTTCTGTTGCCATGATGAACACCATGACTAAAGCAACCCATTCAGAAAAGGATTGATTTGACTTACAAGTTACAGTCCGTTTTCAAGAGAAACTAAGGCAGGAACTCCAGGCAGGAGGTTGAAACCAAGACCACAGAGGAATGTCGCTCCCTGGCTTATGTTCAGCTTGCTTTCTGTGCTGCTTTGGCTTTAAAGTTATTCATTGGGAGTTGGGTGTGGTAGGCAGGGGTGGGGTGGTCTATAGTTGGGACTAGCTAAGTTATGTGTTGGTGATTATTGAAGCCAAATGATATGTAGGTCATTATATTTTCCTTTCTACTTCTGTGTACATGCTTGAAATTTTCCATAATAAAGCAAAACCAATTTCTAAAAGGCCACATTGTTCTGCACTGTTATGTAAACAGTGAGTGTTTCCGAAGCCACCAAGCTGTGAACTATTATACAGACTAACAAATCTATTGCCATTCAAACTAGATGAGATGGAGGTTCTTGTACTCGGCTTGAGATGAGATTATTTTTTTTAGCAGATGCTGTTTGTATTTGCAAGATGTGATGTTGCTAGTTATTCATTTTGAGGAATGGTCAGGTCGGGTCCAAGACTGCAATCTTTTAAGTTTATTTTGGTTATTTAAGTTCTGTGACCTTAATGGCTCTATTGATTGACAATGGTTTTGTACAGATTTAAATAGAAAAAAATCACTTACTTATATAGTGATGATGTAAACATAGATACATACATAATATTGTATGTATTTATGTATATATAGATATATATTACATCTACATTATATATATATATATATGTACAGATAAACAGTAGCATACACAAACTGGAAATTATAACACAAAAAGAGAAAACAAACTAATTTCTATAGAAAAATCCCCAAACAGGCAAAACCTAGAGCAAAAATTAAAATAGCTCTGTATTCCTTAGAACCAGCACATTCAATATAGCAAAGACAAATGTACCTTCAATTTAGAAAAAAAAGTTTCCATTTTGTCTTTTAAAACTACTTCATCAATTTGGGGCTGGGGAACTGGAGAACTGACTTGGTGAGGAGCACTTGCGGCTCTTTCAAAGGACCTTGACTCAGTTCCCAGTACCCGCACGGTGGCTCACAACTCCAGTGATGGGTGATGTGGCGCCCCCTTCTGGCCTCCACAGGCACACATGCAGTTCAGTATGTACAAGCAGGAAACCCACACAAAATAAAATAAATAAATCTTCACTGGTTCCCTTCCCACATCCCCTGGTCAGAGGATCAAACCTGTATATTGGGAGAAAACCCCACAACTCCAAATTACGTGTCTAGTAGACTAGGAGCATATATAATACAGCAGGCTCTGTATTGAGAGCAAGGTTTTGATAATGATTTTATTCATTAAAACTAAACGAAAAAGGAAGTCTTCTTGCAGAGTGTCTTTTGGGGTGATACACATATTCAAATATGGACAAATACCGGATGTGAAAACCTTAGCCTTCTGCTTGCATTGCCAGAGGCACTTTTTTCTCACGGCTTCATATCACTGTCCACGACCTCTCTGCTCAGGTCCACATCACTGAGGGGACAGTCTTAGAGTATGTTCTTTTAAGTAAAAGGGCATGCTATCTGCTAAGAATTCAGAAAAAAACCCACGTGCTGCTGGTGAAATGAACAGCATTGTCAGAAACAGCTCATGTCGGAAAGCACTGATAAATGTTTGCATGATGTTTCAGCATCCACATACAAACTCGGTTTCAGTGGATTGGGCATTTACTTCAATACATGCACAGACATGTATACTAAGCTCCCTGTATGCTTATGTTTACATAGGATCTATTTCCATGCTTCGTATTTTTACCTCTTTCCAGGGCAGTTGATCATTATCATGGAATTCTTTTTCAACACAATATTTTTATTAATTATTTGGGAGTTTCATACAATGCACCCTGATGACACTCACTTCCCATTCCCACCAGGTCCACCCTCTAACCCTTGTGTGCCCCTCCAAAAAGAAAAAAAATACATCAAGTCCAATTTGAGTTGCCTATATCCTCACTGAGGAATGGGCAACCCCACAGTGGCCAGTCTCTTAAAGATAACTGAGTCCTTCCCCACCATAAGTGAAACCCTGGCAAAAGCTGCTTTTGTTGTTGCCATTGTTTAAGACAGGTATCATGCTGTAGCAAAGGCTGGCTTGGCTCATTATATAGCTCAGGCTAGCCTACACTCAGCATTCTACCTGCCTCAGGTTCATGAGTATTGGGGTTATAAATGATTAAACCACATCTGGAATACACAGCTTTCTTTTCATGAAAATATTTATCTTATTTTTACTTGCATGCGCATATGAATATGTGTTTGTGCCTGGTTATGTGCACATAAGTGCATGATATGCTGGCACCTCAAGTGTATGGAGGGGATTGACCATCTTTTTGTCGGAGACCAGCTTCGACAAAAATACCAATGAGTTCTTAGATTTAACATGTTTAATAAGACAAATTAAGAATTTGATACAGGCCTTTCTGCGGATTTTCCTCCCTCGTTCTCTCTTTGCTGCCAGACCTCCGCCATCATGGGTCGCATGCACGCTCCCGGGAAGGGCCTGTCCCAGTCGGCGCTGCCCTACCGCCGCCGCAGCGTCCCCACGTGGCTGAAGCTGACGTCTGACGACGTGAAGGAACAGATTTACAAACTGGCCAAGAAAGGCCTCACTCCCTCCCAGATAGGTGTGATCCTGAGGGACTCGCACGGTGTGGCCCAGGTCCGTTTTGTGACTGGTAATAAAATCTTGAGAATCCTTAAATCCAAAGGCCTTGCCCCTGATCTCCCTGAGGATCTCTACCATTTGATTAAGAAGGCAGTCGCTGTCCGAAAGCATCTTGAGAGGAACAGAAAGGATAAGGATGCTAAATTCCGCCTGATTCTGATAGAGAGCAGAATTCACAGGCTGGCTCGTTACTATAAGACCAAGTGGGTCCTCCCACCCAACTGGAAATATGAGTCATCCACAGCCTCTGCTTTACTGGCGTAAATTCCCTTGTATACACGAGCAATAAAATCACTTTGAATAAAAAAAAAGAATTTGATACAGCTAAATACTATTAAGAAACACTCTAGACCAATTCAAAAGGGCTTTCCCACCCCTGGAGATCCCCCACTCCTTTAATTAGGAGATACTATAGCCATAGAAATATGTGTAGCACAAACATCTGCTTGCTTACCATTATCTAATTGTTGAATGAACTCTCTTGACTGAAACTTGCCCAGAGATATACTCTTCCTTAACCTTTTGCTTACAGAGGTCAGCAGTCAGAGATGGGTATGATCCTTTCCCCCCAGGTGTTTCAGGCATAGGCATGTAGGATTGGAATGCATGTACCGAAGCTGGGTACGTTTGGAAAATGGGAAAGTGTTCACCTAAGGCAAATGTAATCATCTTTCCTGTAGCCGAAGCACAGACTTTAATAAAATTAATAAAAAGGGAGGAGCATGTAGAGGCCCAAAAATGTGAGCCTATTTCCACCTTGTCTGAAGGTCAGAGAGTTTTAGCTTGTTCAAAGTTGTTGACCAGTTTGGCTACACATCCTGACCTAGGGTGTGGTTACTTGGTCTTTTGGACACTGAGAAGGCCCATACAGGTAGATCCATTCCACCCTGACCAGTGGTCAGAATATTCAAGCATGCTTCTGCTCCTTCTTTTTTTTTTTTGTGGATTTTTCGAGACAGGGTTTCTCCGTAGCTTTTTTGGTTCCTGTCCTGGAACTAGCTCTTGTAGACCAGACTGGCCTCGAACTCACAGAGATCCGCCTGCCTCTACCTCCCGAGTGCTGGGATTAAAGGCGTGCGCCACCACCACCCGGCTTCTGCTCCTTCTTTTGAGATGGGTGGGGGTTTGACCTGGGGAGTAGCTGCCTTCAGGAGACTTGGTCTAGAGTGGGCTCACTGCCTAAGCAACAGAATGCTAATGACTTGATGTCTCATAGTACTGAAGAAAGTAACTGCTCTAGCTGTCCTTTGTATTGTGTTAAAGCAGTCTTTTGTCTTCCCGCCTGTTGCACTGGGGTATAAACGTGTCTGGAAAATTAAACACAGCCGGATTTCAGTATTCACTGGAACTCCCTACCAATACTATCCTATATTTTCTGTTTTATTATTTTCACTTGCAACTTCACTTTCTTTACTATTTTTCTAATCCCAGTGCCCCTATCCTGGTAAGTGATATCTTTGTCAAAGTTAGTCTCCAACAAGTATTATTATTAAAGTTATTTCATTCAAAACCAGGCGTGGTGGATTATGCCTATCATCCTAGCAATCAGGAGATTGAGGCAAGAGAGCACTGTGAGTTCAAGGCTAGCCTGGGTGGGCTACATAGAGAGTTCTTGGTCAGCTTGTGCTACAGCGTGAGATCCTGTCTCAAAAATTTTTATTCAGGCCCTCAATCATTCCACAAATACTATCTCATATGTATGCTTTGACAGGCACTGACTGTGTGTTTTGGTAGGAAAGAAAGGAGAAAGTACTTAAATTCCAGCTTCAGGGAAGACACTTCGAAGCAAGGGCTTAAGGATAGGGCCTCTTTACACTGGACTGAAATTGCCTTTTAAGTACAGAATGATTGGGCAGAAATGATATTAATGGTAATGAAGACAGCTCCATATTCCGTTATAGTGCTTTGCAATATATGCTCATGTTTGCTTTTCATAGGTTATTAAGAGTGTACATAAGCCCACACTCTAACTAAAAAAGTGCTTTCTTGAATGAAGATGTTTGGTCAAAAGTGAGACCCCAGCCCTCTACCACCCTATATCCAAAGAGGCTGGAATATAATATTGAGTTGGAAGTGTCACTCCCAGCCTGCCAAGTGCTTTATGCTTTGGGCTCTAATTCTCAGCTTTTCAAACACTAACCACATAGGGTATTTAAGCCCGTGCCAGAAAGAGGAACACGTGGTTTCAGGTTTACTTGTGTGTTCCCTCTGTCTTCCCCCTTGCCATACTCTTCCGGCCACCCGGGAGTGTGCCGTCTATTAAACACGGACATTTAATTTGGTTTGATGTGGTCTGATTGGAGTTCTTTTGTGTTGGCGAAGAGGCTTGTCTTAAGATTTTTTTCTAATAGTTGGAGTGTCCCACTGAAAGGGTCCATTTTTTCCTGCGAAGCTATATCATGAAAAGCAAATACACTGCATTTATTTATTAATGTCATCTTGAAGACCATTTTTCACTTCTTTTTATTTGTTTGTTTGTTTTGTTTTGTTTTTTGAGACATGGTTTCTCTATGCAACAGTCCTAGCTGTCCTGGAACTCACTCTGTAGACCAGGCTGGCCTGTAACTCCCAGAGATCCCCCTGCCTCTGCCTTCTAAGTGCTGGGATTAATGGTGTGCACCACCACCACCACCTGGCCTCCTTTTACTTTTTTTCTTTTATTGAAAATAATGTTTTCATGCAATATATTCTGCTTATGGTATACCCTCTCCCTACTCTTCCCAGTTTCTCCCACCTCCCCCTCTCATCCAGATCCACATCCTTCCTGTCTCTCTCTAGAAAACAGACTTCTAAAGAATAATAATAAAATATAATAAGATAAATCAAGACCAAACAATCCAGAATATGAGAAAATAACCAAACAAGAAAATTATTTTTCACTTTTGATTACTTTTTTTCTCTAAAAGGAGGCACAAACCATTCCTGCTCATTCATTAAAAAAAATGCATGTATTGAGTGTTAAGCTCTAGATTAAGCACTATCAACTATCCAAACACATCACACATGGATTGATGGAGGAAGGTCATTGGCTAATAAAGAAACTGCCTTGGCCCATTTGATAGGCCAGCCTTTAGGTGGGTGGAGTAAACAGAACAAATGCTGGGAAGAAGGGAAGTGAGCTCAGATGCCATGCCTCTGCTCTCTGGGGCAGATGCGATGAAACTCCGACCCAAGATGGACGTAGGCTAGAATCTCCCTGGTAAGTCACCACCTCGTGGTGCTACACACATGAATAGAAATGGGCCAATCAGTGTTTATATGAATACAGTTTGTGTGTTGTTATTTTGGGGCATAAGCTAGTCAGGCGGCTGGGAGGTGGGTGGCAGGAATGCAGCCCGCAGCTCCTTCAAGAATGGATCTTTACATGAACGGATATTTACGTCAATGTAGAATAATGCATAGACCTCATGTGATATGCAATTCAGCTTCCCACCTTTTCCAATCTTGCATCCTCTCACTCCCTTTCATAAATACTTATCCCTCACACGTATCTTGCACCTCAAGCTCCAATTGGATGCCTGCTTCCAGAAAGCCCAACCAGCAGCAATTGGCACTGTTTGTGGTCTGAGAAAGCAGCCAAGTGGGTGTGTTCTCGGAACCCCCTGGATAGCAGGTAGGTGGTACATGGATAGCCTCTGGCAGCAGGCAGCTGGAAGTCATACACTTTTCAAAACTTTCTCAAGAGGTGCATTGTAAAAGTCCTAGTGGTTGCAGCATCTAATATATTTGAAATATTTTTAAAAAATCTGAACTACATGACTAACAGGAGCAGATAGCTACAGTTAATGAACACCTACAGTTAACAGGCAATTAGTAGCCAGGTTGGAAGGCCAAGGCTGCTTTGGTTAAATACAAAAGGGTTCTTTTGTCTCCTACATGGAGAGGGCAGAACTTTATAGTTAAGATTGGCTTGACTTTGAGGTTCAGCACTCAACCAAAACAAGGCTGTTGGTTTGAGAATTTTTGACACCTTGACAGATGACTCAGGCCATCTAGGTGACTGCTCAAAGAGGCTTTGAATCTTATAATCCTTTGAATAAGAATAGAATCGGGTATAAAACTCTTGGTACCCAGTTGGTGGCAATGTTTGTAATGTCTGGTGGAAGTATGTCACTGCGGAAGGCTTTGAGAATAAAAGACCCTTTCTACTTCCCAGTTTGCACACATCACTTCATGCTCGCATTTGACGATATGAGCTCTCAGCTTCCTGTTCTTGGCACCGTGTTTGCCATGATTTGTCTTCATTATGGACATTATCCTTCTGTAACCATAAGCCCAAATAAACTCTATAAATTGTTTTGGTCACAGAGTTTCAAAACAACAACAGAAGCTGGTGTGGTGGCACAGACCTTTAATCACAGAACTCGGGAAGCAGAAGCAGGCAGATCTCTGAGTTGGAGGACAGTCTGGTCTACAGAGTGAGTTCCAGGACAGCCAGAACTATACAGAGAAACTCTGCCTTGAAAAAAAACCAAAAAACAACAAGAAAAAAGCAACTAATACAAACCTTTAAGCCAATGAACATGAACTACTTCATCTGTATTAGGAGCAACTATCCTACTGTCTCCATGAGGGAAGATTAAGCAAAGGCCTTTTTCCACAAAACAATCAAAGCTCACTTTCAGGACCCCTCCCACTGTCCCTTTCAGTACACTAGTTAGGCTATGTCTAAGTGTCATACAGCTGGGCATGTGCTGGACTTGGTAGGCAAGGAAAGGGATTATGCTCCAAAGAAGATGAAAGGAACTAGCATGTACCTGCAAGAAACAGGGTCCTTGGTACATGTAAATATGTCTAGCAGGAAAGGTAAAAGGAATTCTAGCACTGGGAAAGTACTAAGTTGGGAGTAATTTTCTGAGCTACATGATGTTAAAACACTGTCCAGAACCCCAGAAAGTTGTCAATTTTTTTAATGGGATGGTGCCTAGCAGTAAGAAAAATGGGATAACTTATGATGAGTGAAGTCAAAATGTTAGAACTGCTGTGGCAAATAGCATAGAAGGGGAAAAAAGACTTTAGAAAGTAGGCCTACTAGAATAGATGTTACTAAGGACAATAATACTGAAAGATCAGATTACTAAGAACAGCCTGTAATTCCACTGTTTAACAAAAGTCACCAGTAATGCTTGGATACAGGGTTTCTGGTATCACTGAAAAAAATCTAGGGGTGAATAGGTTGATGAAATAACTTAATGATATGTTGGGTGCCTGTATTTTCAGCTACTAAAGAGGCTGAGGCAGGAAGATCTCTTTTAAGATCTGATGTAGGATTACCCTCTGTATGCTGTGAATACCATTGGTTAATAAAGAAACTATCTTGGAAACCTTGTCTAAAAAAAAAGAAAGAAACTATCTTGGGCTTGCGCAGAGAAGAATAGAGGTAGGTAGGTAAAACTAAACTGAACGCTGGGAGAAAGGAGGCAGAGTCAGGGAGAAGCTATGGAGCTGCTGCTGGAGACAGACATAATGAAACTTTGCCGGTAAGCCACTGCCACGTGGCAATACATAGATTAATAGAGATGGGTTAAATTAATATGTAAGAGTTAGCCAATAAGAAGCTAGAGTTAATGGGTCAAGCAGTGATTTAATTAAGACAGTTTCTCTGTGGTTATTTTGGGAGACTGGGAAGCCAGGAAATGAAGAAGTGGTCTCCTTACAACAAAGGTCAATCTAGGAAACAGTTTGCTGGTTAGTTTTTTGTCAGCTTGGTACAAGACAGGTTCATCTAGGAAGAGGGGCCTTTAATTGAGAAAATGGCATCATCAGGTTGGCATATAGGTAAGTCTGTGAGGGCATTTTCTTGATTAATGATTGATGTGGGAGGGCCTAACCCACTGTGGACAGTGCCATTCCTGAGCAGGTGGTCCCAGGTTGTATAAGAAAGCAGGCTGAGCAAGACATGAAGAGCAAACCAGCAAGGAATGTTCCCTCATGACCTCTGCTTCAGTTAAGTTTACTTGCTTTTAACTTTGTAATAACATCCAAATCAGAGGGTAGGTTGTGGTGCTTATTAGCCAGAAGCCAGGAGCTTTTATAAGAATTATACTATAAATTGTAGTAATAAAATTATTGTAGTATTATATATTATTTTAATATTAATAAAATATAATATGCAATTATAATGATAACATTAAGCTTATATAGATGCCAAAGGGAGCCTAACTCAAGAGAATTATGGGGATGAAGATTAAAACATGGTATCTCTTGGGGCATAATTTATTGGGTTATTAGCTTGTAATAACAGAAAAAGTCTGGAAAATCAGACACTTCAATAAGCAGTTATGACCTCTTGTACATTTTCTAGATCTGAGCCAATTTACTGTCCAAAGCTCAGCAGAGGATGGGATTAGCATCCCAAGAGAAAAAAGTCTTCCATATGTCTGCTTTTTCCTTCTGCAAATATGCTTCTGACCATTTATTTGAGTAACTTTTCACTGAATAAAGCAAATACTTGGATGTTTTGAAGTGTATTGGAGATATATTCTGAGCTGACATAAGTATTCAGAGATCCATTGCATCATTAATGCCAACTATGACAATAAGAATAGAATGAGACCAGGTAACAAAGATATGAGGTTCTGGCCAAGATCCACCTCAGAGGAATTCCACTAGGTGGAAGAATTTGTTGTTATTATCCCATTCTCCAATTAGTGTGCAATTAGATGGTTTTTATATATATATTGTGACTTTGGCTAGTGACTTAATATCTGTTGCAGTGGAGAAGGACAAGTGGAAGTCTCTATTACTAAGCCACTACCACTCCTAGTCAAGACAATAAATCATCACATCTCCTAGGATGGGTGTGTGAACAGATCAGTATCATCTTTAAGGAAATAAAGTGATGTGGGAGTCCCCTCTGTATGCTGTGATTACCATTAATGAATAAAGAAACTTCTTTGGAGCTAGAACAGGGCAGAACTTAGCTATGCAGGGAAAATTAAACTGAATGCTGAGAGAAAGGAGATGGAATCAAGGAGAAGCCATGTAGCCCTGCCGGAGTCAGACAGAACTTTACCTGGTAAGCCACTGCCATGTGGCAATACACAGATTACTAGAAATGGGTTAAATTAAGATGTAAAAGTTAGCCAATAAGAAGCTAGAGCTAAAGGACCAAGCAGTGATTTAAATAGTATGGTTTCTGTGTGATTATTTTAGGTCTGAGCTGTTAGGTGGCCAGGAAATAAACAGGCAGCTCTCATTACAACTATAAAGGATGTAGGAGTGGTGTTGGCATCATAGTGCCATGCAATTTTCAAGTCTTGTGTCTGTAAAAGCTAGAAGAACCCTGGAAGGTGACTGTAGACTTCTATAAGATTGACCATGTAAGTCGGGTGGTGGTGGTTCACACCTTTAATTCCAGCACTTGGGAGGCAGAGTCAGGCAGATCTCTATGAGTTCAAGACCAGCCTGGCATATAGAGTGAATGCTAGTACAGGCTCCAAAGCTACAGAGAAACTCTATTTCTAAAATTAAAGATTGATCAAGTAGCAACTGATGCTACCATAGGCAAAACTGTACTAAATGGTATCTTGGTGAGAATAGATTACTATAGTTAGAAATCCATGTAATGTAGCCACTGATTTGGATTTGGTGCCTACTGCCTGCAATTCCAAATTTAGGAGGATGAGAAGTTTTGGTTCAGCCTGGGCTATATAGAGAGACCTTGTCTCAAACAGTTAGTTCTGGTGTGGTCGTGCATAACTGTAATCCCAGAACTCAGGAGGCCAGGGCAGGAATCTTAATGCAATTTAAAAACCATCCTGAGCTACATACTGAATTCAATGAGTTCAAGACCAGGTTAAGCTGCATAATGAATGAGATCTTACTCAAAAAATAAGTAAGTAGATAGATAGATAGATAGATAGATAGATAGATAGATAGATAGATAATGGCAAAATATATAGAGTGCTCGCTTGTTATGCAGGAAACCCTAGGTTCAATCCACAGCACCACATAAATCAGATGATTTCAGCACTTGGATGGGGTGGGTTGACTCAGGAGGATTAGGAGTTCAAAGTTATTCTCAGGTATTTAGTGAGCCGGAGGCTAGTCTGGGATACATGAGAAAAGAGAAACGTCATTTTAGTGAAACAGAAGAGTATATATTTACAGTTTTGCCTCAAGGTTATATTAGCCCTCCAACCATTTTCATATTTAGTCTGAAGAATCACAACTCTATACATGCTGGAAAATATATTAACCTATCACACTGATAATGTTTGGATGATCCTGCCAGATGAGTAGGAGGTAGGTAGCATGCTACATTTTAGAGCACACATGGACTTTGAGTGTGGGAGATAGATTCCAGGAAAATTCAGAGGCATAGGAGATCCACACAATTTTTAGCAGTCTAGTGGTCAAGGCCATAGTGGGTCATTCCCTCAAAAATAATGGACCAAGCCCTTCCCCTTCCTTTTCCTCTTCCGGGGACGGTGCTTAGAGGCACTCAGGATGGTCCAGCGTTTGACATACCGTCGTAGGCTCTCCTACAACACAGCCTCCAATAAAACTAGGCTGTCTCGAACCCCTGGCAACAGGATTGTTTACCTTTACACCAAGAAGGTTGGAAAAGCACCTAAATCAGTGTGCGGTGTGTGCCCAGGCCGACTCCGAGGGGTTCGTGCTGTGAGACCGAAAGTCCTCATGAGATTGTCTAAGACAAAGAAGCATGTCAGCCAGGCCTATGGTGGCTCCATGTGTGCCAAGTGTGTCCGTGACAGGATCAAGTGGGCTTTCCTTATTGAGGAGCAGAAAATTGTTGTGAAAGTGTTGAAGGCACAAGCGCAGAGTCAGAAAGCGAAATAAACGTACGGCTTTTTTAATAAAAAAAATGGACCAAATTTTGCACGTTGTACCCCCTAAGAGAAATAACAGCTTCAGGTGATCCTTGTTGAGTTTCAGAGGCAACACACTTCATTCCCACGGGCTTTGCTCCATCCCTTACTCACACCAGGTAAAAAGGAAAACTGGCAGCAGTGTCAAGGCCCAGGACTGTGAAGGGCTTTGTGGCAGGTCCAGACAGTCGCAGCACGCATGCAGATGGAGCTGTCACGAGCTGAGTTTTATCAGAGTCATTCCTTTGCAAAGTAAGGTGCATCTATTAATAGACCACCACCAGACGAGAGGGGGCTGGTCAACAGTGACCATGAGCTGGAGTACAGGACTTGAGAAAACTATGATATCATACAACCTAGACTTGTAACCGACACTACCCGTCTACACTGTCCCTCGTTCACTTCATGCCTATTGCTTTGGGGGGCTTTGATATTAACTGTAAAAAGATGGCAGACTGCCAGGGGGTGGTAGTGCACACCTTTAATCCCAGCACTTGGGAGGCAGAGGCAGGCGGATCTCTGTGAGTTCGAGACCAGCCTGGTCTACAAGAGCTAGTTCCAGGACAGGCTCCAAAGCTACAGAGAAACCCTGTCTTGAAAAATCAAAAACAAACAAACAAAAAAGATGGCAAACCTTACTTTATAGAAAGGTTGGATCAGTATGAAAGTAGAAATTAGGGGCTGGAGAGATGGTTCAATAATTAACACTGCTCTTCCGGAGGATCCAGGTTCAATTCCCAACACCCACAGGGCAGCTCATAGCTGTCTATAATTCCTGGAAGGGGACCGAACACCCATAGCAAAACATCAATGCACATAAAAATTACATAATTTTTTAAAAAGTACAAATTAAAAATGGACAGTGGCCACTGTCACCTTCCCTTCACTCCTGTATCTCCAGAAGGTCATCAAGACTGCTCTTATCTTGGAAGCCACAAGGACCCAGAGAAGATTCTGAACAAATAAGGAAACTCTGCATCCTCACTGGTTTATTTACTATTGGATCATACCCTTTTGTCTTCTAATTATATTTCCCCATGACTGTTCACACTTCATCCAACCTAGACATAAAAATATACAGTCTTCCTTGTATCTTCCGAAAGCTCCTGGGCCACATGAAACTTATATTAAACAAGCTTACATGCTTTGTCTTGTTAATATTTTTATTTGTTGCTGTTATTATAGGAGCTTTATCCATGAAGCTAGCTATGAGCAAGCAAAGAGCTCTCTCTCTCCACACCATCCAGGACCACAGGACCTGGTCTCCTGAGAGGATGCATCTTCACTAGGGATATACCAAAAGCCCTGCCTAAGTTCTAAGTGGTGCCACTGACAGAAGACCTTGAGGTCCTTGAACCTCAGGACCAGAAGAGGAATCCCTGAGTAGGAATACTTTACCTTGATTATCAGGAATGCATGGCTGCTGTCTTAGCAGTGGAACAGGGAGAAATAAATGAAAATGTGTGTCCCTTGAGCCTGACTTGGCACTCTTGGGCTCAGTGTGATCATAAGAGGATCATTGCAGCCGCTCCAGCATGAGAAGGGCATAATGCTCAGATGGTTGACTCCCTTCACAATGAGGGTGGAGGTCAGGCCAGCAGGAAGCTACCAAAGCCAGCAAAGGGTTGTGGCTACGGGCAAGAGTGTCCTAAAATAAATAGTAGAAGAAGCAGGGGAAGTCTCAGCCAGTTCTCTGAGATTAGCACAAGAGTGAGGCCTGAGTCCCTACAGGAATCTCAGTCACCTGAGAGAGGGGCCTGACGGGATCCAAAAGGAGCAGTGCAGAGGTGTTCACCAGCGTGTACTTCAAGAAAGGGCTAGCTGCTGCAGTGAAGTCAAGTCCACAGAGGAAGGATCCAGCCCTCAGGACTTCAGGCTTTGCCTTGTCTGGAGCGAGCCACTCAGTACCAGCTCACATCCTTCCAGAAGCATCCTGTATTTGGTGACTGAGTGAGGCAGCCACATAAAGGCCCAACCATCGCCACCCGTGCCCCTCTGCTAGCCATGTGCGAGTTTCCCATCTCTCTCTGCTCAGCCTTGCTTCCTCCCTCTTTCAGTCGTGATTGTTGATCCCTAATGAACATCTGGATCTCTAGAGCCACCTTAATGTCTCCTTACCCGTGGACCCAACTGGGAAGAATGCCGCGTAGCATGCTTCTCATAGTCTAGAACCTCTCTCCGGCTCAGGCCGATGAGCAGGAGCCCTCTTGCCGACAGCAGGTCATTTCTTTGAAATTAATTTGTTTTATATATGTAGGCATGTTTTGCCTGTATGTACATGCATGCACCATATGCCTGTCTGGTGCCTTTAGAGGTCAAAAGAAGGCGTTGGGCTTCCAGAAACTGAAGTTATGGGTGGTTGTGAGCCACTATGTGGGTGCTGGGGACTGAACCTATGTACTGTGCAAGAGCAAAGCGTGTTCTTAGCCACTGAGTCGTCTCTACAGCTCCAGCAGTTTTTATTAAACATGTCTTAATGTATACCCAAAGGGAATAGCCCATGTTTTGGGTGGAGTCCTTATGCTACATACAGATGTGTGTGTGTGCGCACGCACACACGCGCACACGCACAGTATTCATTACAACCACATAAAAGTATATCACATACTTTGAAAAGTTGATTATCTCAGAACCAGAAATGCCCCTCAGGCTCTCTGCTGACATAACTCACATTTATAAATGTCAAAAGCAACTCTCTAGATTTTGTTCTACTTCAATATAAGAAGGAGCAATGTTGCTTTTGTACAACCTCAATTTGTAGTAAAAGAAAACATCTTGTGTTGTAATTGAAAACATTTAATAAAAGATCCTGAAGCTGGGCAGTGGTGGCGGCACACACCTTTAATCCCGGCACTCAGAGGCAGAGACAGGTGGATCTCTGTGAGTTCGAGGCCAACCTGGTCTACAGTTTTGCATACTTGCTGTTCCTGCAGAAGATCTCAGTTCTTTTCCCAGTAACCCTGTCATGTGACTCACGACAGCCTGCAAGTCCAGTTCCAGGGGATCCCAGGCCCTCCTCTTGCATCTTTGAGCACCAGTGTTCAGATGCATATACCCAAGCACATGCACACACATACACATAGCTGGAGGTAAAACAAATTGTGAAAACAGATGTAAATAAGGAGCAGGAGATGATGCCTTTGCCGCTACTGACAAACATACCAGGGAGCCGAAGGAAGAGTAAGGGGAAAACAGGCAAACGCTCTGTGTAATTAAACATCCCGAGCAGCAGGGATCTTCACGACATTGTTGTGGTTTTTTTCCCTCAGAGCTAATTAGCTTCAGTGACAACACTTCAGAAGGAAAAGATTCCAAGAGAAGAAAGTAAATATTGTATGAAAATGATGAATAGTTTTGAATAGTGAAATATCAAGATCCCCAACACTACAACATAGACTCATCAGAGTCCTGGTTGCCTGGTTGGTTTTTCTTTTTTGTTTTTTCTGCCAGTGCTGGCATGAAACTTACAGAGCTGTTGATTTGGCTTCATATTTTCGTTGTTTTTATGTTGATCGCCACAGAACAGGATGCTGTCTCCCTCATGTAGATCTACTTACTTATCACACACATACATGCATGTGAACACTCATGCACGCATGCACACATGCACACACTGCTCATCCCAGCCACTTACGAGGTGGATAAGTCAAGTTGAGCTCAGGTTACAGTATTAACTAGTTTGTATTACAGTACAGCCAGTTTGTCTTTGAGAAAGTTCGACAACCATTAGGATAACTGAATTTGGCTCATTTAAAAGTACAATATGATCTAATTTGATAGAATAAGTATTGTCATTGAACATGACAGGCTGGGTTTGAATCCTAGGTCTACCACTTACTAGTTATGTGATATTGACTAAACCTCAGTTTCTTCATCTGAAACATACCTGGCAACCAGTGCATAACACACAAGGCCATGGCATGTATAAGGACTTAAGCGACACGTTATGTGTGAACCTTTTTTCTGAGGCGACATGAATTATTGCCTAGGCCCCAGGTAGAAGACCAACAACAGAAACAAACAAATGGTTCCACCCATGTGCATCTTGGTGAACCAATGTTTTTAGCCGAGGTTGCTTATGGTAGCATAGGTGGTGGTGGTGGGGGACTACTTAAAGAACAGGTGTGACTTATTGTGGCTATACCACTAAAGAAAATGTTTCTGTCTCACGGAAAGTATTAACTGTCTTTAAATCCTTGAAGAAAAATTAGGGCCTCATGAGCTCCTCCTCTGTTTCATGACAGAAAGTCAATGGGCCCAGTGTTGTACGGGTCTTTTGCAGGCAATCACAGGTGCTTAGGGTTCTAAATCACAAAACCCATTTCAAGTCAGGGGAAGCTGTTCCTGTTCCATGGCACATGTAATAAAATTTTGCAACCGGGATCTGCCCAGTTATTCAAAGGTAGCCAACGGTCCTAGTGACATAAAGAGAATTTTTCAGGTTTTTTTTCACAGTTGTGGACCTGTTTTAATGTCAATGGGCATGGAATAAAGGCAAAGGAAATGCTTCAAAGATAGCTCAGAATACATCCTGAGAGAAACGGGTATAAACCCAGGGTACTAACTGACTATCCAACGAAAGCAGCTTGAGGAAGGAAGGGTTTATTTTGGTTCACCACTCAAGGGTAGCTATACTCTATCATGGCAGAGAAACCATGGTGTCAGGAGCAGGGAGCTGCTCACATAACAGTCACGGTCAGGAAGCAGAGGGAGAGGAATGCTGATGTTCAGCCAGCTTTGTCTGACTTCTTTAGTCCAGGACTCCACCCCATGGAATGATGCCCCCTACATTTAGAGTGGATTCTTCACCTCAGTTAAACCAATATAGAAGTTCCCTCAGAGAATATGCTGAGAGAGAGAGAGAGAGAGAGAGAGAGAGAGAGAGAGAGAGAGAGAGAGAGAGAGAGATTCATCTGCTGGCTAATTCTAGATCTTGTCAAGTTGCTAATATCAACTATGATATCCAGTCTCCCTGGAAGTAACAACCTGAGCCAGAGAAACAGAGGAATCATCAGAAGGCTGAATGGAATTCGGGGACTGCATATGTGAGAGAGTGGTGGGGGGAGAGGGCGAGAGATAAGAGAAGGCTTGGGACACTACAACAGCTTCGACCTCCGAAGCAGGTAGCCAATCCGTTGACGCTCTGTGTGGGAATGAGGGTGCATGTCCAGTACATATCTAAAATATTCAAAGTACAAATAAGAAGACAATGATTGATTCATTCTGCTCTGAATACAGCTCATTAGTGGGTCCCCAGCTGCACAACTCCTTGTGCTAAAGGGAAACAGAAAATACTATACTAATCTCTCCTGCCTCTACGCCATTTTCTCTGACAGCTTTTTCACAATGGAAAGCCAAAGCAGAGCTGTCTCCTCTTGTCTGGTACTCTGCTTGTCACGGCTGGGGCCAACCTTCCACAGCCTCCACTAGGGGCCGGGTACATTCTCACTCCAGAAATTTCAGTTGCAGGAAGTATCCAGACAGGCTGTCTAGCAGACATTGCTTTAGATTAGGCTTCATATAGTAATAAACTCAAAATATTCTCCCTACCACGTGTTCTACCTTCCCAAACATACAGCTAGACCACTGATACACATACCAGATGACGACTGGTGTACCGTCCAGAGAATGCAGTCGCAGGAAGCGTAAGGATAACAAGGAGGAGAAGACAGATGGGCCTAGCCAGTTTTCCTCTGTCAGTTAAGATCAGAGTAACAACAACAAAGGGGACTTGTACTGATTCTTTGTGATCTCTGCTCATCCTCCCATCAAGACCCGAGTTGCCAGGTTCCTATGGTTTGCAAAATGGCTAAGGGAAGCCTGTACATTCAGTCTCTGGTGCTTCTTTGGAGAGAGGCCCAACTGTGGCGTTTCTCTTTCATGCCTGTCTTTGAAACCAGACTGCTGGCAATGGTGTTTGCTCACTATTACCACGGATGCTTCTTAGGCAGATTGTTTCCAGGAGAAAAAGAACTCCACCAAAGGTCCATTGGTACTGGCAGAGTTTATTTTCTGCTTTTGTCATCGGGAGCCCGGGGTTGATGGCCTGAGAACGTCATGCTTTGATCTGGCCGGAAAGGAGCAGGACTTGGAAGTCACAGTGGGTTTCCAGAAGAGGAACTTAAGTGGGACTTGAAAATCGAGTGGTGCACAGCATCCAAGACCTTTTAATTCACTGCTGGCAAGAGTCCTCTTTGAGGCAAATGAAGCCTGCACATTTACATTTTAGAAGTGGCTCTGCCTCCTGCCCCATGGGCAAGTCCTTTTGCCAGCTCCTTTCTGAACACTTTCCTAGCCTTGGGGCCAGAATTCCTCCTCTAGGCTCTAACTGTACTCTAAGCTACTACAGTTCTTAGCGCTTGCTTTTAGCTCATCATGCAAATAAGGGCCCTGAGGTCAGAGAGACTTGTTGTATTAATAAATCCTTTGATTCCCATATCCCCAATCTAGCACATATTGTATAACACCATATCTGAAACCACACTGATTGGGAGATATACCATTATGTTAAAAATGACTTAGAAAAAATACCAACAACTCTAGTTAATTTGAACTATTAATTTGAAGTTGTATCCTAAATCCAGGAAAGTCAAGGGTTTTTGAAAGCATGCCTTAAAATACATGAAGTTTGAGGGCTGCAGCAAAGGCTCAGCTTACCCAAGTACGAGGGCCTGAGTTTGGAGTCCCAGTGCCCAACGCAAAGCTAGGCGTACCAGCTCATACTTGTAATCCAGCACTGAGAAGAACAGACAGGAGGAAGTCAGGGTCTAGGTCAGTCTAGTTAGCTGGTGAGCTCCAGGCTCAGTGGGAGACTGATAGGAGACAATTACTATTGACCTGTGGTCTCCACATGTATGCACACACATATGTACCCACCCACACAATACACCACACATACAACGAAAACATTTCTAAAATCAGTAAGGAGCTATAATAATAAAAGCTCAGTAAAATTTTGTAGAACCAGAGTCCTCAGTGGAGCACATTCCAATAACGCTGACAACCCAGGTTTCCTGGGGGAAAGAATGAAGGACTTGGTGGTATTTGGTGGTTCCATTGTTGATTTCAAATTCTTCACACAACACACTAAAGTGATGAGTGATCTAGCATGCCACCCCCATTTTTAAAAATACTCGTGTATTTCACTAGCAATTGGAAAGGTAAGATAGAAGAATTTGGGGCTAGAAGTCAACAAGGGCTACACACTGAGGCTCCGTCATTTTTTCTTTTTCCTCTCTCTCTCTCTCTCTCTCTCTCTCTCTCTCTCTCTCTGCCTTTTGGTTTTTTGAGACAGGGTTTCTCTGTAGCTTTGGAGCCTGTCCTATAACTAGCTTTATGAAGACCAGGCTTTGAAGACCAGGCTGGCCTCAAACTCACAAAGATCCGCCTGCCTCTGCCTCCGAATTGCTGGGATTAAAGGCATGTGCCCAGCTGAGGCCCTGTCTTAAAAAAATGGAGGGAAGGAAGGAAGGAAGGAAGGAAGGAAGGAAGGAAGGAAGGAAAAGAAATACATTCACAGTAAATGAAACACATTAACTCAGTGGTAGTGTGCTTGTCCTAGCCTAAACAAGACCCTGGGTTTGATTCCTAGCACCACATACACAAAACCAGAATTCTATTGAATGCTGGAGCTTGGTGGTATACCACAGTGTGACAGTTCGGCATGCTATCACTAAGGAATGAGTACCTTTGTAGGGCAAAGACAATGAAGTTTTAAGGGTGTGTGGAAGATTAAATACATTCAAATAGGGCACAGGACTCCTAGTTTCCTTTTGCAGGTAGACCTTGGTGGGAAGCCGGAGTGACCGCTAAAGCCACAAAGCATCTTCTTTGCTTTGAAGCAGGCTACCAGTGCCTGCATTACCTTTATTGGGACCAAGTAAGAAAGCACCAACGTTAATATCATCCAGCTGAATCTTCCCCGGCCAGGGAACCTTGCCTAGCCTCTGGGTCAGCTTAGTTTGCTTTCATTCATTACCTTCCCTGATCTTAATGAATAAAAAAAAAAGAAGAGAAAGGAGAAACAACCTCTTTTACTTGTTCCACAAATCTACCAGCACAATGTTTGGAAATGTTGAAATAACATAAAGAGCCTGCATACACTTCCTTGGGTGCGAAGTACAGGAGCCCCAAAATATTAGAGTTGATTGTGTCTGATGCCTCACTAATTTCACCTCCTCACAGGTACAGTTGGTTACACTTTCGAATAAAAATTTAGTTGAAGTCACTACCTAAAACCTGAATGGAATGTTTCATATAGGGTGACTGGGTTGGCACTGGACCTCTATGCTGCAGTGATCCTTCTGTTCTTGCTTCTGCGGTGATGGAACTACAAGCCCATGCCACCATAGTCGGCCCCGAAGAGCATCTGCTCTCTCATTTTATATAAAACAGGGCTTTTAGATCTAGAAGGAATTAGTCAACGGGAAAGCAAGTGGTAGAAATCAGAGTGTCCTGACTCCCAGTTGGGGCGTTTATCACCTTTCTAACTACACCCCATTCCCATAGTCTGTGATTACATTTGATTCATTTGGGCTTAAAATGCCCCAATAAGGGGCTAGAGAGATGGCTCTGAGGTTAAAAGCATTGGCTGCTCTTCCAGAGGACCTGGGTTTGATCTCCAGTACCCACATGGTGGCTCACAATGTCTGTAACACAGTTCCAGGGGATTTAATGCCTTCTTCTGTCTTCCATAGGCACCAGGTACATATGTGGTGTACAGATATTTGTGCAAGCAAACCAGCCATACAAATAAAATTATTAAAATAATTAGAGATTCCTGCTGCGGGAGCTCCTTCCGCTCCTTCAGCCAATAGCCTTTAAGATATCAGCCCATTTGGGCGTGGTATCTCTGGCTTAAAAAAAATCTGTGGTAGCCCCTCGTGCTTCCTCTTGCTTCGGACTCTGCTTCTGACTACCAGACACTTTTCCGGTCATGCAGGGGGCTGTTGTCTAGGACGGTGATCTGTAAGTTTTTCCCTTTAAATAAATAACCATTTTATTAATCATAATTCCAAACTGGTGTGGGATTGTTTTGTGACTTACTCCTTTAGATTCCCTCATTTATATACAGCACATTGACAAAACACCATGGCTAGTGAAGTAACAGGTCTCAGAGAAGATTCTACAACCACTCCTTTACTAAGCCAGTGTGACCCCAACTGCACTCTACATGCTTGTACTCAGAGCCAGAGAAGCGCACTCCTCACCATCTAAACACAGACTTAAGGAGGCCAGTCCCAACGGATACATCTGAAAAACCACTCCTGAACCCAAGGCTCAGAGCACGTTTTGCAAGAGGGGGCAGAAAGATTGTAAGAGCCAGAGGATTTGGGGAGTTTTCTGTAAGACTGGGTCTCCTAGGAATGTTAGAATCTACACCCATAAAGTCTCACCAACATGATTGCTTAAACATGAGCTGAACAAGGACAACAGGAATAGACAAATCAAGATGGACTGGGGAAAGCTCAGGAGGCCTTAGCTCTATACAAAGAACTACAGCAAACTAAGGATGCTCAGAGTGGGAGAAATAGTCTTCCTCTGGGAAGAGCAAACCAACTGGTTATCCAAGACCCAAAGCATTTGAAACATACATACAAGTACCATTAAACAGACTAAGCAGGGTATATTTAGGAATATGCCTGCATGTACAAACGTACATATGTGCTTATGGGTATGTCATAACAATGAATGAAGAAAGAGGCCGTGAATTTGAGAGAAAACAAGACGGGCCTATGCGAGTGGGTTTAGAGGGAGAAAAAGAAATGATGGTATTATATTATAATCTCAAAAAATATCATGCAAGTAAGTGTCTGATTGCCAGAAATCTTGATGGCCAACACCCACCAGCACAAAGACTCAACTAGGCCATTATTTCCACGAAGGCCACAAGCAGCACAGTTTCACTCTTTGTAGATACAAAGCAATTGGCACTTTCTCGGCGCCTTACAGGGGTGGGTGACGACCTAAATCAAGCCAGCACACTAGAAGTTTGTCTAGATGGCATCTAACACCTTCCACAGCAGAACTAGCTCAGTGACAGAAGACAGGCAAGGAGCTTGGAGAATTCCCCCTGACTGAACTCCAGAAGAACAACTATGTGAACAAAGCGCCCCCTGCTGGCCAGCCTAAGAAAATGCAGGAGCCATGGCTGAGGCAGGTTCTGTTTAAGCAAATGTCAGAACAGGGACTCTAATCATCTTGTAGTCTATGGGAACTGTGTCCAAGTCCAAGAAAAAAGCAGGGGGCAATCAGCAGGGGAGACTGTGTTCCCGAGATGTTTACATGGGCCTAATTAAGGTTAGACCCCAAAGGAAGCAGATGCCTTTTTGTCCTGCTGAGTTTGACCAGGCAACTACAAAACTCACAGGCATGTTTTATGCTCATACGTGTAAACAAGATTTTATTATTCACACTGCTTACCACAGATGGGAGAACATTCATGTGCCAAGGACATGGCTAACAAGATCATACAATGAGGCTTATGACTTGGGTTCATCCATGATTTGGTAAATCCGTTTGGGTTTTTGTCCTTGTTTTGTTTTAGTAATATTATATAGGCACCCATATAAAAGAGATTTCAGAAGTTTCCATTCGGATTCTCAAAACGAAAGAGAACACAGAGGCTTCAAAGTTAACATGATTCACCGCAAAGACTGTAAGCTATCAAATACAGTTTAGCAGGACACAAAGACATAGTACGATAAACATGGATTTGGCTCAATGGCTTGCCCAGGGAAAGGCTTTCTCCCCCCTTATGTTTAAAGATCATTCCCGGTAAAGTGGTCAGCAGTACGCGATGACCTTACCACAGAAGCCACGTGTCTTCCAAGCAACTCCAGGGCTCTGCTGTTCTTTGCTCGCAGGCTCTTCTCAGCTCTCAGCTCACTCTTGATGGCACCCAGCTCTACGTGGATCTTTTCCATTTCCAGCTCATAAAACAACTTCATCTCTTCTCTGAGGAGCGCTGTGCTGAGTTCAGTTTGACGCTTCAGTTTCTTGACAGAGTCTTTCAAGTTTCTGTTCTCTAGATTCAGCCTGTACATGACTTCTTTGGCTTGCTGGAGCTCTTCGGTTAAGTTTTTTACGTTTGTCGCTTTTTCAGTCAGGTCGTTTTTTAAAGCTTGCAGTTCCCCGTCATTCTTTGAAGCAGCTGTCCCTGTTTCTTGAAAATTGACATATCTCCTTGAGGCTTCCTTTCGAGAATTCAAAAGTTCTTTTTCAGCATTTTCAAAATCCTCTTCGATCTCCCGGCATTTGAGGTTAAGTTCTCCCAGCTCTTCGTTCAGGAGGTGCAGGCGGAGTTTGGGAGGCATTGCTTCGGTCCATTTCTTCTTGCTGACTTGTGCTGCCGCCGACAATTCCTTCTCAGTCCATGCAGAGGCGCTCTCCCTGCTGTGAGAACTTTCTTTGGTAGCACCGTCCAGATCGAGAAAGTCCCAGAAGACAGAATTTGCGTTTGCTGCATTCTTTGACACGTCTATCCTTGTCTCTCTTAAATTGGGGTCTTGGTCTCTTTCTGCTATCTGGGAATAATAGTCCTTCCTCATATATTTATTTCCTTCTTGAGCATTTCTACTGGAAAAGTTAGAAACTCTCCCCATCCTCCAGGATTTGTTTGAAGATGTTTCTTCGGAGAAAGACGGAAGAGGAGCAGCATCTTCTAGGACACCATGCTCATTTAAAAAAGGAGTCAACTTATTGTCTTTCCAGTGCTTTCGTCTAGCATCCATTTCGTTGGGCACCACTTTGATTTCCTGAAAAACAAAATTGAAAACCAATCCAAATTATCTCCATGGTTAGCCCAGTCATAGAAAGAACTAAGAAGGCTGGTTGTACCTAAAAGCGCCTGGACATTTCACAGTCAGCTCGCCTCAAACTAATAGAGTGACTTGGATCTCGTTTGTAAATGAAAAGGGCTAACAGAGCTAAGGTCTGTGAACATCTGCACCTCGAAAATTCTTCCATCCCATGAAACAGAATCAGTAAATGAAATATTTTGTTATTCTTTGTAGACGATTCTGTGGTAAGGCAGCTGTGTGCACGAAACAGACTGCTTTACAATAATAAAGAGGTTATTTGGGGGATTACTAGGCAAATATTGGTAAGACCCTTTCCTTCGATGTGCCTTCCTTGTGCCTCGTCCTCTCGGGCAGAACTACTGTTTGTTCACTCCTTAAGTGATTGAAACTTCAAGGCTTGCTGCAACGTGATCTGCTTCTGGTCCAGTGGAGCAGGCCGACTTCCTCATGACTAACTCTGCCAAGTGCCCTTCTGCTTTGACCTATGAATTCCTGCTAGTCCAGTCTTAGACTTTGCCTTTAGGAAAGCCTGCCAAGCATATAGAATTCTCTGTTTGGAGAGCGATTTTATAACGAGCTGCCAGATCAACCATTGAAAATATTAATGCTATTAAAGGTGTTTTTCTTATGCAGTCTCTGAGTATATTTTTTAGGTGAAAACCTAGCGTACAAAATCACAACCGGCATCTAAATTTATAAACATTAAAGGGCAATTCCTGCTGGTCTGGTAGGGAGCACACACTTTATAACCCTAGCATTCCCAGGAGGTACAGGCACAAGGACTAGGAGTTCAAGGCCAGTCTTGGCTACACATAGACTTTGAGATCAGCCTGACCTTCATGAGATCCTCGTCTCAAAAAATAAACAATGCAACCCCCAAAAGGCTAGTTAATCAGGGCTGGAGTGTAGCTCAGTGACAGAGTGTTTATTTAGTATGTAACAAATCTGGGGGTCCAATCCCAGAGCACGGTGACAAACCCAGACAAGAAATTCAGGGTGTACATTCGCCAGAATCATGGTTTCCCTCTAGAAATACTCTTTTCTGATTTCTCTTATTCTCTTGGTCACAGTCCAACATCTACGATATGCCTGTCCTGGAATGGAATGATGATCAGAATCTTGGGCTCTCTCCTTTTTAGAAAGATGAACACGAGTGATTCAAACAGGAGACAATAAGCATGAGGGAAGAGACTGATACGGGAGGAAAGAGAGAAGGGTTAGCTTCTTTGCCACATCTTTCAAAAATCACAATTTTATCAGAGAATTTTGGAAAAAAAAAAGCTTGCCATGGTAGCAAGGGTAGAGAGACAGAGAGAGAGATGACTGACTACTGCCTGCCTGTTTTCACCTAATTCTGCCTGACAAGAGCGGTGGGATGGGTTGGGAAAGAGGCCAGCTGTGCCCAGTGAAGGAGAGGCCACTCACTTTATACCTGGATACGCAAGCAGGAAAACATCTAAGACAGAGGTCTGGGTACGGATAAAAGTTAATGTAGAAAAGTCTTCATTAATAATTTTAATGTTGCGGGGGCTGGAGAGATGACTCAGTACTGGCTGCTCTTCCAGAGGACCCGGGTTCAATTCCCAGCACCCACATGACAGCTCACAGCTGTTTCTACCTTCAGTTCCATGGGCTCTGACACCCTCACAGAGACTTATATGCAACCAAAAAACAAAATCACATAGAATAAAAAATAATTTTAACGTTGCTTCTCAGATGCACACACACACACACTCTTTCTTTCTTTTTTTTTTTTTTTTTGGTTTTTCGAGATAGAGTTTCTCTGTGGCTTTGGAGCCTGTCCTGGAACTAGCTCTGTAGACCAGGCTGGCCTCGAACTCACAGAGATCCACCTACCTCTGCCTCCCGAGTGCTGGGATTAAAGGCGTGCGCCACCATCGCCCGGCTTACACACACACTCTTTCAGTTTACCCTATTTTTCTGTCCCATGCCTCTGTAGAATTTCCTGAGTGTCTAGAAGGATTTATCTTTCAATGGATCGTAGAAATCCAGTATTCTCTCCAAGGACCTGGAGGAGTTCATTGATTAAATAACTGTGCTCAGAGAAACTGAGTGACCTGAGCAAGGCCACGTAGCCTGTAGTCATAAAACTGAGATCCTGTCTCCCAGGTCAGTGCTTATTCTGAAAACCCCTTTTCTTCCTCCACTAGGTGTCATTCGGCAGGCTGAAAGAACAGACTCCATTGTCTGAAGAGCTTAGGTAATCCTTTAAGGAGCCACAGGAGGAGAGAGAAAAGCTGGATGGGGGAGGGGAAGGGAGAAAGAAAGGTCTGAAAGGCTCCCTGGCATTCCTCTCGCCAGGCTTCCACGGGCAGGGTCAAAGGGTCTCCGAGATGCTCCCTTTTCTCTTTCACTGGCAAGACAGCCTTTCAGGACTTGTTCCCACGTTTCCCTAGAGCTGAGGGCTGTCAGCAGCCCTGTCTTCAGGGCTGTTTGCTTTTACTGCAGAGCAAATGTGGCAGGAGGATTTTGAGCAAGACAAGGAATATGCTTTAAAAATAATGACATCCCCCACCCCTCCCTGGCCCGGCAGCCATTTTGTTCCTAGTCAACTCCACGAGGTAATTTGCCTCAGCAGAATGGGAAACCATTACTGAAAGTACAGCATGGCCTTTCAGCTGGGCAGCGTGCACGTTTGCTCCTGTGTCTACTCAACTATGCATTGAACTTTGAAGGACCCAAGAGAAAGGAAAAACTCAAAGAATCCAGTCAGAATGCAGATGGGGAAAAAAAAATGAAGTCACGACAAAAATAACATTTGAGGTCGTCTACAAAAATTATTCCCTGGAAGGCCTTCGGAAGACACTGCTATATTATACAACTGTACCTACGTTTGTGTCTGATATGGATTAATAATGAGCTTCTGATAATTCTAGTTAGTGTCCCACCTGAAAATGCCTACCATTTATCCACTGGGGACTATTTCATGTTGGCAAAGTAGTAGGGGCATTTTTGTGCAGTAAGGGATGGCTTACCTCAACTTTATATATATGTATTTTCAAAACGATTCGATTCGTTACTTAATGAAAAATGCATATAGGGTAATGTCTGATTCCTTTCCCGAGCACCTCTCCATATGTTAACCTCTGTAAGGAAGATTTGTGTCAAAGATGTCTTAAGTGAACTAAGAGGTGGGGAAGCTTCTAGAGTAGTATCACTTGAAGTCGAGAATTCTACAAATAATATAAGCTGATGGTGGTGGTGCATGCCTTTCATCCCAGCCCCCGAGAGGCAGAGGCAGATGGATCTCTGTGAGTTCAAAACCAGCCTGATCTACACAGTGAGTTCCAGGACAGCCAAGGCTGTTACACAGAGAAACCCTGTCTTGAAAAACAAACAAACAAACAAAGCTACAAAAAAGAGTTTTGGAATTGCCGACAAAACAAACTGAGAGTGAATTAATAACCTAATGTGAGGCAACACAATATTAATGTTGAGGACAGAGCCGAGGGTGATTATTTATTAAGACTCTCAGATTTATCATTGAACTGAAAATACGAGGGGGAAGTATTTCTACTTTTGTACGGCTTCAGAAAATGATACGCTACTGTTTATTGGGAAAGAAGAAATCAACAAACCACTTCTCTTTCATGTTCAAGGCCAGGCCCAGGGGAGGAATCTTCCATTAAGGTGCACAGGAAACTTAATTATTTATTTTCTAAAATATTTGTATTTGAAATCATATGCTTCGTGAAAGTTCCTGACACAACCCCAATATGGTTTTTGTCCCTCGCTTGTGTTATCCCATTTACATTAGGAAATGGTTTCAAATTTTCAGAACTCTCTTTGTCTAAACATAGGTCTCTTTGTGATCGCAGCTGTTTGGCTTGGCATAGGTAGGTGGGGAGTTACTGGGAAGCTGTTTGGGAGGATGTCAGAGGCTCTTGCTCATCTCACAGAGGTCCCTCCTCAAGTTATGTAAACTGGGAGTGATGGTTGGTAAAGTTCACCCCCCCACACACACACCCATGCTGAGCAACTTCTGTCACTATTTGGCCCCTCAACTTCCCTCAACTGACTTTCCGGGCTGGAGAGATGGCTCCACAGTTAAGAGCACTGGCTGCTACTCTATAGGACCTGGGTTCAATTCCCAACACCCACAAGGCAGCTCACAACTCCAGTTCCAGGGGATCCATCGTACTAGGTAGTATGCACATGGTGCACATGTCTGTGCATGCAGACAAAATACCCATACATACAAAATGAATAAATCTTTAAAAAATGCCTCAGCTTTCAGTCATCCTTCAGGGATCATTAGGTGAAAACAAAGGACCCCTTTAGCCCAAAGAACACCCTCTCTTTAGTTTTGGTGGTTTCCACTCTTTCGACCCTCGGAAAAACTGCTCAGCCAAAATAGGAAAAGAAAATGTTACTCGGCTAGGCACGGTGGCACACATTTTTTTTAAATCTCAGCACACAGGAGGCAGGAGAAGGCGGATCTCTGTGAGTTCGAGGCCAACCTGCTCTACAGAGTGAGTTAAGGCCAGTCAGGGCTAAAGAGTGAGACTCTGTCTCAGGAAAAAAAAAAGTAAGCATTGCAACATTTTTCTATTTTCATTGCTTCCAGGCAGGAAAGAGAGACAGTTCTGACCTAGTTCCTCTAGAATACTGTCTCGTTCCCCACCCTCTTTTACTAGTTGTAGGAAATCACTTAATAACAAAATGAAGATCCAAGTGAACTGCGTGCCGTCCAAGGGGATCTCTATGTTTTACTAGCTACTGAAAGCAGACAGAGAGGGGAAATCTTGAGAAAGGATTAAGTAGAGGTTGGGGCAGGAAGTGATGAGAAAAGCCTCCCTATCCTAGGGCTCATCTTTCTGAACTGCTGAAGGCTTGTCTGCAGGGAGCTGCAGAGTCTTAAGGCATAGAAGAGAGACGATGAAACGACCTCACAGGTGGTTAATAGCAAATGGCCCACCTCAAGTACTGTGACCCCTGACACCAGGACTGTCCCAATCCCAGTAAGCCGGGCTCACGGCTAAATCTACATACGCACATTTCCTGGTGTTCCTAGAAGTTGTAACGCTGGCTAGAGGACAGCCTGAAAATTTTCAAGCCAAACTATGAGGAAATTAATTTTTCCACTTTGTACCTGTCTGTCATATTCCTTTAACATGGGCGAGCATTCAGACCCAGAGCCAACCATAATGCTCACCCTGGTATCTGGTAACACTTGATTTTAATGGAATGTTTTTTGTTTTTGCTTTTTTTTTTGGAAGAAAAGAAAATCCATAGTCTTCTTCCTAGCTTACAAAGTGTTTTGGATGGCATTTTAGGGCCAGGGTTTTAATTTTTCCCTTGAAGTTTGTTTGGCTTAGCTCAAGTGTTCGGGCACTTTTCTTTCGAATGTTTATGAGGCTGGCTTGAAAGTATCCTGACAGTGACTGATGATTCCGTTACAAAGTTGAAGGTTTCTTTTGGGCAAGACTCTGGGCTTCTCAACTCCCAGGATGAGATAACAGCCAGAACAACTGTACTTACCCTTCCTGAGGTCCAAGGTCTTAGACCGGATGTCACTGGTCTCCTCCAACTTGAGCTGGAAAAAACAGTCCACCCCACCCCACCCCCCTGAAGCGTAATCAGGAAATATAATTTCAAGACGGTCCAAACCCATGCTCATCTCTGAAGTGTGCTTTAAATTCACACATTCTACACCTAGAATGTCCATGGGTCTATTTACAGTGTGGGACCAGACAGAAGCAATTTCTTTTTTTTAAGTTTTCAATACTTTTCCCCAACTCTTCTGCCACTATCCTCCTTCCTCAGGCAATACAAATGTCAGGAGGGACAAGGACCTTTTCTATTGTTTGGCCAGTATGGTGAGAGAAACAAGGTGCCATTGAAAACTAGGTACTCTGTATAGTTATCAGCCCCAACTCTTTGTTATTAGTGTGAAATTATTCATTCTTGAAGAAAAGATACGGAGTCACCTGAGTTCCCAAGGCTGAGACTTTATTACTATGGGAGTCCCATTCTTGCGATCAAGCTGTATCTTTGTATGCATAATTTGGGGAATTCTTTTCTCTGTGAGTGGTTAACTGAAACTCCTGCCACCCTTGCTTCTAGGGGGGAGGGAAGGTGACCAAGAAGATGTTGCTAGAGCCCCCACTGCAGGTGACATTTTTCACCTCCCCAGTCCTGATCCTGTAGCTGGCGGGTAAATGGACAGGCTTGACCCCACTTCTCCTTCCACAATCCCTTTTCCCACGTCCTGTTTCTTTTTTTTCCCCAAACACTAGCTAGCTCCAGCCTGGGCTCTCAAGAGAGCAAAAAACCCTGCTGCTGGGACTTCCTTGGTTTTCTGCCTTCTTGCAGTTGGGAGTTAAAGAGGGGCGAGCCAGGGGCGCCCGGGATGTCCCTTCCACAGACATACCTGGAAGTGCGGGTGCAGTCTGGAGAGCCCTGTCCACTCTTCCCCGAAACCGGCCACCACCGACAGGCGGCAGCCCCTTGTTCAGTGCTAGCCACTGCGACCGGGCCAGGCTGGCCCGGGGCAGAGCCTCTGCAGTGCAGTTCCAGCGCGGGCCGCACTGTTGCCTAGCAACCAGGCGGATGGATTTAAAGGGACCCAGGCACTGAAGGGACCAGGCGGGCGCTGCAGTCTGACTACTGCTAGACAAGGACGGGAGTCCAGGCCAAGCCAGAGCACTGAGCATGCCCGATAGGGCGGCCACCGTGGTGGCTTCAGCGGAAGGCAGGGAGAAGACACTAAGTCAGAATAGGAAGGGTCGAGAAAGTGTAAGGCAAACCCCATCCACCATAGGACTTTTAGAGTGGGTCTGGGAGATGCTCAAGGCTACGTGATCACTGACTGTGGAGGGATGGAGTAGCTGTTGCATAGGGTTAATCCCTAGGTTTCATTTGTTAGTTACATGATGCTATGTAGACTTTGCTTTGGAAGATCTAGGTTGAAGTTGGGGTTGCTAATAATGTGGGGGTTGCATCATATCCCCCACACCCTTGCAGGTCAGCACAATGGCATAGCCAGAAGTTCTACAACAGACCGATAACTAAGAAACATGGGGGCACCAGATATAGTCATGAGCAATTCTTCAGAAAGTTGGTCTTCGCTTGGACCCAAGAGGGAGAAAAGGAAATTATGACTTTGGAATCTCAAGTGAAAAGTGTTTGAAATGCATTTTTTCAAAGGGACAAGCTAATTTAACAAGACCTAACAAGTGAGTGACTTGGGAACAATACTTAGAGCTGCCTTTCAAAATTTTAAACCTTGAGAACCAGCTCTAACCGGTGTTTGGGAGCTGCCACGGCGGCACTGGGGGGAGGGGCAGTTCTCAGGCAGCCTTTTCCTCCTTGAGAACCAGAGTCAACAAGGGAGAGAGGTGGAAGAAGGAAGTGGAGGTCTCCTGTTAATGTGTGTTTTATTGAAGACCCTGACAGAAGTGGCCTGTAGGATCCCACAAGCTTCCTGATACTAAATTTTCAAATTGCCCTGGTTTTATCACTGGTTTTCATTATCTCAAAAGGGCTCCACTTACTTTTGCGTGCTATGCTAACCATTACTAATATAAGAAAAAGTCTTTCTTGATTGCTCTGTGCTTTAACTTTCTCATTCGAGCAATAGGAGGAATTGTATCTCACTTGCAAGAGTGGACTGAAGAGTGAACAAATAATTTTCTTTTTAAGAAAGCCCTCTTTTAAAATATCTATCTATCTATCTATCTATCTATTTATTATGTATATAATATTCTGTCTACATGTATGCCTGCAGGTCAGAAGAGGGCACCAGACCTCACTACAGATGGTTGTGAGCCACCATGTGGTTACTGGGAATTGAACTCAGGACCTTTGGAAGAGCAGGCAATGCTCTTAATCGCTGAGCCTTCTCTCCAGCCCCCCTGAATGAATGATTTTCAAATCCCGTGTAAAAGAGTGCAACTTTTTCATAATTCCATTACTATCCTGAAATCAAAATACAACTTTACTAGTGGAAAACAGGATGTGGAATCGTGATCACGCCAAACTTATTTCAGGTGGAACTGCAAGTCTCTGAAAGCAATTTAACCTGACTGCCATATTCCTGGGAGAAAGCAACACAGATTACCTGGGTCTGCTGAAGGTCTGTTGGAAATGTGATATCCCACACCTTCTAGAAGTGTTCTAGAAGTATCAAATGGCAAACAGTCAAAAACCACGAGGACAGAAAATTTCAGTTTTCAGTACCACAACCGTCTTGGGTGAATATGAACATCACAGACCCTCTGCAACCATTCCCAGTGCTGAGACAAGAGGGCATTTATTTGATACTAATAGAATCACAAACCATTCAGTGGAGCCTGATCTTCTCATTTTACCACGTAGGACACAGCAAAGCAGGTATTTTTGATTACCCTATTAACCAACTCTAGTTTCAGCAGTCCCAAACCTGAGATACTCCCAGCAACGAATAATATGTTCTCTTATAGGCCTATAATGCATATACATAAGTATCTAGACATTAATACAGGCAATGACAATAATAAATAACATTAGCTATAGCCCACATTTCATATCTCAGCATAGTTTGTTGGGCTGTACCTTCGCGGTGAATCTAGAATTTGTTTCTTACTGCTGTGTCTCCATTATTACTCACCCGGATCCTGGCCCTGGTCACTTCTCGACTGGACTTCTGCAGTCACGGAACTGCTGGCTTGCTTGTTTGCTGCGTCTGTTTCCCAGAGTTGCTGTAACAAACTGCGAGGCTTAAAACAATAAACACTTCTTTTACTGTCCTCAATGCACAAAAGAACAAAGCTAAGGTCGTGCAGGGCTGGTTCTTTCCCAAGGCTCCGAGGGAGGATCTGTTTCTTCTCGGTCCTGGCTGTTATCAGCAATCCTTGGCCTTCCTTGGCTTCTGGATACATCATTCCAATCTGCCTGTTTTCACAGTGTGTTCCCTCTGCATATCTGTTTGGTCTTCACTTGGCTGTCTCTTCTCTGAGGATGTTTGCATCCTAATTTCTCTCCTCTTACAAGACCATTTGGTAGATGAGAGGCCATGCTAGCACAGAAAGACATTTTTTTTCTTTTGGTTTCTCAAAGCAGGGTTTCTCTGTAGCTTTGGACCCTGTTCTGGAACTCACTCTGTAGACCAGGCTGACCTTCAACTCACAGAGATTCGCCTGCCTCTGCTTCCTGAGTGCTGGGATTAAAGGCCTGAGCCACCTCCACCAGGTGTGGAGGATACCATTTTTAACATCTTAGTGTTAGAAAAGATCCAGTTCCTAAATCAGGTCACATATTTCAATATCAAGGGTGAGCCTTTGAACATAGCTTTTCGGAGAACACATCTTGTCTCAGTGTGCCTGCCTACTGCCTGTTCACACCCAGACCTTCCTACCTGCATTCGTAGTTGGTCCTCGCCTTCCACTCCTACCGCTTTCGCTTTGCTGTCTCCTCCAGCAGAGTCTTGTTTGGAAAACACCCACGTCCCTCTCTGCCATTAGGAACTTCGCTCGACTGCTTGCTTTTGTTTTCAATACTCTTTTCCAGAATATCAGCACATCTTCCTTCCTTACCTCCCCGGATTAGATCCTTTTCCTGTTTCTGGAATAAAAACTTTCTGCCAAAAGCACGGTAAGGGAGAACTGATTCTGGATCAGTTCAATAATATAGACACTCCTTCATGGAGAAGGAATCAAGGCGTGGCAGCCTGAATCCACTGGTCATATCATATTCACAATAATCAGGAAACAGAGAATTAGGACTGCATGGGGCCGCTCAGCTCCCTTTCCCTATTTGTACAGATGAGGATCTCAGCCAGGGCGAGGTACCACCCACTGCAGATGAGTCTTCCTGCTTCCATGAAAATAATCGAGATACTCCCCTACAGACAAGGCCAGAGAACTATCTCTTGGGTATGGATTGGTTTTCTCAAATGGACAGATAACACTAGTCATCCTCCTCCCTCACGCTGTGTCTCAAGTCCCAGTGCTTCTTGGGGAGGACCACTTTGACCCTTGTGGTTTCGAAAAATGTGATGACTTCTTTTTTCTGGATAAGGTATTGATTAGGCGGCCCAGCACTGGCTGCATCTTCACTAGACAGAGAGTATCGCTGGAAACTATTTATTGAATGAAGCTTGATGTTTGGACCTCTAATGCTTCAGATTTATTCTCTGCCGTGGATACTTACCATTCTCTGCAATGTTCTATTTTTGTCTACGTTAGAAGTACCCATTAACTATTTTTTTTAATTTTTAAAGTTAGTAATGCAAAGTAATGGAATTCATTATGGCATTTTTATAGCTAGATGGCATTGTTTTTGGTGTAACCTATCCCTCTACACTATAGTATCCCCCTCTTGTCATCCTCTTGCTGGTCACTTTTCTGCTTCCGAATAATCTCTCTTTCTACTTTCATCACATGTATTTCAATAATCATTTTTCTCATTCCCTCCCCTAAGATCCCTTCTTCCCCTTTCAGGATCCCCTTTCCACTTTCATGAGCTACACACAGACAAATTTACACACACACACACACACACACACACACACACACAGTGAGAGAGAGAGAGAGAGAGAGAGAGAGAGAGAGAGAGAGAGAGAGAGAGAGAGAGACTCTAGAGTAAACACATATGAGGGAAGTGTGGTATTTGTCTGTGTTTGCCTTGTTTTGCTTAACACAATGATTTTTGGTATCATTCGTTTCCTCACAAATGCTGCGATCTCATTTTTCTTTATGCCTTAATAAAGCTCTGTTGTGTATGTGTGCCACATTTTGTCTGTCCATTTGTTGGTAGACATCTAGAATGGTTCCATATGTTTGCGATAGAGAACAGTACAGCAATAAACAGAATGTGCAAGTATCTCAATTGTACCAGGCTCTATTCTTTTGGGTCATCAAGTAGCTTCCAAATCACAACACAGAGACTTCTTATTAGTTATGAATGCTCGGCCTAACTTTAGAATCATTTCTGGCTAGCAGTGTTCTGCCTGCATGTATGCCTGCAGGCCAGAAGAGGGCACCAGATCTCATTACAGATGGTTGTGAACCACCTTGTGGTTGCTGGGAATTGAACTCAGGACTTCTGGAAAAGCAGCCAGTGCTCTTAACCTCTGAATGATGGCTCAGATGGCTGAGAGATATCTCCAGCCCCTGGATAGCTCTTTTAACTTAAATTAACGTTTCTCTTTATTCACCTTTTGACTCAGAGCTTTTTACCTTTTAGACATTCTTACTGTCTCTGTATTTGGCTGGCTGATGTCTGCCTGACTTCTGGCCCTGGGCATGTCTCCCTCATTCTCTCCTCTTGTTCTTCGCTTGTTCTTTTTCCTTCTTTTTGAGCCTATCTTTCTCCTCCTATTTATTCTCTCTGCCTACCAGCCCTGTCTACCCCTCCTCTGCCTAGCAATTGGCTGTTCAGCTTTTTATTAGACCAACTAGGTGCCTTAGGCAGGCAAGGTAAAACAAATGCAACACATGTATTCATAACTATGCAAATACAGCCTAAACAAATATAGGACATCTTTACATAGTTAATTAATATTCTGCAGTGTAAACAAATATAACCAATCTAGTTAAAATAATATTCTACATCATTCTGTGGTATGTTGATGTAGGGATGTACCTGGACTGATATATCTGGGTCATGAGATAGTTCTATTTTTACTTTTTTGAAGAATCTCCTCACTAATTTCTATAGTGGCTACACCAGTTTACACTACCACCAACAGTGTGTAAAGGTTCCCTTTCGCCAGTATGAGTATTTGTTGTTTGTTTTCTTTATGAAACCCTTACTGATTGGGCTAAGATAGAGTATCAAGTAGTCTTCAGTTGCATTTCCTGAATGGCTAAGAATGCTGAACACTTTTAAAAAAATATTTCCTGGCCAGTTTTAGGTTTTCTTTTGAGACCTGTTTATTCAGTTTATCAACTCGTTTATTAGTTAGATTTTGGTGTTGCCTGGTTTCTTGGTGTTTAGGGTTTTTGTTTTGTTTTCTGAAAACAGAACTTCACTACGTAGTTCTGTCTGTTCTGGAATTCAGGATGTAGACCAGACTGTCCTTGAACTCAGCGATTCACCTGCCTCCTTCACCCGAGTGCCAGAATTAAAGGTGTGCACCACCACACCCAGTCCTTTTGTGTTTAGTTTTATAGTTCTTTATAGATCTCAGATATTAAGTCCTTGTTTGATGTGTAGTTGGCAAAGATTTTGGTCCATTCTGAAGGCAGTCTTCACTTTGGTGATTGTTGCCCTTTGTAATAGAAGTTCTGGTAGTGAGGTGAGGGCAACCAAGTTTATTCCAGAGAGTGGACAAAGTTGAACATCTGGGAAAGACAGAAGAACAAGTCACTGAGAAAGTGAAAGTAACCGCTTTATTGAAGCAAGCAAACTGCTTCCTTTGGATGGGTGGTGCCCCAGAGCTGGAAGCCCCTACCCCTTCCTCTATTGGTCCCATTTAGATACCAGCCCCTGTACCAGTATACTCGCAATGTCTTCTGGGAACTAGAAACCACCATCTTCGAGAATCCACTTTCACTTTCCCTGTCTATCCATGCCCTGCTAACACTCCCTCACTTTCCCACGCAGAAGCTCTTTTATGCCATGTATTCTCCTTTGTCTGTTCTTGGATTGCTTCCTGTGCTAGTAGAGCCCTTTCCAGGCCTCGTCGTCTATGCCTCTATCTTAAAGTGATTTTCCTATGCTTTCTCCTGGCAGAGTCAAGATTTCAGGACTTATTGTCAGGTCTTTGTTCCAGTCCAGTTTGAATTAATTTTTGTGCACCATGAAAGATATAGATGGAGCTCCAATTCTTCTATATGTGGAAATCGAGTTTGCCCAGTACCGTTTGTTACAAAGACTGTCTTCTCCCCATGAAAGCTTTATGACCTTTTTGTCAAAAATTAGGTGGCTGCAGCTCTGAACCTCTTATTTTATTGGTCTTCATATATGTTTTTGTGCCAGTACGTGCTGAACTTTAAAATGGCAGCTTTGTAATATAATTTGAACTCGGGTATTGTGATACCTCCAGCTCCTTTTTCTTAGCATTGCTTTGCCTACTGAGTGGAGGTGGGGGCTCTGTTGTATTTTCATGTAAATCTTTATATTGTTTTTTTTCTAGTTCTGTGAAGAATGTAAGAGGGATTTTAATGGGGGGAGTTCATTCATTCTTGGGTCATTTTTGCTACTACAACTATTTGACAAGGTTACTTCTACCAGTCTATGGGAGCGAGAGGGCTTACAGTGTCTTCAATTTCCTTCTTTAATGTCTCAAACTTTTCTTTTTTTAAGATTTTATTTATTTATTATGTATACAACAGTCTGCCTTGATGTATGCCTGCGGGCCAGAAGAGGGCGCCAGATCTCATTACAGATGGTTGCAAACCACTATGTGGTTGCTGGGAATTGAACTCAGGTCCTCTGGAAGAACAAACAGTCAATGCTCTTAACCACTGAGTCATCTCTCCAGCCCTCAAACTTTTCATTGTGAAAGTTTTTCACCTCCTTGGAAAGGTTAACTTGTACTTTTTAAAAGCTATTGGGAATGGGATTTTCCCACAATTTCTCTTTTGAAAGTTTGATTATTGACACACAGAAAAGCGACTAGTTTTTAATGCTGGTTGTGCATCCTGCTACTCTGTCGAATGTGTCAATCAGGAGTAAGAGCGTTCTTGTGGAGTCCCTGGGTCTTTTAAATATTGAATATAGGGTCAGCTAATCTGTAAGCAGGACTTCTTTGATTGTTTTTCTTTTGTTTTTGTTTTCCAAGACAGGGTTTCTTTGTGTCACCTTAGCTGTCCTGGACTTTACTCTGTGGACCAGGCTGGACATGAACTCACAGAGATCCATCTGCTTTGACTTAGGTTTTGAGACAGGGTCTCAGGTATCTGAGTTTGGCCTAGAGCTCTCCCTGGACCTGAGAATGACCTTAAATACCTGATCCCCCTGCCTCCAAAGTATTGAGAAAGTTCCTTTCTAATTTGTATCCATTTTATTTCCTTCCCTTATCTTACTCTTATAGCTAAAACTTTGAAAACTGTACTGGCTAGTTGTCTTTTGTCAACTTGGCACAAGCTAGCGCCATTTGAGAAGAGGACCTCAGCTGAGAACATGCCCCCATCAGACTGGCCTTTGCACAAGGCTGTGGAACATTTTCATGATTGATGATTGGTGCAGGAGGGCTTAGTTCACTGTAGACAGTGCTACTCCGAGGCAAGTGGTCCTGGATGGCATCAGAAAGCAAACTGAACCAGCCACTAGGAGCAAGCCAGTAGGCAGCACTCCTCCCCACGGCCTCTGCATCAGCTCCTGCCTCCAGGTTCTTTCCCTGCTTGACTTCCTGCCCTGATGTCCCTCACTGATAGACTGCTACCTGAAAGTCTAAGATGAAATGAACCATCTCCTCCCCCAGTTTCTTTGGGCCATGATGTTTGATCACAGCAATTGAAACCCTAACTAACATAAACAGTTTGTTGAACAAGAGCAGAGTGACATCCCTGTCCCAGTCCTGATTTTAGAGGAAATGCTTTCAGGGTTTTCCCTACTTACTATAATGTTAGTTTTAGGTTTGTCATATTTACACTTAACTGAGGCATCTTTCCATTTCTATTTGTAACATGGACTGGCCTGGCTTGTGTGTTGTTGGGGTTTTTGTCCTCCAACCAGGTACCCCACAACTGTTTAGCCCCAAAGAAAATCACACATAGGTCTCCATGAATTATAAGCTGATTGGCCCCTTTAGCTCTAGCCTCTCACTGGCTAACTCTCACATCTTGATTAACCCATTTTTCTGATCTATGTTAGCCATGTGGCTCAGTACCTTTTTCAGTGTGGGACAGATCACATCCTGCTGCTTTGGTGGTCTGGGCAGGAGTGGGAGGAATCAACTTCCTCCTTCCCAGAATTCTCCTGTTCTCATTACATCATTTCTACTTTTTGTCTGGTTTTCCTGCTTATATTTCCTGCCTGGCCAATCAGTGTCTATTTATAACATGATTGACAGAATACAGACAATTCTCCCGCACCTATTTTCAGGGATTTTATCATTAAGATATGCTGAACTTTGCTAAAAGCCTTTTCTACATTTTCTCAGATCCTACATCTATATGAGCCCCTCTATTTTTCATATACCTCATTCAAAAACAATGAAAAAATTCAGAAACAGAATTTAGCTGTCTTCTCCTTATACTAAACATATCTACAGAAATGTAAAATAATGCCAGTTTATTCACTAAAAATTTTGTTTTGGAAAAAAATCTATTTAATTTAATTTAATTTTTTGTTTTTTGTTTTTTCGAGACAGGGTTTCTCTGTAGCTTTGGAGCCTGTCCTGGAACTCACTCTGTAGACCAGGCTGGCCTCAAACTCACTGAGATCCACCTGCCTCTGCCTCCCAAGTCCTGGGATTAAAGGTGTGTGCCACCATCACCTGGCAGGAAGAAACGATTTTATAAAATATTCTTCACATTAACATGAGTTTTTGTTACCTTTTAGATGATAATACATGGTGTTTTCATTTCTCAATTTTACCTTCTAGTCTGACATATATCAATAGATACAGTTCTTGTAGACCAAAGTTGTTTAACATTTGCAGTAAGTTTTAACGGTTTGAAAGTATCTTGGAGGCTTGTAGCTCAATCAGCATGGTGGTTATTTAGCCTATACCAAGGCATGGTTCCATCTCCAGCATCACAGAACCCCTTGTGCTTGTTACTCCAGCACTTGGGAGCTGTGGGAAGGAAACAGAGTAGCTTGGACCATAGAAGTGTAAGAACTACTGATCTAAGATATACTCAGGAGGGGCGTTGGCTGATTATCATTTACCTTCTATTTCCAAATGTTCTCTAAAATGGTTGTTCCAATGTAAACTCTCACTTTTATTGTGTTAGAATGCCTGTCATCCTCAAGACCCTTGTCAGGATTTTAAAATTGTTTCAGACTTAAATTCTGTTTATGGCCGATAGGAACCGAATCAGGGAGTGGTGCTGAGTCGTCATGCCTCTGTGTACTAGTGAGATTGTATATTTTCTATGTGTCTATTGGCTTTCCAAGTTTGTATCTTCTTTCATATTCTCATATTTCTGTTTGTATTTTTATCCATTTCTTGAATGAGTTATCTTTCTGCATTATTTAAAAATAATTTTTTGTTTATTATTTGACAATTTTGCATATGTGTATGGGGGATTTTGATCATATTCACTCTACATGTTGTTAAATCCTCTTGATTTAACTTTGGTAGGTCATCTGCAGGTGGGAATTCATTCTTCCCACCTGGATTTCTTCTGGATTTTACAATTCTTCAGAATATAAGTTTTCAGTGTATTCACTAATGGTTCTTCCCAGATTTCATTAGATTCATTCTTAACTCCCCCTTTCACTTCTGGTTTTATAAGCTTGGATCTTCTTAGGGTTGGAGAGATGATTTATATCAGTAAAGAGCACTGGCTGCTCTTCCAGAGGTCTTGAGTTCAATTCCCAGCAGCCACATAGTAGCTCACAATCTAATGCCCTCTTTTGGTCGGCAGGCATACATGCAGACAAAGCACCTGTATATAATTTAAAAAGGGAAATTTGGATCTTCTCACTCTCCTTTTAGTTAGTTTGGGTAGGGGTTTTGAGGTTCATCATTAGATTATTTATTTGGGATTTCTATGATTTCTAAGGTATTTATTAAATTCCAGAGAAGAGCTCAAAAATTTACTGAAGTAGATAAAACACAGGATAAATATTTTAAGAGTTTACCGGTAGATGTGATTGCTGACCTAAACAAGGATACAAGCAAAAGGATTAAGTTGGTCAAAAACCCTTTCAGAACTGTGTTAGCTCTTTCCAATGACTGTCATAATGCTTCCATTTTCATTTGATTCGAGAAATTTTTAAATGTCCTCCCTGATTTTTTCAGTGGCCTACCAGTCACTCAAAAGTGTATCATCTAGTCCCCATGTATTTATGTCTCTAGTTATTGATTTCTAGTTTTAGTCCACTGTGATCTTATAAACACAAAAGATTGTTTAAATCATTTTGTATAAAGATTTGTTTTGTAATCGAAAAGGTGCCTGTGTTAAAGTACATGGATTTCTGAAATGAAGGCATATTCTTACCTGCAGGATGAAATTGCCTGTGTATATCTGCTAAGTCTGTTTGTTCCACAGATTTTTTTTTATTGATTGATTAATTCCTGTTTAGTTTGAATGAATGGGGTAATGAAATCATCTGATGTTTTGTGAACATTATTGTTTGCTTTATGAAATTAGAAGCCTCAACATTTAGTGCATATGTATTTACTATTGCTATATCTTCTTCTTTTTTTTTTTTTTGGTTTTTTTGAGACAGGGTTTCTCTGTAGCTTTGGAGCCTGTCCTGAACTCCCTCTGTAGACCAGGCTGGATTTGAACTCACAGAGATCCTCCTGTTTCTGCCTCCTGGGTGCTGGGATTAAAGGAGTGCACCAGCACTGCCTGGCATTGCTTTATCTTCTTGATGAATGATTCCCTTTATTTATAAATAGTAGCTTTCTTTATATTTTCCCAATAGTTTTGGTTTGAAGTTGAGCTTATCAGATCTCAGAATAGATTCCAGCTTGTTTTTGCTCCCATTCATTTGATAGATTGCCTTCCCTCCTTTGACCCTCAGAAGCCAGCCAGTCAGTCTGTGTCTCTTTACTGGGGAGCTGAGACCGTTTCATTAAAAGTTATTATGGTAAACTGTTTAATAGTTTCTAAATTTTTGTTGGCTGTTTTTTTTCTGGTTGGTTGAATTATTGTTTGATCTTTTCTATCCCAGTTATCAGTGCTGGGAGTTTGCTGCTTTACTGTGTTGGACATGATGGATTCCTTCCTGGCTCTCCTTTGTTCATCTATTCTTTTCATAAAATTTAATGTTTCCTGTGATCTTGGGATTGATGCTGTCTTTATTCAGTGTGTATAATTCTTTTATCTTCTGCAGTGCTGGCTTGAGAGTCGTGAACTACCTTAGCTAGCACGTCTCGATGGGCTATTATTTTTCTATCAATTTTAAAAGATAGTTTTGTTGGATACAGCAACCTTGGCAGGTGGGTATTTACTTTCAGGGCTTCAACTACATGGGTGCCTACTCTCCTGGATTTTAACTGAGGTCTGACTTCTTAAGTGAGTTGGCTTTTTTCCTTTACAGCTTTTAATGTTTGTTTGTTTTGCATTTTTGGTAGCTTGATTGTAATATTTTGTATGCATATCCTTGGGGGTCCACATATTTGAATGTCTCTCTCTACATTTGATAATTTTTCTGCTATAATGTCATTGGATGGAATCTTGACATTTTTAGCCTTTATCTTAACTCCTTCTAACTCATGTGTTCTTTGGTCTTAGGATTCTATCTCAGAATTCTTCAATGGTATCACCATACTCATTAATTTTCACATGTATTTATCTTCTTACCTCCGTGTGTAGATATGTTCATGCCATGCCATGCATGTGAAGGTCAGAGGACAACTCGCGGGAGTCAGTTCTCTCATTTCACCAAGCAGGTCCCAGGAATCGAACTCAGGTCACTGGGCTTGGCAGCAATCACTTTTACCCACTGAGCCATTTTATTGACTCTCATTTACTTTTGTATCGTGTTGATATCTGAATATATATTATATATATATATATATTTTTGGTTTTTTGAGACAGGGTTTCTCTGTGGCTTTGGAGCCTGTCTTGGAACTAGCTCTGTAGACCAGGCTGGTCTCGAACTCACAGAGATCCGCCTACCTCTGCCTCCCGAGTGCTGGGATTAAAGGCGTGCGCCACCATCGCCCGGCTATATATTTTATATATATGTTATTTCATCTCTGATGTCCTTCCTTCTGCTTTGTGTGGTTTATTAGTAATGATTGCCTCTGCAGTTTTATTTAATGAGCTAAGTATTTCATTTCCAACATTTCTAATTTTTTTTCAAACTCTCAATTTTATCACTGAATTTTCCTCTATATTATTGAATTTTTCATCCATACTGCTGATTTTCTCAACTATTTTGCCGAATTTCCTCCTTTGTATTGTTGCCTTTTCTTTTCAGGTCTTGAATTGAATTCCTCTTCTTGTTTATTTCCTCATATTAGTCAGTGATAATTTTTAAAAATGTATTTATTTTTTATTTACATTGGTGTTTTGCCTGCATGCATGTCTGTGTGAGGGTGTTGGGCCCCCTAGAACTGGAGTTAGACAGTTGTGAGCCACCATGTGGGTCCTGAGAATTGAACCCGGGTCCTCTGGAAGAGCAGTCAGTACTCTTTTTTTTTTCTTTTTTGGTTTTTCGAGACAGGGTTTCTCTGTGGCTTTGGAACCTGTCCTGGAACTAGCTCTGTAGACCAGGCTGGTCTCGAACTCACAGAGATCCGCCTGCCTCTGCCTCCCAAGTGCTGGGATTAAAGGCGTGCGCCACCACCGCCCGGCGCAGTCAGTACTCTTAACCACTGAGCCATTCATTACTCTAGCCCTGTCCATAATCATTTCTACCAGTATATTTTTGAAGTCTTTATTAGGTATTTAAGTATCTGTGTGTCCGGTAGCTATGGGTTTTTTTGAAGAGCCAAATGGCTTTGTTGTTTCATAATTCTTTGTCGTTGTTGCTTGAGACAGAGTTCTGGATGCCCTGAAACTCACTCTGTAGACCAGGCTGGCCTTGGACTCATAGAACTCTGTCTGCCTCTGCCTCCCAGAGTGCTGGGATTAAAGGCATGTATTGTATTACCACCGCCAGGCCTAGCAACACACTCTTCAAAGCTCAATTCCACAGTCCTACTAAGAGAGTAGAAAATGAATGTCTGTATCAACATCAAACCATACAAGACTTAGAAATACACTTAACACCAACTAAATGTCATCAATGCATCAGAAATGACCATAAAAAAGAAAATGGCAAGCTGCTACAAAGGTGCTGTGCAGTTAAAAGTTACTCAATTTACACATGGGGATGGAACATGAGTGAGGTGAAGAGTAGGGAGAAGGTAGAAATAGAAGAAAATCTAAGTAAAAGGTAAGAAGAGTAATAATAATAATAATAAATGGTAGAAAAGTATGCTGTGGAGAGAATAATGAAAGAACAAGATATTAGGAAGAGAAAAGGTAGAAGATATACATGAAGATTTCTCAATAAAGAGAAGTTTTAGAGTAAAATTAGATCAATGTAGGATGGGGAATAAATTTAAGAGTGTTTTTAAAAAGCTAAGAAAGTCAAACGTTACTACTAGGAAGAAACAACATGAACCCAGAAAAGAAGGAGGAAAGGAAGGAGGAGGAGGAGGAGGAGGAGGAGGAGAAAAGAAAACAATGATTACTCCATAATGAAAAAAAAGTTCAAATATAAGTGAATATTTGATGAAAGCAGCTAATTGGCGAAAGCATACTTTTTTGTTTCGAGGCAGTGTATCCCTGGTTGTCCTGGAGCTCACTCTTACAGACCAGGGCCTGGCCTCGACCTCACAGAGATCTGCTTGCCTCTGCCTTTGTGTGGTGGGATTAAAGGTGTGTGCCACCACCGCCTGGCTAAAAGCATACGTTTGAATATATTGAAATGGAATAAAAAGAAAAGTGAAGAAGCATGAGCCCCCCTCCCCCAAAAAAAATTGAAAAAGAAAACCACTGATTTTTGGAGTGGCTTCTTTCTGAGTTCTTAAAACCCGCATATGGAGTTGAACTTGAGGCCTCTTGCTTTATCTACAGTTTAGGATGCGGCTGAGCCTACATAAAACGAATTGATGCCCAATGTCTGCCAAACCTGTCTTCACTTTGCCGGCTTCCCAGCTTTACGTATTACTGCCCTCTGCTGGCAACTCATAGCTTTGCAGCCTGTGGATTGGTTAGGTTCTCTTGTCCTCCTGGGACTTTCCAAATCATATCCCAAAGGTGCCTAACGTTCCAGCTGTGGGATGAGTCCCAGTTGTATGTAAAGGAAGCAAACAGCACTGAGATAGGTCCAGGCGGAGGGCCTGTCTTCGGGCTTTCAAGGCCCCCTGAGTATTAATCACTTTGCTGGAAGGATACCGTTGTGAATGCTATATATATAACCCCGGAACTTCAGCGTTCTTGAGCTCTACAGCAGTGAGGGACAGGCTCCAGAGTTTGACCCACTTGCTGACTTGAGACTAAGAGCTCTCAGACTCCAGTCTTATTCCTAGTTGATCAGATCTGCTGCTGCTGTCCACCAAGGACAAGGCTATCTTTCCTTATGTACCTTTATTTGTTTTTGCTTGGTTTTTTTTTTTTTTTTGATTGTTTTTGTTTCTTTCTTTCTCTTTTTGGAGACATGGTTTCTGCGTGTAGCCTTGGCTATCCTGTAACTCACTCTGTAGACCAGGCTGGCCAGGAGCTCACAGATGCCTGCTTCTGCCTCCCGAATGCTGGGATTAAACATGTACCCCACCACCGTCCAGCTCCTTACATACTTTTCTTGAGTAGAGCTGCTAGCACCTATGTCCCTTGTCCTGACAGCGTCCATCCCTGTGGCCCTTGTCCTGACAGCGTCCATCCCTGTGGCCCTTGTCCTGACAGCGTCCATCCCTGTGGCGTTCACTGCTGCCAAGGGCCTTTTTTGCTTGTTTGTTTCAAAATTCATGCAACATATTCTGAGCATGGTTTCCTCTCTCCCACTTTCTTCCAGATCCTCCCTACCTCCCCATCTAAACAACTCCACAACTTTTCTTTCTCTCTTTGGAAACAAACAGGCAAACAAAACAAACAACCAAATTAAAAAGAAAACAACAACAAAGCATAAGAAACACACACACACACACACACCAAAACCAGAAACAAACAAACAAAAAGCTGAAATAAAAATATACAAGCAAAAGACCTGGACCCTTCTGTTACATGATGGTGGAGGCAGGTCAAATTGGGGTTCTCCAACCCATTCTAGTCAGAATTTTAGGCTCTCATAGATATCCTTAGATTTTTAAATAAATGATTTTCTTATTAGTATATCTGCTGTCATTTTCTATACAGTTTCCAGGAATTTCCAGCGGTCTATACAAATACAGTCATTGTTTAGAATTTCTTTCTCCTGCACACGTTTATTTCCATGAATGCACGAGGTAATAGTCATTGAATAATTACATGATTTCCATTACTTGTTTTTTCTTTTTGTTGATCCTTATTAAAATAATATGAAAGCATTTTCTGAGGTCTAGGACAAAGATGCGCGCCTCTTCAAAGACTCGTTTGCTTTTTTGAGGTGTCTGGAAACATTAACAGGCCAGGGTCTTTTTAAATTTATGGCTAGAGGCTCGTTCGTCACTCAGGCCATATGAGTGGGACCTACATGATTACAGCTTCTAGGCTGTTCCCCGCCCGCACCATCTGCACAGCTCAGTAAGTTAATATTCCTCTTAGTCTCCCTCGGAGCACGGAGGAAGCAAGTTAAGGTGCACTGTTTAGAGGGTGCATTCCTTTCCGTGTCGTAGAAATGAAAAAGACTACCATGCCATCTTTAGTGGCTCTCTAGCCTTCTTCATCGACAAGTTGTGTGCCTTTTGAATAAGCAGAATTCAATGAATTCTTCAGATCCGGCAGTGGATAAGAATGGCTTTGGTACTTGGGTATTTCTGCTCTCAGTCTCTTAAGTTTAACCCTGCTAATTCCTCACCTTGCCTATCTTAGAGGCCTTTAAATCATTGTTTTCTCATCGGTCCATCAGTGCTTTCTGTTGTGTTCTGCAGGGAGGACATGCAAGAACCTAAAGCCTGAACTCCTTCCTTGGTCCATTGCAACACAGCTTTGGGAGCCACTAAAATTCCTCTTTCTGCAGTCAAAATGGTCATGAAAGTGCCCCAGCAATTGGACATACTTTTTATTCCTATCTAGTTCAACCTCCCCATAGTCTCCCACACCTGCTTATTCCCTCTTGGAACCAGTCAGCTTCACAATGCCTTACCCCCACCCCCACCCCCGTCTCCCATGCAATGCCTCATTCCTTGGGGGTCCTTTCATTTCGCACTGCCTCTGTCTGCACCTCGAACTACTAAGATCGTGTATAACATTTCAATAGTTTCCTACTTGGGTGTTTTCTGCCTACTTGCCCTCAGCCAGTCCACACTCCCCACAGCAATCAAAGTGATCAACCTTTTCAAGAGGAAAAGTGGATCCCGTAATTTTACTTGGGTAAAATTCCTCAATGTGCTGTGTTGGAACATTAGGTGAATGCCACGCTGTTTAACATGGCCCGCAGAGCCTTGTATGATTTAACTTCCGCCTGTGGGCACTTCTTTACCCTGCTGTATAACGAGTGGTATATAGCAAACGGACAGGTTTCTCAGGCGTGTCTGTTCTCTTCTCGCTTCAAAGCCTCGATGCATGCTCTTATCTCTTTTTATTGGACTATTGTCAGCTTTAGTATCTCACCTTGTCGGGTCTTTTATCAGACGTCTTCTCTGATCACTTAATCCAATAGGCCCTTGTTCTTTTCCTTCAGAAAATTTACGATAGATCAATGTTATTCATTGTGGGCTTTTATTTCAGATCTAGTCACAGTAATCTTTGAATACTAAGAACACAGAGGTCCCGTGTGTAATCTTACCACTCCCTGCCCAGGAGTTAGCACAGTGTTTGACTCAAAGTAGTCCAGTAAACATGTGTCACATGATTATTTCCCTCCCTTTAAAGGACCTGTTGAAAAGTACAATTACCCTATGTGCAATTATTCCATGGTAAGCACAGAATGAGAATCGAAGACCATGACAGCTTAAACAATAGAAGCCCCAGAAGGACCAAGTTTGACTAAGACATATCCAGGGGGCTGGAGCGATGGTACCACAGCTATAAGCACAGCAGCGCACAACCATCCACAACTCCAGCTAAAGGTCACTGATGCTGTCTTCTGACTTCCTCCAGCACCAGACACGCAGACAAAATAAGATCAATGAATCTAAAATAGAAAAGCCTTACATGCCCAGACAATAGAGCTTAGAGCTAAGCCATTCAGTTGTGTTTTCCTGACATGTGTTGAATACATAAAACCAGGACTTTCACCAAGAATTTAGGACAAGGTGTCTTTTTTTAAATTATTGTTGTCTATTCTTGAATGCTTAAAATATCTACATTCAAAGCAAATAATATCCTACAGAGAGTTTATTTTTCTCATGTTGTTTGGACATTTGTTATTTAGGACTCTGAAAACATTTTCCCACTGGTGCACCAGCATATGCAATGCTTACTTTCTTATGGCCAGTTCGTGCTTTCTCTCTCATTCATCCTCAGAATATAAATTGCGAGTTACTCTTTGTGGAGAAATGTTTGGGTACCAAGGATGCAATAAACAAAAATAAAAACTCTATCCTGTGGATCTTATGGTCGCATGACCAAAGAGTAAAGAAATGACAGATAAAGACCAATAAATTGTGACATATATGCCGGTGAAAAACATCAGGCTACAAGAAGAAGAAATGAGGGCATTGCAATTTTACTCTAATTATGAGTAGCATTTTCATAATCACATATGATTGCCTAAAATGACTTAGATTAGGTGGTATTTATAGAGTGTAGGTACAAAGAAAGACTTTCAACTGAGGAATTTCTATTGAGAACCACACTTTGTTCCCCATACTAGTGGCAAGTAGAGACATGCCCAGTCGCTAAGGAACTGACAAGCTATTGCAGCCTGAGACAGGGTTTCCAAAAGGGACACAGCTAGAGGAGGCCAGAGGCGGAGAGAAGGGATGGAGACTGGAAGAAGAAGGGAATGAGAAGCCAAGAAGCAAAGCACAGCTCTTGCTGACGATATGGATGCCGGTTCCCACTCTTCCATTGTGGTGCTGCGGATGGAGGTCAGGGCATCCTCAAACCCGCGAGACAAATATTTCAGCCCTGAGCAACATCCCTAGGCCATGATGAGCAGGGCTGAAACAAGATGTTGTGAAAATGCAGACCTGCTTTGTTACATCACTATTTACCAAACAAAGGTGTGTCTTGGAATGATTATATCTGAACTTGCTAAAATTATAAATGATATTTTTATATCTCAAAATACATCAACATTAGGCATATTAATAGGATTGATGAGAAGAAGAAGAAGAAGAAAATAGCATAGCCAGGCGTGCAGTAGTGTTTGCTTCTAAGCCCAGCAATCAGAAGGCAGAGGCAGGTTGATCTCTTGAGTTTGAAGCCAGCATGGTCTCCATATAGTGAGTTTCAAGTCAACTGGGGGTACATAACAAGTCCCTGATTTTTGTTTATGTTTTAGAGAAAAATAGCAATGTATATATATATATATATATATATATATATATATATATATATATACAAGCAACACTAAAGAGGCTGACTCATCTTGTTGTGTTTATATATTTATTCACACACACACACACACACACACACACACACACACAGTGGTTTGGATGAGAATGGCCCCAAAGGCTCATATATTTGAATGTTTAATTCCTATTTAGTGGACTGTTTAAAAAGGATTAGGAGGTATGGCCTTCTTGGAGAAGGTGTGTCACTGGGTGTGGCCTTTGAGGTTTCTAAAGCCCATATCATGTCCATTTTTCTTCTCTTTCTGCCTTCTGCTTACAGATCAGGATGTTAGCTCTCAGCTATTGCTCTAGGTCTGCCTGCCTGCTTGTTGTCATTATCCCTGAAATGATTGTCATGGACGGTCCCTCAGAAACTTCAAGTAATACCCAATTAAATACTACATTTTTATAAGTTGCCTTGGTTATGGCTTCATAGCAATAGAGAAGTAACTAAGGCAGAATATATGTATTACAAGAAGACATAGACAAATCCACATGTATAAAACTCAAACTTCAAGGGATCTGACTCCTTTTGTGACCTCCTTGTCAGACACCAGTCACACCCGTGTGCACATACATACATGCAGGCAAAACACCCATACAATACAACTTTTTTAAATGGAGGAGTTCTGGAGCTGGACAGATGGTTCAGTGATTAAGAACACAAGTTTGTACTTCCCATGTAGATTAGATCCATGTATGTCTCTCTTAGGGTCCTCATTGTTATTTAGGTTCTCTGGGATTGTGATTTGTAGGTTGGTTTTCTTTGCTTTATGTTTAAAAACCAGTTATGAGTGAGTACATGTGATAATTGTCTTTCTGGGTCTGGGTTACCTCACTCAAAATAATGTTTTCCAGCTCCATCCATTTGCCTGCAAAATTCAAGATGTCATTATTTCTTTCTGCTGTGTAGTACTCCATTGTATAAATGTACCACATTTTTTAATCCATTCTTCTATCTAGGGGCATTTATGCTGTTTCTAGGTTCTGGCTATGAAAAACAAAGCTGCTATGAACATAGTTGAGCACATGTCCTTGTGGCACAATTGAGCATCCTTTGGATATATACCCCAAAGTTGGTATTATTTGGTCTTGAGGAAGGTAGTTTCCTAATTTTCTGAGAAATCGCCACACTGACATCCAAAAGGGCCTGTACCAGCTTGTATTCCCACCAGCAATGCAGAAGTGTTCCCTTTACCTCTCAACCTCTCCAGTGTAAGTTGTCATCAGTGTTTTTGATCTTGGCCACTCTTACAGGTGTAAGATGGAATCTCAAAGTTGTTTTTATTTGCATTTCTCTGATGAGTAAGGATGCTGAGCATTTCCTTGAGTGTCTTTTAGCCGTTTTAGATTTCTCTGTTGAGAGTTCTCTGTTTAGGTCTGTACTTCATTTTTTATTCGATTATTTGTTTTTTGATGACCAATTTCTTGAGTTCTTTGTATATTTTGGAGATCAGACCTCTGTCTGATGTGGGGTTGGTGAAGATCTTTTCCCCTTCTGTAGGCTGTCATTTTGTATTGTTGACCGTGTCCTTTGCTTTTCAGTTTCAAGAGATCCCATTTATTAATTGGGAAGTAGAAAAAGACAAGATCTCCTGAGTAAATTGGGAGCATGGGGACCTTGGGGGAGGGTTGAAGGGGAGGGGAGAGGCAGGGAGGGGAGCAGAGAAAAATGTAGAGCTCAATAAAAATCAATAAAATTAAAAAAGAACACAAGTTTGGTTCTCAACACTCACAATGGGTGGTTCATAACCACCTATAACTTCAGCTCTAGAAAATCTAACAACATCTTCTGGCCTTCATAGGCACGACACTCAGATACACATACACACAGAGAGACAAACACATACAGTTTATTTAATTACATACATGTAGTTTCATTCATGTTATCACAAATGCCAGCATCTCCTTATGAAAATTGAATAACCTTCCATTGTGCATGCATGTTATAGTCCCTTTTTCCATTTCCAAGGACATGGACACCCAGGTTGGTTCCATATCTTGGTAATTATGAATACTGATACAATGAACACAAGAGTGTGACATGCTTAATTTGAAATGATACATCTTCAGAGCTGGCTATGGTGGCACATACCTCTAATCCCAGCAATTGGGAGGCAGAGGCAGGAGAATCTCTATGAGTTCGAGACCAGCCTGGTCTACAGAGTGAGTTCCACGAAAGCTAGTACTGTTAACAAAGAAATCCTGTCTCAAAAAAAGAAGAGAAAAGAAATAGAAATGATACATTTCAGTATGTGTGGGTTTTTTTTTTCCTGTGCTAGGAATTTAAGTGAACCCTGGGACTTGTAAGCTAAGCAGGTGATGCACCACTAGGCCACATCTCCAGCTCCTACAGCTCATTTTATGTTCATTATGCATCTATAAAGTTGCTCTTGATAAACATTATAAAAAGAAGAAGATTAGTGAGCATTCTGGAGAGCCTCAGTCCCCTAAGGGAGACTGCACGATCGTGCAGGAGAAGACAGTACTAGAGTTTCCTAAGAAGAAAGTGTGTGTCTTGAAAGCAAAACATTTTGTTACACTAATGAGATTCTCTTGTAGAAATAGTTACCTTGAAATTTCAAATGTGAAAGGAGATGACATTTTTAGAGGTATCTGAAGAGAAACATCGATTTTGTAAGGATTATAAAATTATTTTTAATGTCAAAAGCCTTTCTTGATTTCTCCATTCCTTCATTTAGATTCCCCTGCATTTAAGTTTTTTTAATATTTATTTATTATGTATACAATATTCTGTCTGTGTGTCTGCCTGCAGGCCAGAAGAGGGCACCAGACCTCATTACAGATGGTTGTGAGCCACCATGTCGTTGCTGGGAATTTAAACTCAGGACCTTTGGAAGAGCAGGCAATGCTCTTAACCTCTGAGCCATCTCTCCAGCCCTGCATTTAAGTTTTTGTTGTGTGTGTTTATCTGTGTGGGTGGGTGTGTACAGGTGCCGCGCTGCTTAGGTGGGAACCAGTTCTCCCCCTCTACTATGTGGGTTCAGGGACTGAGTTCTGGTCAGCAGGTTTGGGGGTAAACTCTTTTCCCCAACAGACCTTCTCATTGGCCCTCATACGCATGGATAAGAAGGCCCCCAGTTGGGGCCACTACAAAATGAAGGAAGGAAGAAAGCCTGTGCCATTTCATAACTTAATCTTAGTTCCCATCACTAATGACGTCTTCTGACGTTCTCCCCAGGTTATGTATCATATTCAAGTTGAAATAGAGAGGTTTCAATTGTCATTTTGTTTTGGCACCAAGCACAGAGTCTTTTAACAGCTTCATGTTAGTCCTCTGACTGCCAGACCGCCACGTCATTCAACTCGCCCGTCATCAGTGAGGATTTAAGTTGTTTGCAGTTGTTAGGTATTTCACCAGTGCCCTGAGCATTCTTAATCCCGGCTGTTCTTCAAGGCACGTATTTGTAGAGAATCATTGAAGAAGTGGTTGAAGAAGTTAGGAAGCTAGGAGAACAGGGCGGTAGTAGCGTGATTAACAGCCTGGACCTCGGCCCTTCGGAGATTGCAGGGATTTACTTGCTGGAAACATTCGCCTTTGTTCCATCACACCCTCCTGAGTATGGGAAAGCGCACTATTCCATTGTGAGTGAGACTAGGCGCTGGACAATGTTTTACTGGGTATTTGTATGTCTTTAAAGAAGCGTTTTGCTAACGTGAACAAAAAAGTGAGTGTGTGTGTGTGCACCCGCGCCAATTTAGGGAAACCCAGCTAGTAGAGCAAATGAAATACACTTTTATGTTACTTGCACTTCAAAAGAAATATAACTTTCCTATTACCCACATAAGCGCTAAATCTGTAAAGAGCAGGACAATAGGAGTACGGTTTTCTGTCATTTAAGAAAAAAATAGGCCTGTAATGTGCCGAGGGCAGTCAAACATATGGTGAGAATTAAGATTTTCAGAGGGGTAGAAAGGATGGTTTGTTTCTTTCTTTGGCTAAAAGGTTATGACCTGCCGTGCACCATGTGACCTGTCAAGACCTACTGACCCCCACAATTATTCTGTGGAAAATGGAACTCACTAGCTCTTCCTTACTTTTGCCTTCATCTTCAGCTCCTGCATCCTTCCTTATCCCTACTAACGGCACCAAGCCTATCCAGTCAGCCAAGATGGAAGTCCGAGGCTCGCATTTACTTATTTACTTATTTATTTATTTCTTTGTTTATTATCATTTATTATTTATTTCTCCGCCCCACACTACTGCTACTAGTCCTCTCCCTCTTCCCTCTCGGAGTCTCCGTGAGGAGGAAACAAGGTCATGTGTGATGCAGTGCCCAGTCAGGAAGATGGCTTGCATCCACGCACCTTCTACAGAGTTTTCTCCATCCCTAACAACTACCACAAAATCCAACAATTGTTTGCCCTCTTCCCAGGGATTTCCTGCTTTCCATCCTGCCCCGCTCAGGCTTCTGCCCTGCTTGGTAAATTGTCTACCTGAAGGCATTTGTGGAGAGGACGTTGCCCCATGCAGTAGGCAGGAAGGCTGGAGTTGTCCACGTGGAACACATTCACAGGGAAAAAAATCCCCTAATCTTTCTACTCTATAAACAGAGAAGATGCAAATGATTTCTCTTCTTGCACACCAGCACTGTTGTTTGCAGCTTTGATCGTGGAGGAGAAGTCAATGGAATGCTCTCGGAGAACTTTTGGAAGGGAGGTCATAAGGCAGGCGAAAGCAGAGCGTCTCAACAGTAGGGAGTGAAATAGAAGTCTATGATCACCACCTGCCGACCTACTTGGAGGCTATCATATCTCCCCTGCCCTGAAGCTGATTCCTGGCCCATGTCTTCTACCACCTTCTGTAGGTGGAAATGTCAAAGCTACAGATTCACTTTACAGTGTCTATTATCCTCAGCAACAACGAAGACCATAAATGGCCCACTTCATAAAATAATATTCTGCATCGAAAAGGAAAATATTCTGAGGTTTGGATTAGGTGCTGCTTCGGATTCTCTTCGCCACTACTCGCAGAGGGTCCAATACCTCTATAGTTTAGCAACCCTTGAAAACAGGTTCAGTAATAACCAACTCCTTCTGGGGGATGCTGCACATAGGAGGGCTTCTGGCATACGTGTGTGAGAAGTGTGCATGTATCTCCTTGACATAAAGGGAGAGATATCATAATTATTTGGCAATTTGCATATAATTTTTAAATGTGCTCAGACCCTCCAGCATCTCGGAGCCACCAGTACCTCAGAAGCAGCATTGCTTCTTCCGGATGGGTGTACTGTCTTTGCTCCACTATTCTGGGACAAGTCTCCTCCAGAAATAGTTAATAATATACTCCCCCCCCCAAAAAAAAGAACTCCTTTTTAAAAAATCACGAGGCTGTAGAGATGGCGCAGTGGTTAAGAGTGCATAGTGATCTTCCAGAAGTCCCAAGTTCAGTTCCCACTATGCATGTCCAGTGGCTCACAACTGACTGGATCTCCAGCTCCAGGGCAGCTGACACCCTTTTCTGGCTTCCAGGGACACTTACACATATGTGGCATTCACACACACACACACACACACACACACACACACACACGACACAACATACGTAATAAAAATTGTAAAAATAAACAGTTTTTAAAAGAAAATCACACTACATACCATTACTATACTTCATAGCTTAAAATGAATTTCTTAGTCCGGTCAAGGAGGTCCATGTCCTTAATCCTAGCACGAGCAGAGACAGATGTGTCTCTGAGTTTCCAGTCAGCCAGGGCTGCATAGTGAGACCCTGTCTCTAAACAACAACAGACCCCCCCCCCAAACCAAAAAAGGATTTCCTGACATCAGTGATAGCCTATCCTTCTGGACTATTGCTTAAATCATATGTGTTATACTCAGGTTTATTAGATAACAAGTTTGTCGAACATCAACTTCCAAGCAAGGCTGACGCATTGCACATAACTGACATGTCTTAATTTCCCAACTCCTTGCCCTCCTTGCAAGACTGGGGGTGTGGAAACTGTGTTGTTTGTCCTCCAGGTTCTCACGCCCCGAGTGCTGCCGATTGCACGCCGAGGTTTTTAATATCTTTTCCCTTCTCTCTTGTACATTATGCAAACTGGTGCATTGGTCACGTCTCCTGGATATCTGAAAGATTACATCCTCCATGTTATGCAGCTCCCTTTAGGAGAGGCTTGGCATCCTTGTGTCCAGATTGATGGGAGTGTACCCGGAGAAGAAATCCCTCAAAGTGGGTTTTTCCATTCTGTAGTTTGTATTCTGATAAGCGTCACCAAATTATTAAATTACTTTTCACAGAAATCCTGCCATTTTTACATTCCCACCTGAAATAAATGAGACCTTGCATTTTCCACCATGACAGTGGCGTCTGAAACTCTTTCAGTCTTTGCCCATCTGACACCTGAAAAGGTGTTATCTTGCCAAGTGCTAATTCCATTTACATTTGACTGGAACTAGATTTCATGGTGCTGTATACCAATTTCTTTCTCCACTGTCTCATATGGGTGTAACATTGTAGGAGAAAATTCTCATAAACCGCAGGAACAACCCAAAGCTCCCATACAAGCTAAATCACTGGACACGTGTCAAGTATGTGTGTAAACAATGTGAAGGCCCATGGGCCATGCTCCTGCTTTCGCTTGTGAGGGAAAGGGGAGACCAAAGAAATCTTGCCTTTATAACTAGAAAACGAATGGTTCACCTCATTTCCAAGGCTGTGTCTGAAGCGTTAACTCTATGCAAAGCATCTGGAAGGCCCTGGGGATAGATAAAGGCTGTGGTTGTTAGACTAAGGGTTCACAGTCCAGTAAGGGAGGCAGCATACTTAATCATAGTGGAGTTAAACTTTAGAGGAGGGGAGAGGTCACATCAGTTGGAAGGATCAAGACTGGTGTTTTCCAAAGGGCCTTGAAGAATGGCTAACATTCCAGATAACAGGAAGGGCAGAAGGCAAGGGTGGAGATGAAGAAAGTCCAGGTCAAGAAATCCTGAGAAAGCTACTTTAGGGATGCCTTTGATAAAGGCCTGTGACTACGTGTGAAGAGACCACACGGCTGGACAGCGCTTAGAAAGCCAAGCTAGTCAGCAGTTATTTATGACATACACACTTTAAATATTTAAGAGGAAAAAATTGTTACTTCTATAAGAAGTGAAAAGTCCAAATACAGTTATTGCTGTTTTTTTTTTTTGAAATAGTATCACATGGAATGGCTCTTTCTAATAGCACTCAATACAATGTGTTACATACACACACACACACACCATCATCATCATCACCATCATCACCATCATTATCATCATCATCATCTAGCTGTTGCTGGCCTGGAACTCACTATGTATACCAGGCTAGCCTTAAACTCACATGATATCTGCCTGCCTCTGTTTCCTTAGTGCTGGGATTAAGGGAATGTACCACTTCACTACTTTAGCTTTTGCCATAGTAATTGTATATGCATTTAATGAACACCAACTTAGAACGGTTTCTGTAGTATTTGTTCTGCATAGCCCAGTTCGAGAGAAAAGAGAGGAAAACACACTTCCTTCTTGTTTACTTAAAAGTAAATGGCGGCCGGGTGATGGTTGCACACGCCTTTAATCCCAGCACTCGGGAGGCAGAGGCAGGCGGATCTCTGTGAGTTCGAGACCAGCCTGGTCTACAAGAGCTAGTTCCAGGACAGGCTCCAAAGCCACAGAGAAACCCTGTCTCAAAAAACCAAAAATAAATAAATAAATAAATAAAAAGTAAATGGCATCAAGGCACAGGATTTCCTTTTAGCTACAAATACAAATAAGAAAATGTTCAAGATGGGCTGGAGAGATGGCTCAGCAGTTAAGAGCATCACCTACTCTTCCAAAGGTCCTGAGTTCAATTCCCAGCAACCACATGGTGGCTCACAACCATTTGTAATGAGGTCTGGTGCCCTCTTCTGGCCTTCAGGCATACACACAGAAAGAATATTGTATACATAATAAATAAATATTTTTTTAAAAAAGAAAATGTTCGAGAAAAAAATGTGTCATATTTTATGGAGTGTGATCTGAACCCCAGATGCCCCACCGTGCTAGGCAAACTGACTCCACACCAAGCTATATCCAGAGTCTCAAATTCTTTCCCCCTCTTTTCTTTTTTATCTATTTATTTATTTATTATGTATACAGCATTCTGCCTCGATATATGCCCAGACGCCAGAAGAGGGTGCCAGATCTCAGTACAGATGGTTGTGAGCCACCATGTGGTTGCTGGGAATTGAACTCTGGACCTCTGGAAGAGCAGCCAGTGCTCTTAACCTCTGAGCCATCTCTCCAGCCCCTTTCCCCCTCTTTTCATTTCTTGAGACAGAATCTAATTTATTCTGTAGTCCAGGCTGGGCTGTAACTCCTACCTCTGTCTCCCCAGGACTGAGATTACAATCTTGTACTCTCAGGCCTAGCTTTAGAATTCTTTTTTTTTTATTCCATGTGCATTGGTGTTTTGCCTGCATTTATGCCTGTATGAGGGTGTCAGGTCCCCTGGAACTGGAGTTACAGACATCTATGAGCTGCTGTATTGGTGATGGGAATTGAATCCCGGGTCGTCTGGAAGAGCAGCCAGTGCTCTTAACCACTGAGCAATCTCCCCAGCCCAGCTTTAGAATTCTTAATGACCAAATTCATGACATTAGCTTATTTTTCTACTGTGGAGAATAGGTATCAGTTATCTCAGAGAGCCAAGATTCTTTAGACAGCAAACTACGACAGTAATGAGCATTTTTTTGAGGAGTAGTCATAAATAAGATGTGTTTTTTAGAATTAGTATCTTTTTAAATTTTATTTTTATTTAAATTTTTTCTTTAACATATTTTGTGTGTAGAAGTGTTTTTCCTGCATGTGTTCACCTAATGCCCAAGGATGTAGAACACATCGGATCTTCTGGTGCTGGAGTTGCAGATGGTTGTAAGCCAGTATATGGGTGCTGAGACTTGAACTTGGGTCCTTTGCAAGAACAGCCAGTGCTCTTAACTGCTGAGTCATCTGTCCAGCCAGCCAACCAATGTCTTCCAAGCACCACTTCCCAGTAGAATTTTCTGTCAGGAGGAAAATGCTCTGTCTTCACTGACTAGTCTGGAGGCCAGTAACTACATGTGACTTTTTGAGAGACAAAGGAGACTAAGGGACTGACCTATTAGTTAACTTTCATTAATTGTGGTTTAAATAGAAAATAGCATGTTTTAAACTTAAAAAAAAAAAACAGCTATTCTCTTTTCCCTAAAAGATTAGATTATTGTTTGGAACACCATCTACCAGTACAACCTGAACTTATGTGCCATTTTTACCATTTATTCTACAAGGACAAGATGCGGTCTGGAGTGATAGAACTTTAGACACCCCGGACACTACATTTTCCACGGAGGGAGTGATTATTTCTTTTTTTTATTTCACATTTACTGACCCCCCCTTTTTTTTTTAACAAAGGTAGGCATGTGGATGCTGCACACATGTTATCACATAGATAAAGATAAAAACTGCTTTTTATTTTGTTTTTCTTTGTGCAATACTCCTGGCTGGAACTGGCTTTGTAGACCAGGCTGGCCTCGAACTCACAGAGATCTGCCTGTCTCTGCCTCCTGAGTGCTGGGATTAAAGGTGTGCGCAGCCACTGCCTAGCTCAGTAGGAACATGGCCTCTGACTTCCTTAACTGTGTTGAGTTCTCCTCCAGCTGCAGATACTTCACCTGGCAGAAATATGCCGTGGGTTATCAATCAAGAGTCCCTTTTGTGAACTGGAGAGGTGAGGCAATGGTTAAGGTATGGTGTATGTACTTGTTCATGCGGAAGACTCAGTTTCAATTCCCAGCACCCAATATGGTGGCTCTCATCCCGTCCATAATTTCGGTTCCAGGGATCCATTATCTTTTGGCCTCCAGGGAACTGCATTCATGAGGTGCACAGCCAGGCACACACGCAAAGCACCCACACACAAAATAATAAAATAAAATTTAAAAAGAGAGTCCCTTGTGTGTACTATTTTTTTAAAGTGGACTTTCTGCTTCCTTAGCACTTTTCTCCGCATCTCTAGCTTGTGAAATGCAGAGTCGCAACACTAAGGAAAACTACTGTCTGGAGAAATAAGCCTCTCCGAAGGGCACCAGGGATCCGCAGTAAAATCCACAGTTCACAAAACATCAAGGCATTTTCATCAAGAAAAACCTGCAAAGATTAAAGGGAATTCCTTCTACATCAGGGATTTTTAATCATACAAAATGTTCAAGTCTAAGGTAAACCAAAAACTAAGAAAAACTAACATCTACTAACTTGCATTTCTCAAGACCCAGGTGGTGAGCTAGAGTCGGATTATAAAGAAAAAAAAAAGGCTGCTCACCCTGAGCCAGGGATGACTTTATTCCCTGACACCGGTTAGCTGCTGAGCTCGCCAGCTGCACGGAATGTTCAAACCAGGTGAATTACAATGACTTCACAACAGGGGGAAATGAAATCCGAGAGCGAGTCTCCAAAGTGACGTCAATACCCTCTATGGAACACCTAACAAGGCAGACTTACGAGTTGATTCTGAGCCCAATGCTTTCTTCCTCATGTCATTTCCCTAAAGATCGAGTCCTCGCTCACCTGATCGCTCACGAAGCCCTTTCAGATGGGCTGAATTCTTTATCTGCCATGCTTTCTGCCAGAGCGATTTAGTGTCCTTAGCTCCAATTTCAACCCTCTAGGCTCCTCAAGTTAGGAGGCAGGCAGAAGACAACAACCTCTCTTCCTTGGCTCCACAAGCTATTTCAACTTGTCGATGCAGACCACATCCTTCCTCTGACAGGCAGACTTCCAGGAACTAACCTGTGGTTTTGAAAGCGAGTATTTTCCATAGCGGGCTGTCTTACTGATTGCCGACATTGTTCATGTATTCTGAAACTGTGCCTCGGGGCTTTTACAATGTGCTACCAAGAAAAAAAAATCAAAAATCAAAGAGCAATAAACACAAAAACAGGAGTCTCAAACATCTAAAAGTTATTCTCCCCTTCACACATTGTTCTCTAGGTGGGCACTAAGAACAGTGAAAGCAAGGATAAAACCAATTTCTTGTGGTCCCTATAATGTTTTCTTTATGAGTCTATAAATAATGCAAGAGTGCATAATTTTTCATTTTAGAGTCCCGGGAACAGATCCTGCAAATTAAGCTGTCACTTTATAGACACATTTCCTCACTCAGATTATCCCTTTACATTAAAAAAAATTCCGCAACTATCCCCTTCCGACTTGGGATTTATTTAATCTGGACTATTTGATTTTTTTGAGAAGTCTTAGAATGAGTCACATAGACTGACAAAGTCACCCGCGCGAGCTCTTGTCCCAATTGTCACAAGAGCATTTGGAGTCAGTCCAGGCTGGACGAGGTTGCGTGTGTGTCTGGGCTCAACCTTCACAGCCATCTCCACTTTGAAACATTATAAAGAAAAGCCATGATTTTTTTTAAATGAGGAATCAAGTCCATTTTGTGCTTACGTTGGAAACATTTCAACATTTCAACTCTGGTGGAACTCTTCTCCACGTGGAAACAGAAAGATCCCAGGCTAGAGTACAGGAGCCCCGGTGGTGCTGAGTTCCTGCCGTCTCCAGCAGCGGCCTGTGCTAACGCTCCAGGCCAAGCCGGTGCTCCCACCTGCAAAACCCAAGGGGCTAAACACAGCCTCTTCGCACTAGCAATTGAAAAATTCCAAGGTTTGGAGTTACATATTTCTTGGGGCACAGAATGAGGGCAGCAGATGGTGTCTTAGCCCTCAAAGAACTTCAGATGTCACTCTCTGGGAAGCATGTTGAAAACAGTAAACCATGTGACAGTAAGGTATGACAAGCTAAAACAGCAGGAAGTATTCCTGAACCCTGAATTTTCCAAGTTTAAATTTGTGAAAACCAGAAGCTTTTTGTTCTTTCGTTCATTTGTTTTGTTCTCTTGGGGTTTTGTGGGGGGAGGGGTATTTTTATTTTTGTTTTGTGAAAATAAAGCTGACACCATAAGAGAGGAATTTTAGCAGGGAAGATAAGCATCTCGTAAAATGTATATTAGTAAGGCTGTTAGAGTGGGTTTGCCTATAGTGTCAGAGACCGTGGCTTTAGTCTCCAGCACTGGAAGAAAATAAAAATAAACAAAACGCCCAATATAATTAGTATAAAAAGCGATGATACATGGGCATCTCCTAAATTCCAAGTAGGAGGCAGTGTGGAATCAAAGGAGCCCTACAGTGTGGGTCATATCTGCAATCCCAGGACTTCCAAGACTGAAGCGAAGAATCAATCAGCATAGGCTGAACGCCAGCCTGGGTTACATAGTGAATAACAACAGCCCGGGCTACAGACGGAGATCCTGGAGCAAACAAACAGGAAGTGTTCCCAGCTGAACATGGTGTGTGGGTTCATGCGGGTCCATGAAAGGAAGATGCAGAGACACCTTGGGAATGAATTTAACCTTTCAGCTGCAGGGGCTCAGCTTCCGTGAACGGAAGCTCTTTCCCTAGCCCTTGGGCATTTTTATTTTTCCCTATGTTTACACCTTAGCTAGAAGATTTTCGTATCTCAAAACCAAGCAAACTGAATGAGGTTTCCGACAATACAATTCCAGGTGCAAATACCTGATTCATCAGGTCCCACGGTTTTCCGGGTTCCCTCTAAACCAAGTTTTGCATTGGTTTTGTATCCATGGGAAACTCTCAGACAAGATTCACAAGGGGCAACAAAAGGTATCTGTAACACAAAGGATGGATTAGAGGCTGGGAGCTGACTCCGGAGCTAGGCCAGATAAGGCCCAGCGGGGGTTGGTAGCTGGTGGGGGTTACTCGCTAACCCTCTGGTGCAAGGCCCGCATGCCTTTTTGCCACAGTAGTACCACCCTGTGATCCTAGCATTCAAAGAGGATCACAAATTCAGAGTCAGCCGTGGCTACACAGTGAGCTCCTGTCTCTAGAAAGTTGGGTAAATATTAAATTAGCTAGAGTCTCAGTAGCCGAGTTCTAGTTTAACTGCATAACGTTGAACAAGTCACTTAAACATGCTTGCTACAGTTTTGATCAAATGTGCTCTTTAAGAACCCCCTGGTTTCAAACACTGTAGTTTGGTTGATCTTACTAGTTGCATGGGTGTAGAAAAACAGCCCCACACGGACATAAACAGCCCTGTTTATATCTGGCAGATAGTAGTTGCTACAGGCAACTGCCACAGTGAAGGAAAGCGGCTGTGGCCAAATTTGTCACAGGCCCGGAGGGCTTGGAGGAGCTGAGGACAAGTTTTAACCTTTGTCACCGACATACAAAATGCTAGCCATTTCTCTTCAGCTAGGTTCTAGAGCATGGGACGGGTTGAGGCACAGTTCCATTGATGGGTTAACGACTTCGACTTCCTCCACTTTCCACTCAACCAGGCTCTAGAGCTTCGGCTCTGAGGTGACTTGGCTCAGAAATAATGTGTCGGGGAGCCCTGGTCTCCAGTGTAACGAATGGCCTGGAGAGGTTGCCAGGCTTTTAAGCAGCCTGGTGAGTGGATTGATGCCTTTTCCATAGGGAGGGGTTAGCTCTGTTGAAACTCCATTAGTTCTCATGGGGATGATGTCGTTATTGGCCCAGCGGGTTGTTGTAAAGTGAGTACTGGCACCTCCCTTGGCTCTTTCTCACACATGTGCCTTCCATTTTCTGCCATGGACTGAAGCTTTATGAACCGGGGGAGAAAGATAAGGAATGCCGTGCTCTTCGGCTTCCAGAACTAGGGGCTAAAACTGCTCTCTTTTCTTTATAAACTCGCAGGCGCTGGTAGTTGCAAAGGAAAGTGGACCAATATTCTTAGCAAAGTTAAGTGTTTTTAGTTTACTCCATTATAAAATGAGGAGACAGTAAAGACCTTAGCTCAGAATTGTTCTGAGTATCTCAAGTGTGTGTGTATGTGTGTGTGTGTGAGAGAGAGAGAGACTTACGATTGTGTATGCCACTTTGCACACATTAATAAATATTACCTAATAATATGAAATGAACACATAATGAAGCCTTTATTAACAGAAATGGATTAATGGCTTGAAAACCCAGGGAAAGCAATATTAACAGCTAATAGCCATAGTGTGGATAATGGATGATAAAGACAGGGAAGGAAGCAGCTGGAATTATTGATGGAAGTACTGTCCACTGCGGTTCTCACGAGCCACCTGTACTACACAGTGCTTGCAATGTGTTAAATAGCAGATTCTGAGGCCCCATTACCCCCAAAGGTAAGTCATCACGTTATGAGTGCTTATACTGACTGTATGTTCAAATGAGTAAATACATATATTAGATATATTGTGTTAAATAAAATACGCTATTGCACTATTTCACTTGTTTCTATTCATTTATTATGGTGTTGGGAACCAAACCCAGTCAAGTGTTCACCATAGAGCTACATTGCCAGTCTATTACTTTTACCTTTAAATTTTATTTATTTTAGCCAGGCAATGGTGGCACATGCCTTAATCCCAGCACTCAGGAGGCAGAGACAGGTGAATGTCTGTGAGCTCGCGCCAGCCTGGTCTACAGAGAAAGTTCCAGGACAGCTAGGACTGTTACACGGAGAAACCCTGCTTCGAAAAAAAAAAAGTTTGTTTATTCGTTTAATATTTATGGGTGTTTTGCCTGTATGTTTGTGTGTGTGTTCTACTTGTGCGTCTAGTGCCTGAGGAACTGAATTCTCTGAGACTGAAGTCATAAATGGTTGTGAGCCACTATGTAGGTGCTGGGAACTGAACTAGGATTCTCTGCAAGAGTAACCAGTGCTCTTGATTGCTAAGCCATCTCTCCAGCGCCACTTGAAACACTGACACTATTTATGTGACCAGGTTTGATGGTGCTCACCTTTAATCCCAGCCCTTGAGAGGTAGAGGACAAGCCAAGGCTACACAGTGAGACTACTTCAAACAATAAGATAAATAATGTGTGTGAGGCGTATTACCTTTCCTGTGGATGGTATTGCTGTAAAATGCTAAAGCAACTCACTGTCCCTATCCTCAAATTCTCTTTACTGATAGTCTCTGACTGAAAGGTAATGTGCCACGTGACTCTGCTCCTGGCACCACGGGACTCTGCTTCTGCCGGTTCTGGTTCCCTTCCTGTCATATGTCCATGCCATGAGCTTTCCTCTAAAATTGAAAAGGAGAACTTTTGCCTAGAATTTTCGAGACAGGGTTTCTCTGTGGAGCAGTCCTGGGTGTCCTGGAACTCACTTTGTGGATCAGGTTGGCCTCGAACTCACAGAGATCTGCCCGCCTCTGCCTCCCAAGTGCTGGGATTAAAGGTGTGCACCACCACCACCACCACCAGACAGGAACTCACATTTTATTACTCATACCAGCCCTGGACTCTGACTGTTGACTCCAAACGCTATCGTCGGCTTTGCAGAGTGTCCTTCATAGTGAGGGTCAAGGTTCCTGAAATGTTGCTGAGGGGTGGGACAGATCTCTGAGCTCTGGCTTCACTGTACACCTACAGTGGGCTCTCACTCACTTTACTTCCTTCATCTAGAACAGAAAAGTAACAGTTATCCAACGGGCCTATAACATCAGCTGTGTATATAAAGTATTCAGAACAAAACCTGGCGTGCAGCGAGAACTCATGAATACTGATTCTGCTTTTGCTAGCTAGGGGGTCAGAATGGCTAATTCTCTTTAGAGCTTTTTGTGATAAGCTACTGAGGGCATTCTACCTGTGAATGGCAAAGTAGTGGAGCCACCGACGATTTCCGGGAAAAACAGCCTTGAAAGTCATTGCTAGTGACCAGTTGGAATGAAAACTGGCCTCATGGAATGTGGAGCAACGGTCGTGGGTTTGAGACTACTGAGAGGGACCAAGATGGAGACCCGAGTCTCACAGCCTCTGTAAGGCCCCACCTCCCTCAGAGTGTGAATAAGGATAACATCGTCACCATCTCACTCTGGGCTTTCAAGCAGACATCAAACGAGATGGGGATGTGCTTTGGACACAGCTGAGCTGTCGAGCAGGAGCCACAGTCTCTTCATCTCCTCCTAAATACATGAGGACACAATTCAAGTAAAACACACGTACTTTGGTAGTTCAGAAAAAAAGCACAGATCGTCTTGTGCTAGATCAAACAAGAGAGGTTTCCTGCGAGACTTGGGACTTGAAGTGACCCTGAAAGAACATAAAGAGAAAACTAGAGACCGTTGGTTTACCTAACTCTCTATGTGTCTGTGCCTTGTGGTGAAGTTTCAATGCCCGTTGGAGGTGCAGAAAGAGGCTTTCTGAATCTTCCCGCTGACTTTCATGAAAGCCAACTCTCATGCATAGCATGGGTGTGGTAATTTGAAACCTGGGCCTCGGGCTCCCATGCTTTCTTTTGTGGATTATTTTCCAGAACGATAGTCCTGATGGACCTTACTCTCTGAGATCAAATGCTGGGTGTTAGCACTTATATCCCACAGAGATTGCTGAATACTTAAACAGGCATCATGATGTATGAGGAAGCATGCCTTAAATAACCAGTAAAGGAAGCATACAGAAAGAAAGAAAAAAGTTCACAACACAGAGAAAAAGCCAGTCTCCATTCATCTTAACACACCATCTCGGGTCTCTCTCCAGAGGTAACTAATTCATTCCTATCAGTATTGCCAGTTAAAAGGAAGCTGGGGGAGAAGAGGGGGGGACGGGGAGCAGGAGGAACGTAAAGGGGGGGGCAAATGAGATAATGAGCAATGACTTATGAGGTGGGAAGAGACCTCAGAGGTAATGTAGTAAGTGAGCTGCTTAAAGCCATTCAGCTAGTTAGTGACAGAACACAGGCTCTAACTGAACTAACTACCATGGTTCTCACCCCGGGTCCCCACTGCCTGGTTTTAGTCATCCTCAATGGGAAGGAAACAAACCAAATTCCCAGCCTCTGTAGACTTAGATTCCTGGTCCCTCCCCCTCTTGAGATGCAAAAACCTCTCCCAACAGAAGTTTGAAGGCTGCCTTTAAGCTCCCCTTTTCTTCTCCACATCACCCCAAAGGCCTTCTCTGTGAGCTAGCTGGGTCTTTACAGAGAAATCCCCTAGAGCAGCTATCTGTATTTACCGGGAGGACATTGCTTGATCTCTTGGTTACATATTTTTAGACGGAGTTAAAGAATTGCGAGTGTTATCTAGTAGTTTCCGTTGGGGTCCGGGGAGATGGTAAACATTTAATGTTGAAATAGAGCTGGCAAGGTGGAGAAGAGCTGACGTCTCTGATAGCCCTCGATACAAACATTCGCTCTGGACCCCAGACCAACAGCAGAAGTGTCAAAACACGCCAGAAAGGGCTGCCGTCACATATCTGCAGTCTACTTGGGCAGAAGGACAAAGCGTGATTATCCCTAATGGCCTCGGCAGAGATGCGATAATACCTCACCTCATTAGCACGTTAGCATATGCTATAAAATATGATAATTTTATACACAGATGAAGGATTCATATTCTTTCTTTCTAGAAAAGGCTGGGGTGGGGATCGAATTCATGACATTCCTTAACAACAATGGGAACTCTGTTTCCACACTGCTCCTTCCAAAAAGGCATTTCTGAAAGCTAGAGATGGTGCATTTTAGAAAGTAGACTGCATTTTCTGGCACAATACTTAATTTATTCTCCTTCGATGTCGTGTCTGATGGAATGAAGGAAATCGGGCGCATTCCATCCAACGTGATGAGGCAGAATTCGAACCGAAATGCTGGAACCGTTTATACACCTCTTTGAACATGAAGTGAGAATAGAAGAAGACGGGCATAGAAGTGAGCTAGCCTTTCTCTTTTGAATTGTATAGTTGAAGAAAAACCTGAGAAGCTATTAGCTTCTGAGGAAATTGTCAACCTGCAACTCATGACTTTGAACATGAAGTTGCATGTCGGAGGCCAAACGTTCATCACAGTCTGGGATTTCCATCTGGAGTGGTGGGTGGAAGGTGAAAACCTGTTCATTTACGGGTTTGTCTGTGCAGTTGCTGGGTGTCTTCATGCTCTTGGATGGGGTAGTTTACATGTCTTTTCAACCTGGCAGAGGTTGTAACGATTGTAGTTAAATTATGAAGATGAACCAGAAAATTGCAATTTTTTTTTTCTTCAAAGCGTCTTTCTGTGTTTTGCCTTCACTGGTGGAAACCCCAGACCTTGGCAGTGAGAAATCAGGCTCACAGGAACCTGAAGAACAGGGATCAGCAGGAAGGAAAAAGAAGGGTAGAGAATCAACTTATACAGCTCACCCATCAGCCACAAGCCTCCTCCTGGAAACCGGAGCTTCACAAGATGAGGATCTAAAGTTTGTTTCAAACTGGATCATAGAGCAGGGTGCTTGAATGCCTGCATAGCATGCACCAGGTGCTGGCTTTTGTCTCTGGCACTACAAAGGAAAAACGAGCAAGACAGTTGTTCTCTTTATTTTGGTTCTGTGGCAGCTTTTTTTTTTTCGAGACAGGGTTTCTCTGTGGTTTTGGAGCCTGTCCTGGAACTAGCTCTGTAGACCAGGCTGGTCTCGAACTCACAGAGATCCGCCTGCCTCTGCCTCCCGAGTGCTGGGATTAAAGGCGTGCACCACCACCGCCCGGCCTGTGGCAGCTTTGTGGAGGCACTTTAGATAGATCGTGCTTTGGAGACTCAGTTTCTTCATTTGCAAAATGAAGCAGTTACATGAGATAGATGATCAGTTAGGACTTCCAAAGGACCTTGCTCAACTACAGTACTGGTTCCCCTGTCCTTGAAAAGTCACTTCCAGGCTTAATGCTGTCACTTGCATAATTCACAAATGTCATGTCCGAAGAATATGAGACAGTGACCCGGAATTGGGCAAAATCAAAGACCACATTGGGTTTCTTTCCATAAATTGTGCTCATCAATCAAATGCAGGAAGTGTGTCTGTAGATAGGAAACCCAGCAAAAACAATGTGAGATTTAGAAGCTTTGGGTCTTAGTTTCAAGAATTTTAGTCAAACTTGGTAAAGCTGCAGTTTAAGAAATGCGCAGTGTCCATGAGAGATAATTAACAAAATCCAGAGATTAATTTGGGGACGGGTGGGTTGAACTGTAAGTAAAATAGTTGAAACTGCAGAAAGCAACTGTCACGCAAAACAAGTATGAAGAGGCCACTTTCTTGAGGAACCAAAATAGAAAATGAATGTTCTTCACTACGGTAGTTAAATTTCTGACCACAGAAATAAAGATCAAGGAAATAAATGATGTCCTTCCTTGCAGCAAATTTTTTAAGGCCATTGCAAACCACAGTTAAAGAAGAGCACTTTGAAACTCGATGAAGACAGGTAATTAGCTGAGCGAGACAACAAAGGCTTCAAGAAATAAAGCAAAGCCAACACTGATTCTTGCTTTTGTTGGGCGATGAACCAAACTGGTGAGGGCCATTCAATTTCTAGTTTGTTGATTATCCATTCATATTCAGTCTTAGAAAAGAAATGGCTTAAAGGATAAATATAAGGCTATAGCTACACCTAGTAACCAATAAAAAGACATTGCATCCACATAACACTATAAATAATATAATGTGAAAACCGGTACTTCTCTAATGAAACATGACATGATTAAAATACACACAGAAAGATAACAAATTTGATTTCAGATCAAGCTAAAGAAAGCCTCCAAGAGTGTGACTGTGTCTGAAGGCTGCAACATTTTCAAGGCCTGTATCTTATTCAAAAGAAGCTGTATACTGCTGTTGTCGAAATCCACTGGTTCCATGCTTTCATTTATGTGTCTCAAAGGTGCAGTTGCAAATCAAATATGTATAAAAGGATTTGTAGATTTTTGCATTACATTCTAAAAACGCAGTTTAACCCTAGATAGTGACTAGAACTATTTGCCTCGTTCTCCAAAATCAACAAGCAGACTCTATATTTAAATCCCTTTGTTTATTAGCCTTGATATCCTCCAAGGAAACATTGAACTTTGGTCTAGTTAATTAATTATAAAATCATAAAAGGTTTAGCAAGCAGTAGAACAGTACTTTTTTGCAACATATACCAACTTATTGTGTTTGCTTCTTTAAATACTTACAACACATCCAAGATTAGCGTTTCTCAGCTCAGCAAGCTGATCCATCTCCTATCTAAACATGTTCACAAATACGCAGTCCATGCCTGAATCCGTTCCACATTTCTTTCTGCTTTTATCTTTCCCGTCTTAATTCATAAAAATGCTGCAATGAGCAGCAACTGTGGAAATGGCATCACTAAAAGCTGTTTGTCTTGCTGATGTTAATCTTGTTTTTTAAACTTAGGGAATAGAGTTTCAAGTAGTAAAATCCATTAGGGCTTTAAAAAGCGTGGGGCGATTTGGGGAGATCACCCTATTCTGAGAGAATGGGAGCACAGGCCGAGCTCCAATTAGGCTCATACATTACACGGTTTTAAAGAATAAACCCCTATCCTGCCATCTTTGATTTTTTTTAAATAAATAGTCTTTCTGTTGACTTTGACATCCTTTTAAACTTTCAAAAGTAAACCGAACTGCACTTGTTTTGATAAAATGATTTTTTTTCTTCTGTTTTGCAGGCTGTGTTTCTTGGAATACTCCCCGTGACGGTGTGTGCTACTCGCCCTGGTATTTAGGTTGTCCCAAGCTTCCCCTGAAGTTCTTTCAGGCATCTGGATAATTCAACACATTGCACTGCACCTTCCTATGAACTGAAAAAGGCCAGAGGACAACTCCACTTCCTTCAGGAGACAGCTAAAGTGTCTCTCTAAGCTTACTAGAAAGAACTACCACGCTGAGGATAAAGGTTATCTTTAAGGAGAGCAGGGGAGAGGAAGAAGAGATGGGGGAGAGGTGGAGTAGGGGAGAGGAGGCAAGAAGGAGGGGAGGTAGAGAGGGAGGCCTTTCCCACATAGGTAGTACAAGGGGTCAAGTTTTGTTTCAGCTGTAGTGGACATGATATTAAATGACTTAAAGCTATTTCTAAATCTGTATTTATTTTGACTTATTAATCACAACATTTAAAAAACTGTATTGGTGTAATATTATGAAATAATTGAACAATTTTTTAACACTGGTTTTCTTAGGGAGAAAAATTGTTTTGGTGATAAATTTCTGGTGACTGTTTTGAATGTAAAACTTGATCATTTATCCTGTTCCATATCATGACAATTTTTCTTCTATTAGAAGATGTATAATGGGGGGCTGGAGAGATGGCTCAGAGGTTAAGAGCATTGCCTGCTCTTCCAAAGGTCCTGAGTTCGATTCCCAGCAACCACATGGTGGCTCACAACCATCTATAATGAGGTCTGGTTCAGACATTCAGACAGAATATTATATACATAATAAATAAATATTTAAAAAAAGAAGATGTATAATGGTATAAAGGCAGACAAAAAGTAATTTTAAAAAAAGGATTTAAAAAAGCAATGTGTGTAAAACATTACTGGTTTACAGCTTCTTCTTTGATTACAGTATTACAGTCTGCTAGCAATTTTATGGTTTGTAATACCAGAAGTTCCACTTCTAAGGTCACATAAACAGGAAAATCAAAGTGTTTCAAACAGGGTGTAAAAATACCTTAACACTATTTAATCTTAATAGTGAATCATTTTAACGTCTATTGAGTCAATTGCCAAGGTAGGAGAATTAACTTGAGAAAGATTTTTCTATTAATGGAAAGTAGGATAGTCTTACATATTTTTAATATTTGTCTACACATTTTGACTTAAAATATTAAAGCTGTAAAAATGCAGTTATTGGTCCCAGGGAACTTGTGTCGGATATACTGCTGAGAGAAGCAATGGCCCTCAGAAGAACGTATTTGCAAAGTATCACATATTAAACAAATCCATTGCAAGGAAGTGCCAGTACCAATGCCACCATCTCATTTGGCAAAGAGGTAATTTCATTCTATTTAAATTATTTTTGTCATTGAAAACAAAAAGAGAGATTTGTGAACAATGTAAGACTCTATGACACGCTATTTAAAAAATCAAACTTGGCAAAGATCACTTTTAAAAAGGATCAATCTGATACTAAATTCACATTGACCTTATATAGTTAAATATATATTGCTTATTTTGTTTACATGATTTGTGTTGGTGTATATGTGCTTTTGAAAAAAAAACAGTACTTAGAAATTGATTATGAACCTCAATTTTTACGTTTTACTAACTTTATTTTTCATATATAAATTACTTTTTGGTACTCAAGAACTACAAAGAAAATTCTCAGGTTGATTTATTTTTATATTTTTGCCATTCAAAGCAAGACAATTCATTTAAAATTATAAAATATTTTTAAGTCAAAGAATCTGTACTTCCTAAAAAACCATGAAGACAATTTTTATAGAATTGTAGCAAATTCATAGTTCCTGCCTCATGAACAAATAGAACATTTTTTAAAATGAATTACTTTTTTCCTTGGGATCCTATTCTTTTCTTTCTTTGTTCAGTGGGTGCTCTGTTTTAGGCCTCACAAGCATGCACATGGACACACACAAGGCACAAGTAAAGCAAAACACAGTTTTCAATAGGACATAGAATTTCTGAGGATACAAGAGACCTCAACTGGAAGAGTAGGTACAAAACTTTAAAGTGGTAAATACACGCGGAACAAAAGCCCTATTCTCGCTGTGGGAGGAACATAATACTCTTAAATTACTTTGTGGTTTCCATGGGGACCTTTTGTTCTAAGATTCAAATTGTTAAGTTTAACAGAGCCACTTAATATGATTTTTTAAAAATCAAATGAAAAGATTTTTAAACTAGATAAAAATGTCAATTACTACTATTGTTGAAAGGTATTGAAATCCAAAGTACTTGACATTGCTGTTCTACGTGGTACAAAGTATAGAGGTGGTTGCAGAAGAATATCCCTCCCCCTTTCCGGCAGAGAATAGCTCAAAGTGTCTCTGTTTGGGGTAGGGTACTAGGCTGGATATGGCTTTTGGTTTTTGTTTTGTTTGCATCTACTATTAACACAAAATATGGCGAGAACTTAAAGTTGTGCTGAGGAGTCTTGAGCTCATAAAAGATAACAGATTCATCCTCCCTTTGGCCAATTTCCACACTTTTCTCTTACAGAATATCCGGATTTCTGTGTGGGCATGTATGCTATCGGATAAAAGCATATGTACATATATGTGTATATGTATTGTGTAGAGACACACATTGGTCAAGCTGGGGGTAAGTGATGTGGCTGGGGGGTGCCAGGAGTTGTGACCCTTTTATTCCACAGAATGTCAGAGTATTGTTTGTCTCACAATACTGGGAGCAAGCAGGAGCCTGGTGGGAGCCTGGAGTCTTAAGCCTTGAGCTGTGGTCTGGGGGAGGGGACAGGGTTGCAGGGTCACAAGCTCTTAGCTTTTAGCCTCAGCATGACCACAAGTTTTAAAGCAAGAAGGGATCACGTGCTTTCCTTTGAGCTGATAGTTGTTCTGACTCTGTGTGTGTGTATGTGTGTGTAGCACTTTTTCCTTTTGCCTTTTCTGATTCTCTAGCTGTTTTGGCTCATTGCTACATTTTTTTTTTGTAATAGTAAAAGACAAAACTAATTTACTTTGCCCATCAAAACGCTGTAGTTTTCTATAAGCTTTATCTTGTACTTGCCCAAGAAAGGAACTGAAATGGAAGAAATTATTTCTCCAGCTGGGGAACTTGATCTAGATAGTCTATATGTTGCAAACCCTTAAAAAAAGAAAAAGAAAGAACAAGAAACTATCCTGGAAAAGCAATCTTAAAATATCTTATTCCGGGCATTGTTCTGACTTTAAAGGAAGAAGTAGGATAGAAAGTTGAAAGCTAGGGGGAGGTAGAAAGACTCTGGGAGGATGGCTTGTTTAATGAACTGTTAAAACTTGGAAAATTTTAACTGCCTGGAGGCCCTCAACATGGCGCTCAAACCATCCACTTAGGTTCATTTGGGGGAGGCTACGTCTACTTGTCTCATAGGACGATTTCATCGCTTCCAGCTCCATCTGTAGCCAGGAGACCTACACTCTGGATGACAAACTGAGACTTCTGGTGACAATTAGATTCATTTGGGAAAATATTTCACAATCAGGGTAATGGGTCTTCTTGTTCTGATACTCAAGAAGACTTGTTTACTCTTTAATCCACTGCTCCAGCTGCAGCTGCAGGACACAATTAATTATGCTAATAGTTTGTGAGGAGCGGATGTAAATCCCCTACCCCGCCCCCTTTGGGGGGGTGCCAAAAGGGGAAGGAGACACCCTGGGGTCGGATCACATGATATTATCTTCGCGCCACTTTCGCAACCCTCCCCCCCCCCTTTTTTTTGCTAGGTTTTGCTTGAGCTCACAGGTTTTTATCTTGGTTTAATACGATGTCTCTTAAAGTAGGGTCTGAGACGTCTTCCTACTCCTCTTCTTTCCCTTGCTAGTTCTCAGTGAAGGTCCAAAGTTGCCAGGCAGTCCTCGCAAGCCAGATCTGGTGGGTGGTAAACTTCTGCTCACATAGTTTCCAGAAGGCATCAGGTAAACGGGCCAACATGCACTGGAAGGTCTGTTTGCGCGTTTTCGTGAAAGTGGAAGGAAGCCCACCTGTAGGAGTAAATCCCTTGGAGAAATGAGAGTGCTTTGCATCGCCGAGTCCCGAGCTTGTGCAGGCAGTTCTGATGTTGGCCTCCACCGCTGGCCAGGGAGCAGGAGACAAGGCTTTTGAGTCTTTCAGTCTTTAGCAATCCGCTCGCCTGAGCCCCTACTGTGCACCAGACTGAGACTCACATGGTGCTCTTGTCCTGCTTTGAGCTTTGAGTTACCACAATCACCCAAAGCAACAATATCTGGGAGTAATGGACCTGGCTTCGTTTCTCAGCCCCAGCTCCCCTTCCTCACGCCTAGTAGCCCCCGCTCTCCGAGTAGTGCCTGCTCAATACCTTCAGGTTTTTTGGAATCTGGTCACTCACTCTGCCTTCAAACTCTCCAGATACTCACTTGTGCCTGCACCCTCCAGAAAAGTGGAGAAATTATAGTTTGGTTACCCTATTTTGCCCCGTGATCTGTTTATTATGTTTAATTTCGTATTGAGTGTGCATCCTGATACTAAAAAATATTTTACTTTTGTACGTGGGGTGTACTCTAGTTTGGGCTTTTAAATGGCCCTCTCTTAGCTGTGGAATGGGGAGACAAAAGATAGTTGACTATATCTTCTTGGCATTTGTGCGTGTACCCAGGGACCTAATTTATGATACCTGCTAAGAAACTGATTTAGTGGGTAAAGGAAGCGCCCAGCAAGTGTTAAATCCTCCTAGTAGTAGCCCAACATGCCAGAGCAAAAACTTTCACGTAGGGAGAAGGAACACGCTGCTTACAAATTTCTTCTCTCCTCGGGCCTTAGGGACACTTTCAATCTAGCTGTGACATGGTGCGCATGCGTGCGCGCGGAGTTGGGGTGGGGGAAGAGACACCCGGGTCCCACAGCTGCGTGGGCTTCGTCGCCTATCTCCGGTGGGGGATGGGGAGAGCGTCTCAGGAGCGGGACCGGACGAGGTGGTAGCGAGTGCGCCATTCTGGGCCGTGGGACAGTGGCACCCATTTAGACTCCCGGGAGCGCTTGGATTAAGGACTCCGGTGTTGGGGACAGAGGGCAATGCTGAGCGAGCGGGTTCCGTGGGTCACAGGGGCACGGTGGGCTTTGGCCTGGGCGGGGTGGGGGTTCTGTTTCCTAATTCCTGTGTGGGCTGGGTGGGCGGGGGCGGGCTTTTCCCCCTAGACTATTAAAGGCGAAGGGCGGGCTTTCCCAAGGATTCAACTTCTGGATGGAGCTCGAGGTGACAGAGCGCTGCCACAAGGCTCGTGGGCGCCAGCAGCGCTGCCTGGGACGCTTGGGGCATTAGGTGTGCGTGGGCGGCCGGGGCGTGTTTCCTGCACGCGGCTTCTTGCTGTTCTTCCTCCGCGGTCAACACGGGAGTCTCGGGCCAGGAGCGCACGAAAGATGCGCGCGGCTCCCAGGTCCTGGCAGGCGGGACCACAGCGAGATGGTCGCGCTAGCCACCTGCCAGGGGCGGGCCACAGGCAGGTCCCCTGAGTGCTTGCCCTGGCTGGGGACTGGATGCACTGGGAAGACACCGACCTCCGCTGCTGTGATCCTAGACAGTTAACCAAGGTGGGAGGGGATGGGGCACGCAGGACTTGAGAACAGCCAAGTACCAGAGTGCAATTGAGGGGTGCCAGGCAACTCCTGAGAAACGACTCCCCTGTTCTCCACTGCTGCCCTGCAGGTTCCTGGAGAACTTGGGGGGTTGCCGAATGACGGGGTGCACGTGGAGGGGGTGGGAAAGGACTCCCCTCCCCCTTGGCTTCTCGCCCACCAACCCGAGAATGGAGGGAGAGGGAGGCGTGGGCTTGGCGCGGTTTTGGTGCTTTGAATGGAGAACTGCGTTTCCCATAATGCTTTGTTTCTTTCTCTTTAATCTTGGTGGCCGCTGAGGTGTCTCGAGGACCTGAGGACCTAAGCGCATGGCTTGAGCGACCGGAGCACACCCTGCGCTCCCGGGAGGCTCCCGGACTTCAATAGGAGCCGCAGGTGAAGCCGCGAGCGAAGCAGGAAAGAAACCAAAGGATCTCCTAAAGTGGTAAAAGTCTGGGTTCTCTTTGGAATTTGGACAGTAACTGCCGAGCACATGGAATATAGAGCAGATGATGGGTTAAAGAAAGGTATTAACTAGAGGGGGTCTTCTCTGAGGGTTGTGGGGTGGTTTTGCCAGTTTGAGTCGGGATTGGGAATCTAATTTTAGTGGAGGCAAAAATCTTTAGGTGTAGAAGAAACCCAGTTCAAGAAGATAAGTATTACCCTTATTTGTAAACTAAGCCACTTTATCCCTTATAGAAGACATTTTATATTTACTTAATAAGCTTTGCAAATTTAATTTTAAAAGTGTTTTAGTGACTAGCTTGGTCACTAGTGGCTGTAAAAAATATCCAACATTTAAGATATCCTTGCTCATTTAACATATTTCAAATTTTGTGTCCTTGAATTTCATTGGTTTTTTTTTTCCCCCCTCACAAACCTTATCCCCTCATGAAAGAGGTGGGAGGTGCGGCTTGTGAACCTTCAAATGGTGGCTTGTTCACTCAGGCTGCATTTTCTTAGGTAAGATAAGCACTTGGAAATGAGAGATGTTTTCCTGCAGAAGATAATGACATGAAGCGAAAAAGCTAATCTGACTTCTTTGGGTTTAATGGAGAAAATGGGTCCATAAATGTTTAAACAGAAGTAGAGCCCTTTGAAATAGATCAAAATGTGACATCGCTAGGCCATCAGTGCATTATTACATGATGAGCGTAAGGCCATTTCTTAAAGCAGCTCTGAAATTTCTCTCATTTTCTGTTAATGGACTGGGGGCAGGGTCTCTTCGTGCAATCTAACACAGTGACTTTCTGTGTGGCACTCCGAAGCTCTGATGAGCTCGAGACTTTGGTACTCATTCTGATTTTTACTTGCATCTTTTCTGGGCTCAGCCTCTTCGAAAATCAGGGCGGGGGCTGGAGAGATGGCACTGGCTGCTCTCCCTGAGTCCCAGATTCAAATCCCAGCACCTACGTGGCAGCTCACAACTGTCTGTAACTCCAGTTCCAGGGGTTCCAGCAACCTCACACAGACATAGATGCAGGAAAACACCAATGCACATTAAAAATAAATGATTTTTTTTAAAGAAAAGATAATCAGGGTGGATGTTACGGGTCTAGAAATTTTCTGGGATGCGGATATCAAGTTCTCTTCTATGGAGAGCGAGTCCAAAATCCTCTTAACCCTTAGAGTCAGACATCCTGAAACTGCCAGTGTTAGCCAGGTTCAGATCTGTGTGAATAATTGAAATTATTAATGTTTGTCAGGATTGTGTTGAAACAGCACAGCATGGCTTGTCCTCGGAGCTAAAGGCAAACTTGTCGAAATAGGAACTCATAGTTCATTTACCCGTTTCTAGTGTGTATTTGCCCAGGTGAGTCTGCAGAGATCTGGAAAGGAAGAGCTGGAGGAAGACTTCAGAGAGCTATGGTACTGGAATAGGCCTTGGCCGTGTCAAAGTGCTTACAGTGCAGGTAGCTTTTCGAGTCCTACTGCAATGCAAGCACTTTTTCATTACCATGGCAATTTCATCGGTAGCTACTGAACACCAACGTGGTTTCTGCATAGTAAAGTTGTTGATGTTTCTGAGCTGCTCCTTATAATGCCTCTCTTGTGTTAAGGTGCATCTAGTGCAGTTAGTGAAGTAGCTTAGACTCTATTGCCCTAGATGCCCCTTCTCACACAGGCTACTTAGCCAGTGTTTGGAAAACATACCTTGAGAAATGATACAAACGGGACAAATTTCAAAGGCTCGTCTTTTGCTCTTTCCACGTTTCAGCAAGACAGACAGATAGTGGGGACTGTGTACAGTGCACAGTTGCACAGAAGGACAAGATTAGATCCTGGTAGTACCAAAGTGCTCACAGTGCAGGTAGTTTTGGCATCACTCTACTGCACCGTGAGCGCTTCTAGTACTCTTGGATCAACAAAGTTCTCGCTGCCGAAAATGCTATACAAGGACATTGCAGCTTACGGTTAGTTTTGCAGATCTGCATTTCAGCGTATATGTGAATATATTGCTGTGCAAATCCATGCAAAACTGATTGTGATAATGTGAACCTTTCTGCGTCTTCGTGGACACCTTTATGCACATCTTCAGCACCCGTGCCCATTCATCCATGGGTGGGGATTAGTGCCATTACTTGTGTTAGAGAAAAAGTATTGCACTCGTCCCGGCCTGTGGAAGAAAAGAGGGTTTTTAAATCATCTTTTTAGTTTCTGAAAGTTGTAAGTTTTGCTTGACTATAATTATGAAATGACCTGTTTTGCTGTTATCGGGTGGATCACGATGCAATTTTGATTAGTGTTATGGGAGAAAAATTGCACGGTATCCATCTGTAAACCGCAGGACCTTCATTGGCGACAGTCTTTAACAGTGCTGAATTAAAGACTGTAAAATCCTTTAGCTAGTCATTCCTACTAATGCATTTGGATTGTAATTTTTTAAATGATACATATTTAAAGATATATTTGAAATAATGACATTTTGGTTGTTTGGTCAACTGGATGTAAATGGACCTTAAATTTGCGAAATAAAGCGGATATATAGATCTGGAAAAAATGATCTCTTTCATAATTAGCAGTGCTAGGGATTGTAAAATAATCTTTTTTCCCCAAACATTTTTTAAAACTTTTTATTTAACTTTATTATGTTCGTTGGTATGAAGGTGTCAGATCTCATGGAACTGCATTTTCAGACAGTTGTGAGCTGCCATGTGGGTGCTGGGAATCGAACCCGGGTCCTCTGGAAGAGCAGTCAGTGCTCTTAACCGCTGAGCCATCTCTCCAGCCCCTCCCCAAACATTTTGTTTGTTTTTCTAAGACAGAGTCTCAGTATGTAGCCTTGGCTGGCCTGGAACTTGCCATGTGTAGGCCAGTATGCCTTGGAACTCTCAGAGACCTGCCTATTCTGAGATCAAAAGTATGCACCACCACTCCTGGACTTACAACGTTTTTAGAAGTTATATTTATTTAATGTGTGTGCTCCCTTGCACGAGTGTATATATGGCAAGTGTATAGAGATTTGAGAGCAATTAGAGAGCTGCTCCTTTCCATTTTGTGGATCGTGGACCTAGATTCTCAGGCTTGGTGACAAGTGCCCTTCCCCACTAAGCCTAAAATAAAAGCTTTAGGGTTGTCCTAAAGGAAAACTTGAGTATAGCTCTATTTTTAAGCTTTCATCTGTGTAAGGAATCAAGTCATGTGATTTGGAGGGTTTTATTGTGCTGGGCCTTTAGTTTTATCACTTGTTAAAATAGTGCCATCCGAGGGGCTGGAGAGATGACTGCTTTTCCATAGGACCTGGGTTCAATTGCCAGCAACCACATGGCTGCTAACAACTGTCAGGTGCCCTCTTCTGGACTCTGGGTACCAGGCATACACAAGATGCACAGACTCTATGTAGGCAAAGCGCCCATACACATAAAATAAAAATGTCTTTTTTAAAACTTTTTTTAAAAAAATATTTATTATGTATACAATGTTCTGTCTGTGTATGCCTGCTGGCTAGAAGAGGGCACCAGACCTCATTATAGATGGTTGTGAGCCACCATGTGGTTGCTGGGAATTGAACTCAGGACCTTTGGAAGAGCAGGCACGGCTCTTAACCTCTGAGCCATCTCTCCAGCCCTAAAATGTCTTTTAAAAAAAACAGTGCCATCCCCATCTCCAGAGACTTGACTATCAGGTGGGGCCCAAGGGTTTGCTTTTCATAACCCTACCTCAGGTACAGATGGTGCTGGACCAAAGAATTATGGTTTAAAAAAACCTGTTATCTATTAAGTTTCAGATTCATAAAACTGAAAGGACTCTAGGCACATCTTACCCTACTTTCTCATTCTGTTTCATATGTTCGTGTTAAGACTACACTGTCCTTGGCAAATGGAAAAAGTAGGCATGTGTTGGTTTTACCTTCTACCATCATGAACACTGGGTTCTCATCAGAAAGCGTGGTATCAATATGTGTCATTCTTGTGCCTTGAAACTTCCCAATTTTGAAACCATTTTATTTTTCGCTCATAACAGGTTCAGTTTAGAAAGAAGAATTTTTACTGACTTATACTTCAGCTTTGAGCTAGTTACCTAAGCTTCCGTTTCATCACCAGGGAAAACACTGATGACATTGGTCTTACTCCCCAGTGACTTGTGGCTTATGTTCTCCTTGGGAGGGGAGGAGTGGCTAAGGGCTGTTGATGATATGAAATCTTAATGAAAAGAGATGCAAAGTAGTAAATTCTGTATTAAGTATGTATGATTTTTGAAGTGACTAATGTTTTGGGCAATTAAACAAACATAAAAAACACCAGCTATTTCCTGTGCTATCTACTTTGTTGGGGCCTAATTGTAGTTGTTTGATGTGGCGGCAAAGCAAGGGCCTCCCTCCCTCTGGTAATAAAGCATATCAGTAAAACTGCAGATTAAAATTTATACCACCAAACAATACAAATTTAGCCTGGTGGTGGTGGCACACATCTTTAATTCCAGCACTAAGAAGTGGATCTCTATGTTGAGGTTAGTCTGGGCTACAGTACTGGTTCTAGGTTAACCTGGGCTACACAGAGAAACCCCGTCTTGAGGAAACAATACAACAACAATAATAATAAATAGAATCTTATTGTTTCTAGTGGTTCACTGATGGCTAATATGCAGACAGTAGCTGCAGTTTGCAGTTTTAATAGGTCTGTGTTCCTCAGGGTCGATCACTCTGCTTCTTTTTTTCCCCAGGCTTTTGTCTGAAATGATGGCTGATCTTGATCCTAGGGCCTTTTCAAGTCTTGAAAATGGCGGGGTTTTCTGGGGAGAGATAGGGTTTCTCTGTGTAGACTTGGCTGTTACGGAGCTCACTTTCTAAACCAGGCTGGCCTTGGAACTCAGAGGTCTGCCTGCCTCTTCCACCCTGATGCTGGGATTAAAGACGTGTGTGTCACCACCACCTGGTGAAAATTATGGCCTTGTTCTTATTAAAATTATACATAAGAGTGAGGGTCATATGACTCACAGATAAACCCCTTGCCTGTCATATGAGAGGCACTGGGCTCCATTCCAAACACCACACACAAGATGTTTAGCCTCATGTTCTTTTTGTGTAGAGCATTTGTGGATGGGGAAATTTAAATTGCTTATGGGCAGAATTAATAATACACACACAGACACATGCTTATGTTCTAAGAATTAGAGTAAGTTTAGTGGAGTTGCTGCCAAACAGAACACTGCCTTTGAGTTAGACAGTAGTCTCAGAGGGCTCTCAGAGGTCATGGATCTCCAAATGGGAAAGTCAGTGTGACAGACATTCATTAAACCAATTCGCTGGGACAACAGCGACTTGAAAGTTGTGGGAGGTGGCTTTAGAAATTGTCAGTCATCAGCTTTGAAACAAAGTGCAGCAAAACAGGTAAAGCTATGGTATGGAGTTTTAGCTGAAAGAATCCTTACTCCCAGGTCATAGTCCAGGTTTATTCCAGCAAAAGCAGATCAAAGCAGTGATTTGCTGTTGGTTTGATGAGTAACCAATTAGGGGCTGATCTGATCAATTTAAGCTTAGAAGCTGGGATGGCGCCCTCGAACTTGGGCTGGAAATGGAGGAGTGTGGCTTGGGCAGAAAGTACTTCCCAAAGGCAGTGCGAAAGGGAATAGGCTCCAAGTGCTATGAACACAGGCAGAGGATACCAAAGGGGCTCTTCAGGCCGCTGTTTCTGTAAGAAGCAAGGGAAGACAGAAAGCAATGGGTACCATCCCAAAGGACTGCACTCAACAGCTGGAGATGGAAAAAAAAAAGGCCAGGGTTCAACTCCCGGAACTCTCTTGAGTTCGGACTGTTTGGTATGTGTGAGGGGACAAGTAAGCTAGAGCCAGATGACAGAATTCTGTCCTTAGTGGAATGAGAGGTCACCTAGGTTTCAGTTCAGTAAGTTCCCTGGCAGCAGAGAAGAAGTCGCTGGTTTGGACAACTGGGCCAGAGGCCAGCCAGGAGGCTCTTGTCCAGGTGGGAGGTAAGGGTTAGATTCATGGCCGAGGGGAAGGGGTAAATTAACAGAGGCTGAGGTTGCTCTCACCAACAACAAATTCATGGGCATATCTAATAAGATTCTCGGCAACATCTCAGCGAAACAGCTTCTAAACTTCAGAAATTCCTTTGTAAGAATACACAGGGCAAACTGGTTACAAAGGTACTGGGGGAGGTGGTTCTGTTTCTTACCCTGCTGAGCTGGAGGCAGGAACTGATGCAGACAGATTGGGGGCGGATGCTGCTTCCAGGCTTGACCCTCAGGCATTGCTCAGCCTACAAAGCCCAGGGGTGACCACCCACTGTGTGCTGGGCCCTTCCACATCAACCATTAATCAAGACAATTCCCTACAGATTTGGCAATCTCACAGAGGTATTTTTTTCCCGTCAATTGAGGTTCCTTTTCCCAGGTGAGTCTAGATTGTGTCAAGTTGACCACAAAAAAAATCAAAACAAAAAGACAAATAAACAAGGAAAACAGTGGGGGCTGGAGATATGGCTCAGTAGTTAAGGTCACTGGCTGCTACTCCTGAAGACCTGGATTGGATTCCCAGCACCTACATGGAGGTTCACAGCCATCAGTAACTGGAGCCCCAGGGAATCCGATGCCCTATTTTGTCTTCTGTGGGTACCAGGTATGCATGTACATGCAGACAAAACACCCATACACATAAAAATAAATGGTAAGTAAAGATATAAAAAACCATGATGGGGGTGGGGCATGGAGGGTGTTGAGACAGGTCACAGAGTAAAGGTGCTTGCCACAAAGCCTGATATCCCGAGTTCTATTCCTGGGACTGACGTGCCAGAAAGAGAGAACAGAGCCTTGCAATTCCTCTGACCTCTAAATGCGTCATGACACAAGCATGCCCATCTGTATACAAACAAATACAATAAATACAAACACAGTGTTGGTGAAAACAATGAACTATGAAGTAGAGCTTGTATTTGTACATAAAATCCATTATACAATACTATTTAGAAATTGATGTTGGAGCCAGAGAGATGGCTTAGTGGTTGAAAACTGACTGCTCTTGCAGAGGACCTGGATTCAATTCCAAGCATCCACATGGTGGGTTCTACCATCTGTAACATCTGTTCCATGGGATCTGGCACCCTCTTTTGGCCTCTGTGAACAGCAGGCATGCACACGTTGATCAGATATATATGCAGGCATAACACTCATGTACATAAGGTAAATAAAAAAATTTCAGAAGTAATGTTAGGGAGAGATGTGTGTTACTGAGATTTCTGTTTTCTTGTACTGATTGCAGTAAGTATTTGGATTATGACTAAGATGCTGTTCCAAATTGGTAAAGAAAAGATGAAATTGTCAATAAAGTTAGCTGGGATAATTAGCTAAACAAAACAAACAACTATAATTCTTCATCCTATTCAGCAGAACAATTTAGGGTGCAGGAAGGGTTGGCCATACAAGTGAGTCTGTCTGCACATTTAATTATTCTCTTAATTTTCATAATGGGTTAGAAATTATTGGTAGCTTTATACACGGATACAAAGTATTTAAATCACATCTGCTCTCTGCTCCTCCCCTCCAGTTCCTCCTGGCTTAGCCCTTACATCCCCCTCCCAACTTCATTTTTTAAAAGGATTAAACAGTAAAGATTCCCATGAGACTGGGAAAAGACATTTTAAATTTAACAAAGAGAGAGACATGAGAACACAAAAACTACCTTAAGAAACAAACCACAAAGGCTCAGTGAGTAAAGGAACTTGCTGCTCCATGATTCAAGCACTGCGGCCTGAGACCAGTCACTGGAGTCCACATAGAGACTGGAGAGAAACCAAGGCACAATGCATGCACACATATCACCAATAAAAGGCTTGAAAACTCATGGTGTTTAATGTAGGGTATGGGCGTGGAAAACATCTACTCACTAATTCCTTCATTAGAGTGTGTTTTTTGGGCAGCTACATTCCCCAGGCACCCCCTAACTTCCAGAGTCAGTACAAAGTTCCTTCTCAAAGACCTTATATTCTAGTGAGGGACGACACACGGGTAGTTAGCATGTTAGGTGGTGTGTCTGTTTTCTAGTGTTGCCATAGCAAAATACCACAAAATGGCTAACTTACAGGAACAGAAAACTAGTGTCTCACAGTTCTGGAGGCTGAAAGGCTGAAAATCCTCTAAGGATTTTCCTCCTTCATCTCAGCTTCCGCTGGACACCAATAATCCTTAGCATCATGGCGCACTGTTCATATAGCACTCCCCTGTATATCTGTGTCTTTCAAAGATGGTAATAGCTGGGTGGTGGTGGTGCACGCCTTTAATCCCAGCACTCGGGAGGCAGAGGCAGGAGGATCTCTGGGTTGGAGGCCAGCCTGGTCTACAGAGCTAGTTCCAGGACAGCCAGGGCTGTTATACAGAGAAACTCTGCCTTGATAAATCAAAACAACACAATGATAATAGTTATGAGATTTGGAGTTCTACCTTAACTTAGACTAGTGTTATCTTAACCAGATCACATCTACAAAGATCCTATGAGCACTTAAACATCTCTTTAAACTTCTAAAAAAAATATCCTTTTAATTTTAATTTCCTAGTGTTTTGCCTGAGTCTATACCGGTGTGAAGCACATGTGTGCTGGCTGTCTGCAGAGATCAGAAGAGGTCAATTGGATCTCCTGGACCTGGAGTTGACGACATTTGTAAGCCACTCTGTGGGTGCTTGGAGTCAAGACCAAGTGCTTTTAACCACTGAAACATCCCTCCAACACTGAACATACCTTTTAAAATGTTTATTTTTATTTTTTAATTTTGAGTTTTTTAAAGATTTATTTTTTATGTGCTTTGGTGGTTTTTCTGCATGTATGTCGGTGCGAGGATGTCAGATCCCCGGAACTGGAGTTACAGACAGTTTCGAGTTGCCATTTTGAGTGCTGGGAGTTGAACCTGGGTCCTTTGGAAGAGCAGCCAGTAGTTATAACCATGGAACCACTTCTTCAGCTTCCTTATTTTTATTTTTATTTATGTTTACGTGTATGTTGTATGTCTACATAAGTGTATGTTTACCACACATGTGCAAGCGCCTGAGGAAGCCCTGGAACTAGAGTTATAGATGGCTGTAGACCACCAGGTATGAGTGCTTGTAGAAGGACACTGCTCTTCCGTTTCCTGGCCACCCAGACCCAAATAATCACACAGCAACTATATTAATTACAACACTGTTTGGCCTAATTAACTCAGGTTTCTTATTAACCATTGCATCTTAAATTAACCCATTTCTATTAATCTGTGTATGACCACAAGGCTGTTGGCTTACCAGGTAAGGTTCTGTTCTGGCGTCTTTCTTCTTAGGCAGCTACATGGTGTCTCTCTGACTCTGCTTACTCTAGCTATATATCTCATCCACCCTGGCCATATTCTTCCCTGCTATAAGCAGAAGCAGCTTCTTTATTAGCCAATGGTAATAAAACATATTCATAGCCTACAGAGGGGAATCCCACGTCAAGTTCTGGGAACCAAATTCAGCTCTTCTGCAAGATTAGTAAGCAAGTATTTATTTATTTATTTATTTGGTTTTATGAAACAGGGTTTCTTGGTTTCTCTGTAGCTTTTGGAGCCTGCCCTAGAACTCACTCTGTAGACTAGGCTGGCCTCAAACTCACAGAGATCCGCCTGTCTCTGCCTCCCGAGTGCTGGGATTAAAGGTGTGCGCCATCACCACCCAGTGAGACTGTAGTAATATTTTACATGCATTCTCTCACTATTTCAAGACATCTGTAGGATGAATTTATTGCAGTTTTTATTTTATAAGCTAAGAAATACAATCTCAGAAACCTTAGTGATTGTACAAGTTGTCGCATCGTGTGAGTGATGGATAATTTATGAGCCACCATGAGGGTACTGGGAACTAATCCTGGATCCTCTGTAGGAACAACATATGCTCTTAACCACTCACTGGGATGTCTCTTAAGCCCTCAAGTTGCATTTTTCTTTAACAAGACAAAGCAAAAACAAGTTAGCCAGGGGTATCATAAAATGAATGGCTCCTGTTCGTGGTGAAGTGGGAGCCATTCCATCTTATTCCAGCAACTCCTTGTGTTCACCAGCCAGGTATTTCCTCCAGCCCTAGATGGCCTTGACAATATGTTTTAAAGAACCACACTACCAAATTGCTCTCTTTGGCAGTGACTCCCATTCTTTTGTTGTTTGGAGTGATTTATGTAGATTTGTTCTTTTTTTTTAATTTATTTATTTATTAAAGATTTCTGTCTCTTCCCCGCCACCGCCTCCCATTTCCCTCCCCCTCCCCCAATTAAGTCTCCCCCCAGCCCGAAAAGCAATCAGGGTTCCCTGTCCTGTGGGAAGTCCAAGGAACCCCCACCTCCATCCAGGTCTAGTAAGTTGAGCATCCAACCTGCCTAGGCTCCCACAAAGCCAGTGCGTGCAGTAGGATCAGAAACCCATTGCCATTGTTCTTGAGTTCTCGGCCTTATCATACAACAAAAGTATATGCTCTACAATGTTCATAGCAGCATTGTTTGTGATAGCCAGAACCTGGAAACAACCTAGATGCCCTTCAATGGAAGAATGGATGAAGAAAGTATGGAATTTATACATATTAGAGTACTACTCAGCAATAAAAAACAAGGACTTCATGAATTTTGCATACAAATGGATGGAAATAGAAAACACTATCCTGAGTGAGGTAAGCCAGACCCAAAAAGAGGAACATGGGATGTACTCACTCATATTTGGTTTCTAGCTATAAACCAAGGACATTGAGCTTATAATTAGTGATCGTAGAGAAGCTAAATAAGGAGAACCCAAAGAAAAACATGTAGATTTGTTCTTAAAGGGACAGTCCTATTTAAACAGCGAGAGTTAGAAGATGTCAACTGACTCGGCCAGAGCAATTGCAATTACTATCTATAATACTGGCCTTGAAAACAGAAAAATTTAATTTTAGAACAGTTATTTGACAAAGGATTAAGCATCTCTAATCCCCTTAAAATTGCTTTGGCCACAAAATAAGGGGTCTGTTTCTGGGGGCTGCTCAAAAGCATTGACTTGGAAAATGGAAATGGTTGTTACAGCCACTGCTTATCGTTTATTTCAAGTATATCCTGGTTTTCTAGGTGGAAAAACGTGAAAGCAACTGTGCTTTAGTTTAGTACTTAGTACTTAAGAGTGTTATTTGAATTTTAACAGAGCTCTTAAGGAAAATGAAATTACATTCATCTATTTGTGTGTGTATATATGTATACTTGTGTGATTTGTGTGTGCACATATGTACACTTATGTGATCTGTGTGTATACATATACATATATGTACATTTGTGTGATTCGTGTGTGTGCATATGTACAGTTGTGTGCATGGTACAAAACGCTTGTGGAAGTCAAAGGACAATACACAGAGAAGTCAGGTCTCTACACCATGTGGTTCTTGGAGATGGAATTCAGATTGTCAGACTTGACAGCAAGTGGCTTTGCCTGCTCAACCATCTCACAAGCCCCAAAGCTCTTAAAATATAAGGTTGGGAGTATTGACTATACCTGTGTCTTAGTTGGAATTTTTTTTAAATTTATTTATTTATTAAAGTTTCTGTCTCTTCCCCGCCACCGCCTCCCATTTCCCTCCCCCTCCCCCAATTAAGTCTCTCCCCCCCCCCAGCCCGAAAAGCACTCAGGGTTCCCTGTCCTGTGGGAAGTCCAAGGACCACCCACCTCCATCCAGGTCTAGTAAGGTGAGCATCCAAACTGCCTAGGCTCCCACAAAGCCAGTGCGTGCAGTAGGATCAGAAACCCATTGCCATTGTTCTTGAGTTCTCAGTAGTCCTCATTGTCCGCTATGTTCAGAGAGTCCGGTTTTATCCCAGGCTTTTCCAGACCCAGGCCAACTGGTCTTGGTGAGTTCCCGATAGAACATCCCCATTGTCTCAGTGTGTGGGTGCACCCCTCGCGGTCCCGAGTTCCTTGCTCACTAAAGACCAAAAGCAATTTGGGGAAGAAGGTATTTTTTTGGTTGGTTGGTTTTTTTGAGACAGGTCTCACTATCTAACTCTAGTTGTCCTGTAGACAAGACTGTCCTTAAACTCAGATTCACCCACCAGCCTCTGCCTCCCTAGTGCTGGGATTAAAGGTGTGCGCTGCTGCTACCACTACCTGACTGGTTTTTTGCTCACTCCTTCCACATGTCAGTTTATCATCAAAGGCAGGAACAAACAGGGCAGAAACCTGGAGGCAGGAGCTGATGCAGAGGCCATGGAGGAGAGCTGCTTACTTGCTTGCTCCTCACAACCTACACAGTGGGCTTTCTTATATTACCCAAGACTACCACTCCAGGAAATGGCACCACCCACAATGGGTTGGACTCTTCCCCCATCAATCACTAGTTAAGAAAAAGCCTACAGGCTTTTTTGTGTGACAATTTCCTGCAAGATTGAAATATTTCACCCCGCAGGGAAGCTCCTTGAGCAGGATAGTAAACAACTCCAAAGGGCTTCAGAAAGTCCCCGGAACTGATGAGCTTCACTAGGCCCGTCCCTGCTAGAGTAGGCAATAAAGGCTGAGAGTCCCTCTCAGAAGAGCAGAGCCAAGCTGCAAAGAAGACCCCCAGATGCTAGGATGGAGCAGAAACCAGCTGAGAATCCAATCACCTGAGGCCTCTGGAGAGGACACTCCCCACCCTGTGGCGCTACCCGTCCGTTGTGCAGTGTGCTCCGGGCTCTCAGCTCTGTGAGTTGTCCACCCTTGCTGGTGTGGGCTTTGGTGACACAGCCATCTTTGAATCATTTCAGCTCCTGTAAGTAACCCCTCACCTGTATTCCTATGAGCAATCAGTTCACGAAATCAGACTTCGGCGCTATCCATACTTTGGTGTGTCCTGGTTCCCTAACTGGGCCAAGTAGACAGGTGTGTTGTATCCCCAGGAAAAGTTTTGCCACCCAGCAAGGCTGGCTTACAGCAGGATCTTGTGGAGGCATTTTCTCAGTTGAAGTTCCCTTCTCTCAGATGACACCAGCTTGTATCAAGTTGACATAAAACTAACCAGAATAACATGTTTGTGGGGAAAATCATATTTTCAAAAAATTTTGAAGAGTCCAAGTTTTAATATGTACTTTTTGTGAATGAGTATTTTGCCTGCACTATGTGCATGGTGGTACCTGCTCTACCACTAAGCTACAATTCCTGTCTTGATTTAAGATATTTTTCTGAAAGAATCAGCATGGGAGTATGGTTAGTGAATTTGCCTCATGTGTAACAGCCAGGGTTCCACCCTCAGCAAGACACACAAAGACACAAGAACTGTTAGCATTCTAGTCCTGATTTTTAGTATTAAATGTTATAAATATCTGACTTGAATTTTGTCTAAACTAAGCAAGGCATAACATAATAATCACCTAAATGTTATACTTTGAGCTGGAGAGAGGGAATAGTGGTAAAGAGCTCCGGCTGCTTCGCCAGAGGGCTGGATTCAATTCCCAGCACTCATATTGTGGTGCGCAATTGGCTATAACACCAGTCTCAGGGGATCCAACACCCTTCCTCAAGAATCCACCCTCTAAAACTTTGTTGCATTGTGATACCATGAGGAGACCTTTTAGTTTTAGTTTTCGTTCTTAAATGAGGTTTTTATTTTCTCCAAACCCTGGTTAGTCATGGAGTAATTTCAGTGGAAAGCCAGGTTCATTTCACAATGCGCACACTGATGTACTGTGCTGTTATTATTAGCCAACATTAGACAGGATGTGATAGTTGTTACATGGGAAAGACCCATGTAGGAGAAGGGGAGCATCCAGTTGTGGGGTTCAAGGATTGAGAACATCATGAGGCTATGGTCTAGAGATGATTTCCAGGGGAGTGAAACATCTGACCTTGGACAATTTCATTTCTCTGTGACTCGGTCACTTTATCTGTAAAATGTGAATAAGGAAGGTTTTCTGAGAGTTAGCTGCATCTGTATCTGGGGAGACATTTAGAAATGGGGTGGACACATGATGGGGCCAATTATATATGTGGAAATAAAAATGAAGACACTTTGAACCATCACAATGGCATCATCATTTTGGGTTCTTAGTTATCCATCAGCATTTTTCCCATGAGAGAAATGTGTTGTTGTTTTTCCTGGTGTTCCTCACCAGTTTTTTAAAAATTATCTTTACATAAACATTCTTTATTGCTACCTTTACTAAAACAGTTAACTTCTCCTAACTTGCACACCAGAAAAGCTCAGAGAGCTAGAAAGCCAAGGGGTTAACTAGTGGACCATCTCAAGAGAGAAGAGAAGCAAGTTAGAATTATATGTTCCAGCAGGTGTTTCATGCTGTGAACTCATTAAACCACATGAATGTGCGAAAATGATACCTTGTGCTTGCAGGACACTTTTCACATCACCCAAAGAACTTTCCTGGCTAGTATTTCAATTGTTCTCATAAGACCCACGTGTGGTAGGGAGAGCAGGTATTCTCATTTGATGTAAGAAGGAGCTGAATCCACAGAGGGTGAATTTATTTAACATTTATTGAGCCTTTACAGCGTGAGAGGAATTTGTGACATACGGATAAAACATGTGCTGGGGATAGACAGGGCTTGACACTTGAGTCTCGCTTACCACGCACAAAGTTCTAGGTTTGACCAGCAACACACACACACAGACATACACATAGATACACACAGACACACACAGACACACACATAGACACACACAGACATACACATAGACACACACATAGACACACACAGACACACACATAGACACACACAGACACACACATAGATACACACAGACACACACACAGACACACACATAGACACACACAGACACATACAGACACACACAGGCACAGATACACACAGACACACACATAGATACACACAGACACACACACAGACACACACATAGACACACACAGATATACACATAGATACACACAGACACACACACAGACACACACATAGACACACACAGACATACACATAGACACACACAGACACATACAGACACACACAGGCACAGACACACACAGACACACACATAGACACACACAGACATACACATAGACACACACAGACACACACACAGACACACACATAGACACACACAGACATACACATAGACACACACAGACATACACATAGACACACACAGACACACACACACAGACACACACATAGACACACACAGACACACACACACAGACACACACATAGACACACACACAGACATACACATAGACACACACAGACACATACAGACACACACAGACACACACACAGACACACACATAGACACACACAGGCACAGACACACACAGACACACACATAGAACACACAGGCACACACAGACACACATAGACACACACAGACATACACATAGACACACACAGACATACACATAGACACACACAGACACACACACACAAACACACATAGACACACACAGACACACATACACAGACACACACATAGACACACACAGACACACACAGACATATACAGACACACACAGGCACAGACACACATAGACACACACAGATATACACATAGATACACACAGACACACACACAGACACACACATAGACACACACAGACATACACATAGACACACACAGACACATACAGACACACAGGCACAGACACACACAGACACACACATAGATACACACAGACACACACACAGACACACACATAGACACACACAGACACATACAGACACACACAGGCACAGATACACACAGACACACACATAGATACACACAGACACACACACAGACACACACATAGACACACACAGATATACACATAGATACACACAGACACACACACAGACACACACATAGACACACACAGACATACACATAGACACACACAGACACATACAGACACACACCGGCACAGACACACACAGACACACACATAGACACACACAGACATACACATAGACACACACAGACACACACACAGACACACACATAGACACACACAGACACACACAGAGACACACACAGACACACACACACAGACACACACATAGACACACACAGACACACACACACAGACACACACATAGACACACACACAGACATACACATAGACACACACAGACACACACATAGACACACACAGGCACAGATACACACAGACACACACATAGATACACACAGACACACACACAGACACACACATAGACACACACAGACATACACATAGACACACACAGACACATACAGACACACACAGGCACAGACACACACAGACACACACATAGACACACACAGACATACACATAGACACACACAGACACACACAGGCACAGACACACACAGGCACACACAGACACACACATAGACACACACAGGCACACACAGACACACACATAGACACACACAGACATACACATAGACACACACAGACATACACATAGACACACACAGACACACACACACAGACACACACATAGACACACACAGACATACACACACAGACACACACATAGACACACACACAGACATACACATATACACACACAGACACATACAGACACACACAGACACACACACAGACACACACATAGACACACACAGGCACAGACACACACAGGCACACACAGACACACACATAGAACACACAGGCACACACAGACACACACATAGACACACACAGACATACACATAGACACACACAGACACACACACAGACACACACATAGACACACACAGACACACACAGAGACACACACAGACACACACACACAGACACACACATAGACACACACAGACACACACACACAGACACACACATAGACACACACAGGCACAGATACACACAGACACACACATAGATACACACAGACACACACACAGACACACACATAGACACACACAGACATACACATAGACACACACAGACACATACAGACACACACAGGCACAGACACACACAGACACACACATAGACACACACAGACATACACATAGACACACACAGACACACACAGGCACAGACACACACAGGCACACACAGACACACACATAGACACACACAGGCACACACAGACACACACATAGACACACACAGACATACACATAGACACACACAGACATACACATAGACACACACAGACACACACACACAGACACACACATAGACACACACAGACACACACACACAGACACACACATAGACACACACACAGACATACACATAGACACACACAGACACATACAGACACACACAGACACACACACAGACACACACATAGACACACACAGGCACAGACACACACAGGCACACACAGACACACACATAGACACACACAGGCACACACAGACACACACATAGACACACACAGACATACACATAGACACACACAGACATACACATAGACACACACAGACACACACACACAGACACACACATAGACACACACAGACACACACACACAGACACACACATAGACACACACACAGACATACACATAGACACACACAGACACATACAGACACACACAGACACACACACAGACACACACATAGACACACACAGACACACACAGGCACAGACACACACAGGCACACACAGACACATACAGACACACACAGGCACACACATAGACACACACAGACACAACAGGCACACACAAACATACACATAGACACACACAGACACACACAGGCACACACAGACATACACATAGACACACACATAGACACACACAGACATACACATAGACACACACAGACATACACATAGACACACACAGACACACACAGGCACACACATAGACACACACAGACACAACAGGCACACACAAACATACACATAGACACACACACAGACACACACAGGCACACACATAGACACACACAGACACAACAGGCACACACAAACATACACATAGACACACACACAGACACACACAGGCACACACAGACATACACATAGACACACACAGACATACACATAGACACACACAGACACACAGAGAAACACGCAGACACTGACACACAGATACACATACATACATACACACAGATACACAGAGACACACAGACACAGACAGACAGACACACAGACACACACACAGACGTGCACCCAGAAGAAAAGACATAGTATATATCTGTAACTAAAGCAATTACTGAAATAGCCGGTCCTAGACCATGTAGACCATAGACGCCTGTACATAGGTCTCCTTGTTTTGGATTCTAAACAGTGAGCTGCTGATAAGTACTGAGTAATCAGCTTCCCAGGGAAAACATAGCCCTGACATGTCGAATTGCCAGTTTCTGTGCTATAACTATTCCCATAGTAATTTCAAGCTACTAATGCAATATCATTGAACAGAATGTTGACAAGGCCTGCACAGTGGGATTTCTCCCTAGACACGATGCAGTGGGCAGTGCAGCTTCAGTAAAGCATAGTAAACTAGGAAGTGATGAGTCTTGAGTATGTATTATCTGTGCTTTAATATGCCTTTTATGAAATATGCATATTTGATTTTTATTATTAAAGTTTTAAAATTATTTTTATTTATGTGTCTGTCTGTGTGTATATCTGTATAAGTGACTGTTCCATGTGTTCAAGTTCCCTTGGAGGGCAGAACAGGACTTTGGGTTCCCTGGAGCTAGGGTTCCAGGCAGTTGTCATCTGTCCCACGTGAGTTTTGGGATCTGAATCTGGGTACTCTGTCAGATCAACAAGCACTTGTAACCAGTCATCTCTCCATCCCCTTACTATGGAGCTGCCATATTTTTTTTCTTTTGGATTTTCAAGATAGGGTTTCTCTGTGTAACATAACAACAGCCTAGCTGTCCTGGAACTCACTCTGTAGACCAGGCTGGCTTAAACTCACTGAGATCCATCTGCCTTTGCCTCCAGAGTGCTGGGATTAAAGGCATGCACCACCATGTCCGGCAAGTTAACTTTTTTTCCTTTTTTCTTTTTTATTATGTATACAGTGTTCTGTCTGCATGTGTGCCTACATACCAGAAGAGGGCGCCAGATCTCAGTACAGATGGTTATGAGCCACCATGTGGCTGCTGGGAATTGAACTCAGGACCTCTGGAAGAATAGTCAGTGCTCTTAACCTCTCCAGCCCCGTCCGGCAAGTTTCCATAATTTAATTTCAGTAATGTTGTGTTTAACAATGAGTTCATAAAATTCATGTTTAACAATTGGCCCTGACACCAGGCAGTGGAGGCAAAGACAGGTGGTTTCTGTAAGTTTGAGGTCAGCCTGATCTACTGAGCAAGTTTCAAGACAGAGCCAGGACAGTTATATAGAGAAACTCTGTCTCAAAATAAAAACAAAACAAACAAGCAAGCACAGAAAGGTGAGTAACCCCTTACCATATATCTGTATGTAATCTGCTCATGAATCTGGACTGGAGCGCTATCCATACTTTGGTGTGTCCTGGTTCCCTACCTGGGGTAAGGAGACAGGGGTGCTGTATCTCCCAGGTAAAGTTTTGTCACCCAACAAGGCTGGCTTTCAGCTGGATCTCATGGAGGCATTTTCTCAGCTGAATGTCCCTTCTCTCAGAAGACACCAGCTTGTATCAAGTTGACATAAAACTAGCCAGAATAAGATGTTTGTGAGGAAAACCATATTTTCCAAAAAAAAGTTTAAGAGTCCAAGTTTTTTAAAAAAAATATTTAATTTTTTGTAAGCGAGGAAGGCCATTCCCAGAAGAGGAGCACATTTCTTGAAATAGTGCAGTATAGGAATAGTACACCACACTGATGTGACTGTACTGTGGTTCAGGAATAGCCTTGAAAAGATTTACCATGGTGGTAATGCATTTCCAACCATGAAGCATTTTCACAGGGCTCCGTCATACAGAGCGCTTCTTACCTAATTTTGTATTGTAATTTGGTATTCTTTTTCTTTTTTTTAAAGATTTATTTATTTATTTATTATGTATACAACATTCTGCCTCCATGTATGTATGCCTGCATGCCAGAGGAGGGCGCCAGATCTCATTACAGATGGTTGTGAGCCACCATGTGGTTGCTGGGAATCAAACTCAGGACCTCTGGAAGAGCAGCCAGTGCTCTTAACCACTGAGCCATCTCTCCATACCCCGGTATTCTTTTTCTTAAAGAGTTTTTTTTTTCCAAGATGGTTTCTGTGTGTAGCCCCAGCTGTCCTGGAACTCACTCTGTAGACCAGGCTGGCCTCGAATTCACAGAGATATGCCTGCCTCTGCTTTCCGAGTGCTGAGATTAAAAGTGTGCTACCACTGCCTGGCTCATTCTTGGCTCTTAAACAGCCCACATCCTGACTGCCTCCAGTTTGAAGTAGTACAGCAGCAGAGCTGAGGATCAGGTGGCTGAGGTTAATGGGAAATCTTTTGTATGACCCACAAGAGTGGTCTTCGTTCTACTGACAGTAAAGGGGAGTGGAGTGTTCTGACAGATTTATGCTTTGCTCAAGCAATTTCTGGCTGCTTGTGGAGAATGCATGCTGAGATCAGTGTTAACTGTGTGGCGATTAGTTAAGAGGCTCCTGAAGGCTCCTGAAAGGGTTGTATGAGCCAAAGCGATGATGGTCGAGATGGAGTCCTTATAGGGCAGCAAAAGACATGAAGCATATTCACAATAGATAAGAAGTAAAACCAGCCTAGACGTCCATCGACAGATAAAGCAGATAAAGCAAATGTAACACATAAACACAATGCAATTTTCTTCAGCTATAAAGAAAACTTCAATCATGATATTTGAAGGAAGATAGGGGAAACTGGAGATCATTCTGGGTTTTGCTTTATTTTGAGACAAGGTCCCATATATCCTTTGCTGATTTCAAACTCACTATATAGACCATGTGTAACATGAAGGGGCCTGCTTGTTGGGGTTTATGTCCTGCCCAGTTCCCCACAGCCGGCAAGCCCAAAGAAAATCACACAGAGATCTCCATAAGTTATAAAACTGATTGGCCCTTTAGCTCAGGCTTTGTATTAGCTCTTGTAGCTTATATTAACCCATTATTCTTATCTATTTTAGCCACATGGCTCAATACCTTTACATCTTGCTTCTCCGTGGTCTGGGCTGGAATGGGGGGAATGGGCTTCTTCCTTCCTAGAATTCTGTTCTCATCGCCCCACCTCTACTTCTTGTCTGGTTGACCGGCCTATACTTCCTGCCTGGCCAATCAGCATTTATTGAAAACATGATTGACAGAATACAGACAATTCTCCCGCACCAACCATGCCTGGTGTATATGGCACTGGGGATCAAACATGGGGGTCCGTGTATGCTAGGAAAGCAGTTGACACCCTGAGCTACATCTCTAGCCCAGCAATGAACCTGACTTATTTGCAGTGCTGGGACAGAACCTAGGGCCTTATCCATGCTGGGCAAGCATTATACTGCTGAGCCATATTCCCAGCCCCTAGAAATAGGAGCCCTAGTGAAATAAGCCAGACTCAGAAAGACAAATACCACATGATTTCTTTCTTATGTCAACTGTAGAATGAAGTGTGTGTGTGTGTGTGTGCATGTGTGTGCACATTGTGAAAATAGAAACGGAGCTATGGCTAGGGAGGCAGATATGTTAAGGAAATGGGAAGGAAGAAGAAAAAGAGAAAGTAACAATTCATGTGACATGAAACTGGGTGTGGGGAGTGAGGAAAAGGAGGACATTGGGGAGGGACTAATAAGAAAAAAGGGTGACATAAGTGTGTCTAATTCCATAATGCTAACAATTACTTTGTATAGGGTTTCTTCTTCTTCTTCTTCTTCTTCTTCTTCTTCTTCTTCTTCTTCTTCTTCTTCTTCTTCTTCTTCTTCTTCTTCTTCTTCTTCTTCTCCTTCTCCTTCTCCTCCTCCTCCTCCTCCTCCTCCTCCTCCTCCTCCTCCTCCTCCTCCTCCTCCTCCTCCTCCTCCTCCTCCTCCTCTTCTTCTTCTTCTTCTTCTTCTTCTTCTTCTTCTTCTTCTTCTTCTTCTTCTTCTTCGAGCTAGGGTTTCTCTGTAGCTTTGAAGCCTATCCTGGAACTCACAGAGATCTGCCTGCCTCTGTCTCTCGAGTGCTGGGATTAAAGGTATGCACCACCACTTCCCGGTAGTATTTTCTTTTAAAAATATTTTATTGATGTGTATGTATGTCTGTGTCTGCTAGTGTCAGTAGGGCCAGAAGAGGGCACTGGATTCCCTGAAGTTGGAGTTACAGACTGTTAGGCCTATGGAGATTTGAACTACCATCCTCTAGAAGAGCAGTAAATGCTCTTAACCACTGAGCCATCTTGCCAGTTCCAGAAAGGATATCTGCTTATCCTCTTTGCCATAAGAAGAGGGGGACTCAGGAAAGTAAAGATATGAAAAAGCCTGTTATTTGTTATGGAGAAGTTTGTTCTTTCCTTCACCAAATATTCAATACCCAATATGTTTTGACAGCTAGGAGTACAGAATAATAAATTCCTAAGCTCATGAAATTTACTATCTACTGGGAGGAGATGAACAAAGAGGGTAAATATTTTAGAATAAGGACTTGGATTTTTACTCTGAATGAGCAGGGAGGTAATGTAAGCTCCTTTGAAGCAGATATTTTAAAAAATTGTCTTAGTACTATTTTCTTAGGCTTTTGCATGACAACTAAATTATTGAATGGTGAAATTGAGTATTTTCTTTTTTAAAGATAACTTATTTAGGGGCTGGAGAGATGGCTCAGCAGTTAAGAGCATTGCCTGCTCTTCCAAAGGTCCTGAGTTCAATTCCCAGCAACCACATGGTGGCTCATAACCATCTATAATGAGATCTGGTGCCCTCTTCTGGCCTGCAGGCATGGAGGCTGAACACTGTGTACATAATAAATAAATAAATCTTAAAAAAAGATAACTTATTTATTTTTATTTCATGTGCGTTGTTGGTGTTTTGCATGCATGTATGTTTGTGTGAAGGAAGGCGTTGAATCCCCTGGAGTTAAAGTTATAGACAGCTGTGAGCTGCCATGTGGTTGCTGGGAATTGAACCAGGATCCTCTGGAAGAGCAGCCAGTGATCTTAACCGCTGAGCTATTTCTCCAGGCCCTGAAATTGATATTTTCTAGGTCAAGAATGATATGTCTTTATGTATTTAAGAGGGTCCTTATGTTGGGAATACACATGCATGGTGATCAGTGGGAACAGGGACCCCAGTTGGAGGATGTGTTAGTGAATTTGCTAGACCTGTTACAAAGTACTAGACATAAGGAAGTTAGGGAAGAAATTATTTTGGCTCTCAGTTTGAGAGTTCAGTTCATGATCTTTTGGCACTATTATTTCTGGGACACTTGAGAGACAAAACACCATAGTCATGAGGATAGAGTTTCTTCATGGTGGACAGAAGACAGAGAAAAGACCAAGTCTTTAGAATAAGATGTTAGTTTTATACCTTGGAACTTGTGGTGAGCAGGTTCTGGCCAGTTCCAGAGATCTCCGCAAGGCATCTTTCCTAGTGCCCCAGTGCAAAAATGCTTATCTTATTTCTCTATCTGTCTGTCTGTCTCTGAGCATACACACACGACATGGTATGTGTGTACAAGTTAGCAGACAACATTGAGTTTTGGTCTCTGCTGTTGGCCCCTGCATATGCAGGCTAGCTCCTAAGGATTCTCATGTTTCCACCTCATGTGACCGCAGGAAAACCCAGATTGCAGACATGGGTTATGGGGATTCAAACTTGGGTTCTTTTGTTGGTGTGTTGGTGGTGGTGGGTATCCCCCCCCCCCACGAGAGAGGGTTTCTCTCTGTAGCTTTAGAACCTGTCCTGGAACTCGCTCAGGTAGACCAGGCTAGCCTTGAGCTCACAGAGATCCACCTGCCTCTGCCTCCTGAGTATTAGAATTAAAGGAATGTGCCACCACCACCCAGCCCCAAACTTGGTTCTTATCATTTTACAGCAAACTGTCCATTCAGCCATTTGCCCAGCCTTTGCCTTATTTCTAACGCACCAATCTCTTTAATCAGCGCGCTCTTCTTGCTCACAACTTTCACTCCTTTACTTTTTGCTAGACAGTTCATTTTCAAGTCTTTCACCTCTTCTTTTCTGCTTCCAGTTCTCACCATAGCTTTAAGTTAACGCAGCCACTGGTCACTATGCCCCGGCTGAAAACTATGCTGTCTACACGTTTTCCTCCTCCAAATGACTCTATCACCTTTAAACCCAGACTCCCACAAAGTTTCAGGACACAGAAAACATGTAAACAAATTATTTGTCAGAACCTAATATGCATGGGCTCTATTCCAGATCTCTCAATGCTCTTTGTTCCCCTCAGAAACCACGAGAACTTTGACTCTGCTGCCTACATATTTATAACCATTCTGATCTTCCGAGCTTCCATTACACTCACCCATTAACCTATGCATACAGCATTCTTGAGTTTCTTTAGCAGGCCTCCCAAAGCTTTGCCAAATTGTTCCTGTAAATGTGTTTCAAAGGCCGAACAGTCACGTTGTCAGGATTTCTCACAGCAACAACCTCATTTTCTGATAACTGTTGTCCGTATGTTTTGTTTCTTTGTTTTGTTTTCTTTATCATCACAGTAAAAAATAACTTGATGGAACTACTTCTTTTCTTGCAAGAGTGGAAGGATTTGTTTTTGTGGATAATTCCTGCAATTTCAGAGAGTTTAGTCCATGGTTGGTTGGCCCTGTGCACTTGGGCAGAGTGTCAAGGTAGCAAAAGTGTGTGCTGGAGGCTGTTGTTTTTTTACATCCTGGCTAATAGGAACCTGAGAGGATGGGGCACCAAAGGAAGGGTCTGGATAAGGTGTGGTCCCGTGTATGTACTGCCAAGACCCTGCTTCCTCCAGCTGTGCCTCAGCATCTTCTTGTCTTCTTGCCGGCGGCGGTAGCTACAGCTACATCTTGAGGGCTCTCACCTAACTAAGGGATTGATTGTTCATTGATCCCACTGCATGTACTGGCTTTGTGGGAGCCTAGGCAGTTTGGATGCTCACCTTACTAGACCTGGATGGAGGTGGGTGGTCCTTGGACTTCCCACAGGGCAGGGAACCCTGATTGCTCTTTGGGCTGACGAAGGAGGGGGACTTGATCGGGGGAGGGAAATGGGAGGCGGTGGCGGGGAAGAGACAGAAATCTTTTTTTTTTTTTTTTTTTTTTGGTTTTTCGAGACAGGGTTTCTCTGTGGCTTTGGAGCCTGTCCTGGAACTAGCTCTGTAGACCAGGCTGGTCTCGAACTCACAGAGATCCGCCTACCTCTGCCTCCCGAGTGCTGGGATTAAAGGCGTGCGCCACCATCGCCCGGCCAGAAATCTTTAATAAATAAATAAATTAAAAAAGAAAAAAACAAAAAAATAAAAAGAGAAGAAACACAAAAACAAACAAACAAACAAAAGATGTAGCTGTATCTGGAATCACCATCTCAGGCACTCCTAGAAGTGTGCTTCACCAGTCCCCTTGGTGTTTTGTTTGAAAGATTGATTTATGTGCATGCGTGTATGCCCACATGATTTTACATGCACCACATGCATGTGGGTGTTCTCAGATGCCAGTGGCATTAGAACCCCATGGGACTAGAATTACACAGGGCTGTGAGCCTCTTAGTGTAGGTGTAGGAACCTGAACCTTGATCCTTAGTGAGAGCAATGCCAGCCCTTAACGATGGAGTTACCTCTCCAGCATGTCCTCATCTTGGTGTTTCTTAATCGAACCAAGTTGACCATCAGAACCATTCATCACAGAGGCTACTGTAACATTTTGAGGAAGAGTTCGTTGTTGTAGGGAGCTGCAGGCTGCATTCCTGCCGCCTGGCTCCCAGCCACTGGCTAGCTTTACCCGAAATAACAACACACAAACTGTATTCATTTAAACACTGCCTGGCCCATTTCTATTAATGTGTATAGCACCAAGGTGCGCTTACCGGGAAGATTCTAGCCTACGTCTATCCTGGGTCAGAGTTTCATCGCGTCTGCTCTGAGAGGAGCTGCATGATTTCTGAGCTCACTTCCTCTTCTTCCCAGCATTCTGTTCTGTTTACTCCTCCTATCTAAATTCTGCCCTATCAGATGGGCCAAGGCAGTTTCTTTATTATCCATCAGTTCGTTATGGCTTGATACAGAGCTGTAGTGGTAGGGGTCCTAAGAGATGGTTAGATCAAGACTGTATTTTGAAAGTGAACCCAGCAGAACCAGCTCATGCACTAGCTGTGTGATTTGAGGGAAAGGATGGAGTTAAGACGATTGGAAAGCCTGAGTAGGAGGAAGGCTACTGATGCATTTGATTGGACAAAGTACAGACAGAAGGAGGAGTGGAGTTAAGATTGGGGATGAAGATCAGGATCAGAACAGAGGCTTTGGTGTTAAGACTCCCCATTTATTTGGGTTTTAGAAACATATTGGCAACTTTTTAAAGTTGTTTTTTTTTTCCTGATGAGTCATCCTCAAATTGCTTGTTTGAGAACCCAAACATTTGGATTATCCCTCAATCAGACGGTTAAGTTTCGACATGCTAATTAAATTTTTAATAATTTATTTTGTTTTATGTGTATGATTGTTTTGCCTATGTGTATGTATATATGCATGCCTGGTGCTGATGGAGGTCAGAAGAGGGGTTGGATCCCCTGGAACTGGAGTTACAGATAGTTATGAGCAAATATGTGGGTGTTGGGAAGCGAACCTGCATCCTCTAGAAGAGCAACACATTGGGGGCTGGAGAGATGGCTCAGAGGTTAAGAGCACTGGCTACACTTTCAGAGGTCCTGAGTTCAATTCCCAGCAACCACACGGTAGCTCACAACCATCTATAATGAGATTTGGTGGTTTATTCTGGCGTGTAGGAATACATGCAGGCAGAACACTGTATACATAATAAATAAATTTTAAAAAAAAGAGCAACATATTACTTAACCACTGAGCCAACTCTCTAGCTCTTGGACATGTTAATGTTGAGGTATTTATCAGACACCTATTATGGACTGAAGTATGTTGTCCTAAGTTTCCTATGTTTGAGCCCTATCCATTCTGTGACTACATTTAAAGACAGGGCCTTTAGGGTGCTCATTAAGGTGAGGGAAGTTCTTAAGACACAGATGTGATCCACTAAAACCACTGTGTGCTTCATAAGGAGAAGACTTGGCCCAGGAGACTGTTAAGTATTAACAGCTTCGAGGGCAAAAGGTTCCCCAGTTGTAGCTCAAAAGGGAAGTTTTCTCCGATGGAAGTGTTACAGCTCTGAGGGAAAAGATCCCAGCAGCAGGGAGCCAAGGAATACTACAACAAACCTCACACAAGACATTTGTTGGGAGAGACCCAAGAGGGTGGCTGCCTCTGCTGGGAGGAGAAGCAGCAGGGAACTGAGAAACAGGAGGCTTATATAGGGTTTCTTGGGGGAGATGTTTTCCAGGGTGGAAATTTCCAGTGTGGGGGCTGGCGGGATTTCAAGTCAAGCCCAGGGATGGGTGGGGTTTGGTAAGGCTTTTCACCTGGAGGTGGGCTTGGACCTTTTACCCTACAGCTGTGACCAGCTTGGGAAATTTAGCAAGTTCTGGTCTAGTTCTAGCCTAACTTCCTCTGTCTTCATATGTGGCCAGAAGGTGGCCATCTATAAATCAGGAAAATAAGACCCGAATGACATCTGGATTTTGGACTCCGAAACTCCAGAAAAATGAGAAAATAAATGTTTATTGTTTAAGCCACCTAGGCTGTGGAACTATCTAGTGGGTAACCAAATGTGAATTCGAAGTTCAAGAGAGAGTCTGGCCAGGTGTGGTGGCACATGCTTTTAATCCAAGGCAGAGGCAGGTGGATCTTTAAATTCAAGAGGCAGGTGGATCTTTAAATTCAAGACCACATAGTGAGTTCCAGGAACTATTCAGAGAAACCCTTTCTCCGAAAAAGAACCTAGGGGGGTGGGCAATGGTCTAGATTTGGCCATACATAGTAGATAAAGCTATGCAATTGGATGCAGTGAGTAAGAGAGCGAAGTTAGATTGCAAAGAGAACAGAGGCGGAGCTCCCGGCTCTTGAACATTAAATATGGGTCAACAGCGAGGAGCCAACAATTGGGTGTTAGGTGAGACTTTTCCTTGGGATGTGTGAACAAATGTCTATTTGCCCCAGATGATGAATCAACAGCAGATCAAAGTAACAACTCTTCAAGTCCAGCTTGGAAAGCATGTGCATTTATTGGGGTCACATACATAAAAATGGTTGAGAGGGGCTTTTCAGGAACAGGTATGACTCAAAGACAGCTGCATCACCAAAAAACAGCAAACAAGCAACAGCAACCAAAGCACATCAGCATGGGTGATGTTTCCTGGCAGTTGTGACCTGAAGCTTTCAGTACAACCTGCATCCAGGTCCGAGAGTCTCCTCCAGGCAGCTGGCCTGGTGTGAGCATCTCCTTCCCCAGCTGTTGGATACCATTCTCATAACCTTGGGAGGTGCTCTGTGAATCTTGTTAGTTCTAAGAACTTGCTGAGACTTATGAGTTGTTTACTCCGTAAGTCTCATGAGCTTCCTGACTCCCTTCTGGAGGCAATGTCTGACTCCAACAGAATCAAGGGCAGCAACTGTAACCTAGAAGCCAAAGGAAGAAAGTGTAATGCGAAGGAGTGGCTACGTCTTGTTGACTGATGTTTCTGTCCCATCCGATTCTGCAGTCATTTGGTCCCAAAGAAAACACATAGAGGTTTACGTTCATTATAAACTAATTGGCCTAGTAGTTCAGGATTATTAATTAATTCTTATAACTTCTATCAGCCCATAATTCTTCTATGTGTTAGCCACGTGGGTTGGTACCTTTTTTGGCGAGCCAGTCACATCTTGCTTGCTCTGTGTCTGGCTTCCTTTGCATCTGGATGATGACTGCAGACTGAAACTTTCCTCTTCCCAGAATTCTGGTTGCCCTGCCTATACTTCCTGCCTGGTTGCCCCACCTATACTTCCTGCCTGGCTACTGACCAATCAGTATTTATTTAAAATACAAGTGACAGGGTAGAGACCATTATCCCACAGCAATGTCTAATGCTGATAATCCTGGAAAGGTGAGGGCAGGGCTTATTGATTATTAAATTTTACAACTTTTGGTTGTGAGCCTAGCCTTTAACGGCTGCGCCATCTCTCCAGCCCTCGATTTTACAACTCTTAATGACTGTTTTTCACGTGATGCCTTCAATTTTCTCTGTGAAGTAGGGAGCATGATCAATTCAGGTAGAGTTAGGTGAAATGAGGGAATGGCTGAGAGAGAAGAAGAGAGGAAGTGCGAGTTGACAAGAAAATGGTTATCGAATTCCTGGGGACCATGGAAGGCCTATTTCAGATGGACAAAAGGCAGCTGGATTCACAGCTGCAGCAGAGAAGACTCTCAAGGGTTAAAGTCTTTAAAAATTAAAATAATAACAGCAGATCTTTGTTTAAGGTTTCAAAGACAGTTTCAAGATAAGAAAGAGCAGGATGCTGACAGTCCAGGAGAGGCCACTGGGATCTCAGGGGAGTATCATGTGGTAGTAATGTCCAGCTGTCAGAGATCACATAACCAGCGAATGCTGAACACGCTTTCATCCCTGCACAGAGCTACCCCCGAAGCAGTCGGACACAGACTGAACCAGGTGACATTTGTTGTCCTGATGTGGCTTCCTATTTCCTGGCTGGCCTCAAGGAGCATGTATACATATGTTTAATATATTGTAAAGGAAATGTGGCATGAGAGCGAGATGGGTGGGCCACTAATGGACTCTTTGCCTTTCAAAGCATAATAGTAACAATAATAATGGATACTTCTTTATTTATAAGCCCCGTTCTGTTATGGAGGCCCACTTGCTAAGTGTTCAGCACAATGCTATGTGCTAGACACTGGTGTTAATGCTCTCTTTACAAAAGGAAGCAACTGAGGCTCAAATAAATTAAATAACATGCTTATGGGGCACACTGATAGAAAGCAGTAGAACACCATTTTAGATCTATATAGACTGACCATATAGATTGACCAACAGGTCACATAGGTTTACATGGAGATCCATATAGACTGACCAACAGGTTACATAGGTTTACATGGTGACTGCTTTACTCTGTATGTGCCAGGAAACAATGCAACAAGTACTTTGCATGAACCATACTGTTTTTCCTCATGACAACACATTGGGTTGAACCCATTTTTAGTCCTGTTCATTTAATCCAGAACACGAAGTTAATAAGGGGTAGAGGCCAATTGATGCCCGAGGGCCCTGGCCTAATCAGTGGATGAACTCATTGAGAAATGTATGATATGATGGATTTGCTTGGGTGTATCGAAAAGTAGGAGGAGGTGGACCCTGGTTGGAAGAAGTAGGCCACTGGTTGTGTGCACTTGGAAAAATACATCTAGTCACACGCTGCTTCTCCCCTGTTCCGTTTCCTGTCCACCACGAGGCGAATAGCCCATCACACGGTTTGCACTGCCACGATGTACTGTCTCATCATGGACCCAGAAACATGGAGTCAACAGACCATGGCCTGCACCCCCTAAATTTTCAAGTCAAAAACCGTAAGCTAAAATAAATCCTCCCTCCTCTGAAATGTTCTGTGTCAGGTGTTTTGTCATAGTGACAGGTGGCCTGATTAGCACATGAATCTGCTTTAGCAAGGAGAAAACCACAGCAGCAGAAGAACGGGAAAGAGAGGTAACTGATTCAGGGGAAGTAAGATAACCAGAGCAAAATTTCCAACGCTAAACTGATACGGACTATTTTACCTATCCGCTGGCACTAGTCTGCTCCCCTCCAACGGAAGTATACCAATGGTCATTGTGAGGCAGAGTTGGTAGCCACGCAGAGCTGAAGGACAGAAAGGCCGAGGAGCTCAGGTATTAGAGCAGAAGTAACTCCTATGACTGTGAAAGTGGGCCAGGTTGGGAGAAGGACGTGAAGTGACGATTGGCTGGGGAGACTGGTCACATGGTTCAGGAACTCTGCTGTAGGTTGGACGAACGGGTTCAGTTGGGAAGTGAGAAAGCAGAAAATCACAGCTCCATTTGAGAGGAACAGTTTGGAGTAGGTGGTCCCAGAAACGGTGAAGTCTACTTGTCCGTGGGCATGATCTCTGAGGTTGGTGTCAAGGCTGGGTAATGAGGAGATAAAGGAGTCGTGTGGTCTTGTCTTATGAGGAGGGACCCATTGGAAGGCTTGGGATTGCTTCAGAAGATGGCAGCATGTGAGGTTTGGAGCACAGCGTGATGGTGGAACTTCTGTTCGTGGTGGGGAACTTAACCTAATGGCAGACTTAGCATGGGTACCCAGTACCTGTTAAAGCTAATGACGAGAAGAGGCACCTGAACAGGCTTTCTCTATTTCCAAAGCCACCAGCTTGCGTTTTAGTTAACATTTAAATAGTATTTTCTAGTTTATCCATTTAGGTAATCTACTGTCTGCACTTAGGTACAGTCTATTATCATATTTTCCCATCTGAATTTCTTGGGAACAGATTTTGCTGGCTTGCACAACGTTACAAATGTGTTTTGAACAATTTGCAAAACCTATTTTAACATTCCTCCCTTGGTACCTCACACGAAGAGACTATTCATCTTTCTGTTCATTCCTTTCCTTGTCTCCCACCAAAACAAACAAACTCCTAGGCTTGCCTCCTCCTTTCCAGATGGCTGGCTTCAGGGAGCCTTTGTCCTAATGAACTGCAGGATATGATTGAAGGTTTTAATACTTCTTCCTACCACATGAGGGCAGACTCTTTAACAAAAAAAAAAAAGCCAAACAGCTATTTACCTTGTAATCTATGTAGTCAAAAGCGGTTCATGTATGGCTGGATTTTACGTGGTTTCCAGGCTTTGACAAGTCCACCACTCTCCTCAAGCCCACAGCACTTTCTATGCGGTCTCCTCTGAAGAGTGAGGTGGCTTTGTTTCTCCCACCCCGTTTGAACTTCCTCCCTTCCTGCCTCTCATACTCCCCACCAGTTCTTACTGAGCATTTCTCCCAGGTAAGGGTTGCCAGGCTGCTTGGTTATACTGAACACCACATAGACGACGCAATTTTAGCATGGTTACGTCCTGCGCATATATTTAGTCCATGTTTATAAGAAAACCATGACTGCTTATCTGGAATTCTACTTAAAGACTGTCATTGTTTTTATTTGCTCAATTTGAGCCAAGATTTAGCCTGGAAGCTGACAGGGCAGGACGGGACCCTCCCTGGACCCAGCGCTCCCCAGTCTCCTTGAAGACAAAGGACTACAATAGTGAGCAGGGCACTGCTAGGGCACAGGCGTAGGTTGAGGCGCAGGGCAGCAGGGGCAGCCTGTGTGGTCTAGGAAGCATCTTCACTGCTACCTCTCCCTCCTTGCCTCCGCATTTGATGTCACATTTGTTCACACCATGTCCTGCTCTTGTTCATTTCCTCTCTGCCTGCCACAGTGTTTGGCACAAAATGAACACCCCAAAATCAGTGATTCTTTTATGTGTATGGGGTTTTGCTTGTATGTATATATGTACACCACATGCATGCCTGATGCCCACCACAGAGGCCAGAAGGTGGCTTTGGATCTCTTGAAACTAGTGTTGGCAGACAGTTGTGAGCTGCCATGTGGGTGCTGGGAAAAGAACCTGGGTCCTCTGGAGAAACAGCCAGTGTTCTTACTTGCTGAATCATCTCTCCAGCTCCAACCTGTACGATTTAAAAATGAACAATTGTTTTCTCTGAAATTTGGAGAAAGGCACTAAATTTTTTTTTTTTTGCCTCAGTTTGGCTGATACACACAAGAAGGCTCTGGTCCAATCATCTCCAATGTCTTTTCTAGATCTGGAAAGAACATCACGATTCTGGGTTTGCTTGATACTGGCCAAGCATGCGCAGTAACCCCAGTTGTAAAGCTAGCAAGTCAGACCCTTCTGCAGGGCTTGCTCTGTTGTAAATGTTTGGGTTTTCAAATTCGGGATTTGAAATCCTAACCACAAAGGTGGTGGTATTAGGAGGCTGGGGCTTTTGTGTGCTGTGTTTCTTAAATCATGAGAGCTATGCCTTTGATTGGGACTAGTAAGGAGAAGTCAGGATCATTAACTCCACCAAACATAAGGTTGAGGCAGGGGGACTGTGATACCTTGTCTTAGAAAAATGGAGACCTCAAAAGTTTGAAATTGTTTTTGTTTTTTGAGACAGGGTTTTTCTGTGTAGCCTTGACTGTTCTGGAACTTGGTTTGTAGGTTAGGCCGACCTTGAACTCAGAGATCCTTCTGCCTCTGCTTCTCCAGTGCTGGGAATAAAGGTGTGCACCACCACTGCCCAGCTAGTTTTTATGCTTTTATGTATCATTTATAATAAGTTTTAAACCTAGAAATAAAAATAAAAAGGAGACCACAGAGAGAAACCTGGTTCCTTTGACTATAAAATGATCTCTTACATGAACTAGGAAAAAGGCTCTCATCAGACACTGAATTTAGAAGCACCTGGGTCTTACAGTTACAGGCTTCAAGATCTGGGAGAAATAGAGTTCTGTTTCTCCAACTCACACTATGTAGGCAGACTTCTCCGTCCCACCAGCTAATTCCCAAATCACTGAGAGACTTAATATTAATTATAACTGATTGGCCGATAGCTCAAGCTTGTTACTAACTAGCTCTTATGACTTAAACTAACCCATTTCTATTAATCTATGTGCTGCTCTGAGGCTTGTTTACCTCATGTATATACTTCTCATCCTGCTCACTCTGCATCTCATGACGTCTCTTCATCTCTGCCCTTCTCCCCAACATTCTATCCATCCTGAAAATCCTGCCTAGCCGTTGGTCAATCAGCATTTTTTTAACCCAATCACCATGGCATATGTTCACACAGTATAAAGGAATGTTCAACAATAGTATTTTCATATGGCAGTCCCAGATGGCCAACACTGGGATTTCAGTATCCTGGGATTTCGTGGTTTGGGAGCAATCAGTAGAAAGTGCTTCACACCTTGGCCTGGTGGCACACACCTTTAATCCCAGCACTTGGGAGGCAGAGACAAGCGAATCTCTGTGACTTTACAGTCAGCCTGATCTATATAGTGAGTTCCAAGTCAGTCTGAGCTACACAGTGACACTCTATCTTAAAAAAACATAAAGAAAAGAGGCTGGCAATATGGCTCAAAGGTTAAGAGCACTGGCTTCTCTTCCAGAGGTCCTGAGTTCAATTCCCAGTGACCATGTGGTGGTTCACAAGGATCTATCATGAGATCTGGTGCCCTCTTCTGTCTGTCATGCAGGCATGCATGTAGATAGAACACTGTGTAGATAATGAATAAATAAATCTTAAAAGAAAAGGTGTTGTGTACTTGTATTCAACTTATACCAGAAAAACACTTCATGAAAATGGACTTTTTTTTTTACCAGCATCTTTAAAAGTACTGAGGGGTAAATTTATGAAAACAATCTTCAAAAATTCCAAAGGAATCTTCAACACATACTCTTTTTCATGCATGCTTGAATAAGCAGTGGTTGCTACAAGCAGTGGGGAGGGAAACGAAACACGAAGCCATCACTTCTTACTGGTTTCCTTCTACAGCTACCGGTCTGTGCTCTGTGCTGTTTTCCCCGTGCTGGTGACTGAAACTCTTTGCAGACCTCACGCATGCTAGGCAAGCCCTGTACCATTGAGTTACACCCACAGACCAAGTTTTAGTCCTTTACACAGTTGACTCATCTTCTCTTTTCAGACCAAGCATCATGCACCTACCAGACTCTGTATACCCAGGATACTTTGAATTTCTTTTTTTTTAAAATATGTATTTATTTATTTATTATGTATACAATGTTTTGTCTGTATGCCTACAGGCCAGAAGAGGGCGCCAGACCTCTTTACAGATGGTTGTGAGCCACCATGTGGTTGCTGGGAATTGAACTCAGGACCTTTGGAAGAGCAGGCAATGTTCTTAACCACTGAGCCATCTCTCCAGCCCGATACTTTGAATTTCTAATCCTCCTTCTTTCATCTCCCCAATGCTGGGATAATAGCCATGAAGTTTTCTTTTTGGTTTTTGGTAAATCTCTATATTCTTGACATAACTCTACCCTAACTTCAGAACTCAGAGAGTTCTGAATCAAACCTCAGATCTAGTGAATGTGGCTATCCCTCTGTGATGGTTTGAATAAGAATGCCCCCTAGAGGCTCATGCATTTGAATGCTTAGTCATCAGGGAATAGCACTACTTGAGAAAGATCAGGAGGTATGGCCTTGTTGGAGGAAGAGTGTCACTGAGGGTGGGCTTTGATGTTTCAGAAGTCCATGCCAGGTCCAGATCTGCTGCCTGCAGATCCGGATATAGAACCGTCAGCTCCTTCTCCAGCACCACATCTGCGTGTGTGCCCCCAGGCTCTCTGCCATGATGATAATGGACTAAACCTCTGAAATTGTAAGCAAACTCCAATTAAATGCTGTCTTTTATAAGAGATGCTGTGGTCCTGGTGTCTCTTTCCAGCAGAAGAATAGTGACTAAGACACCCTGCAGCAATTCAGAGTATTCAGTGTGGTGGTATCAGGACATTGGGCATTTGGGAGGAGATGAGGTCATAGGGGCAAAGCCAGAATGGGTATGCTTGGTGTCCTCATCAATGAGGCTTCAGAGAGATCTTTCACTCCCAGAAAGTGAAAACAAAGCGAAAAGACATTCGTGAACTAGAAAGTGAGCGCTCACCAGGCAGCAAATACGCAGTCCCTCACCCGAGGCTGAGCTGCATGGGGCAGCTTGATCTTTGACTCTTCATTTTTCAAAACTGTGACCTGCATACACCTTTCTGATGCCCCAATTTCAGGTGCTTGGTTGGAGGAATAGAAAGTGGGCGAATACATGGGGACACATGGGGAACAGCTAAGACTTAGACTGAGAAATTCAAGCATAGGACTCAGCCAGGTAAAGTCAGGGGATGCGCATGGCTAGCATCAGTAGAGGGAGTGATAAAAACAGGATCCAGGCTTTAGGAATCTTTCTTGTTTGCAGCAAATGATATATTTTAAATGAAAGAATTAAGTCCCACAGTTTCAATCTTTTTGTTCTCCATATGGAGCAAGAAACACATTATCAAATGAGTCTCTTGGGACAACTTATTTCCTGCTGGGCTCTGCTGAGAAACATCATGGAGTATGTAAGCAGAACTGGCTGACCCACAGCGTAGTTTACAGAGTCTGCTTTCATGATAAATTGGCTTAATCAGCAACCTTATGCTACCTAGCAATTCTCCGCTCAGAAGTTTAGACACTAGAGAATTCACATTTTCTCAAGAGACATTCAAAAGATTCCCACAGTCAGGGATGGTGCAGTATGCGTATAATCCCAGCACGTAGAAGGCATATATAAAGATCATGGGTTCAAGGCTAGCCTGGGCTACATAGTGAGACCGTTTCAATTCCTCCCACCCAAAAGACTATGGTTTGCTTACAGCATCAAACTGACCCAGGCAGTCCATAATCCAGATGCCTCTTAGCAGAAAAAATTAGTAAACTGTTGTATATTCATACAACAGAACACCACTAACAAAAAAAAAGTTCTATATGCACAGACAGAGACATGGATGACTCTCAAAATAATTTTAGACAATATAAGTAAAAAAAAGCACATGTAGTATAATGTAGCATGAATTCTAATTTGTCTTAATAATAAAAACTCAGAGTCAGATATTCAGGGGTGAAAGCTGAAAGATCAGAGAAGCAGACTGAATGTGGTATAGTATCTCTACAAGTCCTCAGACTGAATGGGCAGTCCTGTCTCTAGGAATCCTGAGACTGAATGCTGTCACTACAAAACCTCAGACTAAATCCTGAGCTCCTGTCTCCTCCTGCTTTACATTCCTCTCTCTGCTCAGCCATATCCCTTCCCGTCCCCAACTCCCTAGTGCTGGGATTAAAGGTTTGAGCCACCAACACTTGGCTCGTTTGCTCTTTTAGACTGGCTCAATCTCGCGTAGCTCAGGGTGGCCTTGAGATCCCTCTGCCTCTTTCTCCCGAGTTCTGGGATTAAAGATGTGTGCCTGACCTCTGTGACTAACTAGTAAGGCTAGCTCCGCAATCTGATCTTCAGGCAAGCTTTATTTGTTACAACACAAACAAAATATCGCTACAGTATAATTGCATGCAAACTAAGTAATGCATTAATTGGAGATAGACACATGTGCTGGAGACCATTAAATTAAGAAAATATCAAATACAAAATTCAGGTGAATGGTTATTAGCTCTTGGTAGGTGGAGGAGCAATATGGAGAGCTTTTCAAAGCATTGTACTCTTAAGCTGGGTGTGAGGTACACATGCTTACATTTCATTATTAGCCTTTTTCTGTGGTTTTTCGAGACAGGGTTTCTCTGAAGCTTTGGAGCCTGTCCTGGAACCAGCTCTTGTAGACCAGGCTGGTCTTGAACTCAGAGATCCACCTGCCTCTGCCTCCCAAGTGCTGGGATTAAAGGTGTGTGCCACCACTGCTCGGCTCCCATTATTAGCCTTTAAAGGGGTGGTTAAATGAAATCTACATATTTTGTCATTTTTAAAATTTATATTTTACTTAATTTTTAAACAAAATTTTAAGATATATTTATTTTTAATATTGTCTGACTTTACCAGCCATAATCACTGGCACCGGTCATTTTATATTCTGTTTATGCTACATTTATCTGTTGGTATTCTACAAGCTAATAAAAGCTATGTTTTGAAGAGGTAGTTTTAGCTGGGTGTGGATGTCCATGCCTTTAATTCTAGAACTTGGGCAGTAAAGGCAGGTGGGTCTCTGTGAGTTCAAGGCCAACATGGTCTACAGAGTGAATTTCAGGACAGCCCGGGATCATTTCTCAAAATAAAATAAAATGAAACGAAATAAAATAAAATGTAGTCTTGAATGCTCTTTGAGAGGAGAAGATGGCCCTGGTCTTCTTTCAAACTAACTTTCCTTTGGGAAGCCTTCTCTGTCTTCTGAAGATGGTTTATTTAATACAGATAATTTGAAATACACATAGAAAAATAGACAGAAAATCATAACAAAGCATCCTGTAATTGTCACTAAGCTTTATCAGGATCAACATAGGACTAATCAAAGTTCTTCTCTATGCTAACACATCCTCCTGAGGCATCAGAAAACACATCTCCAGTCATCTTCTCATGTCACGGACTGCAAAACTTTAGAATTTGATTAGTGTTTATTATTATGACTTTAAATTTAATTTAATTATTAAAGTATTTTAATGAAAGCCTCTAAAACAAAGTTGCTGAAACAAATGCCCAGTATCCTTATCCACTTACAAAGTTTAAAAAGCAGTCCTTAAGATCAACTGTCCAGAGACTGGAGAGATGGGTCAGTGTCAGAGTTCACTGGCTTGTCTTGTAGAGGATCCAGGTTTGATGCCCAGCACCGCATGGCAGCTGGGAAGTACAGAACCCTCTTCTGGCCTCTCTGGACACCAGGCATGCATGTGGTGCACATACATTGCAAGCAAACATTCAAATATACATAAACTAAAGAAGAAAAGGATCAAATCTACACGTAGCATTTATTTTCTCCAAGTGCCTTCTAACTTTTGATTTGTTTAAATGAGGATCCAAAGACATTTTGTGCTCTTATTTTATTCTGTAAGTCGCTCTACAGCTTTCGATGCTATCCCAACTCCCTCTCCATTGCGATTCAGTCCTTGAAGAAGCCGTATCAAGTCTACTTACTCCGGGTTAGATTTCTGGCTACTTTAGCGGTCTCCTACTCCTTTCAAGAATCTCTTTGTCTTTCTTTGTGGGGTGGATGGTTGGTGGGAAAGGATGCCAGCAGAGTGCAGGCGAGAGTGGTGGCCGACTGTGCAAATCTCTCTACCCCACTGTGAGCACAGTTTCATCGCCTGCTTCCCTCCAGCACTTCTCTTGGAGATAAAGACCTTGCCTTGATTTCGGATCTCCCTTCACTGGACACGGAGCTTTAAACAAAGTGGATGTTGCCTGAGTGTTGATTTATTAATGATGCTGCTGTCCTATATTGTTTCTGGGCTATACCTTCTTTTCCACCTTGTAGAAAAATTAAGAATTTCAGAAACTCTGATTTCAACATTCTAAAGTAAAGAGGTCCTGATAAATGCTTTTTATAACTTTACTTAAAGGGTGTTTTTATTTTTAACAGATTTTATTGTGGACAACAGTGGATTTATTGCTTATTTCCTTTGTTGCTCATTTCCTGAACCACTGCCATCTTGATAAGTTTGTTCAAATTTCAAAATAAAAGCCCCCACTGTGTAGAAACTTTGATTAACTCCCCAAAGTTTCCTAGAGACTTCTTTGGAAATAAAGCATGACTTAAGTGAGATCTCTTTTCGCCATTCTTTGAATTCCATATGCATCCCTTCATCTTACTTATCTATTTTTACTTCATATGCACGAGTGTTTTGTCTGCATATATGGATGTGTGCTACACGCGGTGCATGCCATACCTGTGAAGGTCAGAAGAGGGTGTCTGATCCTCTGGAATTTGAGTCACAGATGGTTGTGAGCCACCATATGAGTGTTGGGAACTGAACCAGGGTCCTGTACAAGAGCAATGGGTGCTCTTAATTGTTGAGCTACCTCTCCAGCCCCATATTATCTCTTCTTGTAGGTTATCCCCCTCACTGTAGGAAAATCAGCATCACTAAAGAAACGAGAACCAGTCTCTTTCTGTGCACGGACTCTCTCCTGTCTTCAGTGCACATGGCTGAACACCCTTTCTCTTAGCTCTATAGCAACCCGTGTTACAATGTGTTGCAAACGCAAGCGTTCCTGGGATGGCTAAATAAGAAGTTTCCTATATGATACTGGATTTGCTAGGATGTTCCTTACCCATTTGCTCCTGCTAACTGCAGCGATGTCCTTAGATTGTTTTAGAAATGCTTCCTGGTTTTCTAATTTCAGGAAATGAAACCAACCCATGGGATCTGAAATATTATTTTCATCAAATTGTTATGAACTGGGCTCAGTGTTTTAATATTCAACCAAACTAATCTTGCTTTTGCTGTGAGTGCACAGGGTTTAGAGAACTGTGTTTGAAATGGCAGGTGATGAAGTCCTTCCCTCATTATTTTTTAATGTGGCAGTTAGATAATAGTGAATTAGGATTTCCTGGAGAGCCAATTTGAAGCCATCAACTGGCCGTGAAAGAGGAACAAAGACGGGGTGTCACACTGAAATTATATGTAGTACATAAACTTATATCAAACACTTCTAATCTCGCAAACAGTGCAGTGAGTGACAGCAAATGCAATAAAACAGAACCCTAGATCAATTATCTGCGAAAGATTTCAGTGAGAAGATAAAAATGGGACTGCCGAGTCTTCTGAATTAACTAGCACAGAGACCATGAATCGCTCTTTCATCTTTTATTATTTCATCCTTTTCCTTTGAAGTAAACTTAAACATAATCTTTTGCCAACTCCTCAAAATGAAATATTCACTATATCACTCTTACTCCTTATTAAAAACCGGCATTACTGTGCCTTTATACTGAGGACATCAAAGACACGACGGAGTGTACCTGTATCAACACAAGGAAGCCTGAAGTTTATTGTTTGCTTTTCTTTGCAAAATTGCGAGATTTTATTGTTCATCTTCTGAATTCTGTTGGGATATTTCCATTTTCTTTTAGATTTAGGGTTTGTTGAATGAAGGAAATATGTGGTGATTCTGAGATCGGCTACACTTTTCATCTGTGATAATACCCATCGAGTAGTGTACTAGTTTAGTCTTTCAGTGGCCTTGGGCTTGAATAGTATTGTACCACTGAGTAATTGTGTGAATGTGCCCAGATGTCATCTTTTCATTCCACGTACTTAAATGTCTGGACACATTTGGCTATATGTTACAAATATTATTGATTGTTGACTCCTACCTATTTTACATGATAATAGAATTCTAATATGAACTTTTTAAAAATTTTATTTTTGTTTTTCAAGAGAGGATTACTCTGTATAGCTCTGGCTGTTTTGGAAATAGCTCGGTAAAGCAGACTGGCCTCGAACTCATAATAATTGTGCTTTCCTCTCCCTCCTGAGTGCTCAGATTAAAAGTGTACACAACTACCACCCAGTCTCTAAAGTGAATACATATATATATATATATATATATGTAATTTTTTTTCGAGACAGGGTTTTTTTTGTAGCTTTGGAGCCTGTCCTGGAACTAGCTCTTGTAGACTAGGCTGGTCTTGAACTCACAAAGATCTGCCTGTCTCTGCCAATATAATTTACTTATTTAAGCTGGGCAATGGTGGCACACACCTTTAATCCCAGCACTCGGGACACAGAGGCAGGCAGATTTCTGTGAGTTTGAGGCCAGCCTGGGCTACAGAGGAGTTCTCGAAGAGTCAGGGCTACCCAGAGAAATCCTGTCTCAAAACAAAATAAAGGCCTGGAGAGATGGCTCAGAGGTTAAGAGCACTGGCTGATCTTCTGGAGGTCCTGAGTTCAATTCCCAGCAACCACATGGTAGCTCACAACCATCTGTAATGAGATCTGGTGCCCTCTTCTGGCCTGCAGGCATACAAGGAGGCTGAACACTGTGTACACAATAAATAAATAAATCTTTAAAAAAATAAAACAATTTACTTATTTAATGTTTACGAGTGCTTGCCTGTACTGTGCATGAGTACCACACGCCTCTGGAGGCCAGAAGAAGGGATCACATCCCTTGGACCTGGAGCCACCCTGTGGGTGCTGAGAACTGAACACAGGTCCTTTGTAAGAGCTACTGGAGTCTTATCTGCTAAGCCATCTCTCCAGACCCTAGAATTGTAACGTTTACTGATGTGAGCCACCATGGAGATTAAGAAAGCCTTGGCCCTTCCCAGCCTCAACCCTCCCCCAGCCCCAGTAATTTCATTATTTTTGGTAATGACTGGTTTACACTTGGAGAAAAGTCTAAGACTTTCTCAGAAAGCATTTTTTCCCTCTGTATAGACCTGGCTGTCCTGGAACTAGCTCTCTAGACCATGCTGGCTTCCAACTCACAGAGATCCACCTGCCTCTGCCTCCTGAGTGTTGGGATTAAAGACATGTTCCACCACTGCCCGGCCCAGAAAACTTTTTATATGGAATTATTCCTAGAAAAGTGACACCTTGTCTTCTAGCTTAGAGTGTTGTTGTTTGGGGACACGAATGCTGGAGCTGCTGCAGTTGTTCTGTTGCGATGTGGAGAGTAGAGACACAGGAAGAGGCAGACTCCTTTCTAACATCGCGGTGTCAGTGAACTGCCAAGGCTCTGGCATCTCACCTTCCTCATCATATGACTTAGTAACCTACATTCATGACTGAGGGTTGCTTTCGGCTAGGCTTTCTATTATATCCAGGCATATAGTATCTATTGTATCCAGGTATACTCACCAAAGCGCTACATAAAGCTCATGATTCCTACGTTCTAGTAGGTGGTGCTATTCTTCAACTTTATGAAATCATACCTCAGATCCTCAGATTAAGCTCTGTTTTAGGTCAAAGTATCACTATGTAATAATTTACATGGAGTTATACGTTAACAACTGATTTTTTCTTAAGTCCACTAAATTGGCATGTTCAGTCAGTATTTTTATTGTACAAACAAAACTGTGTAATTCTGAGATCAATACTGATGTCATAAAAATGAGGACAAGGGTTCAGAATGTAGCTTAGTTGGTCGAGTGCTTTTGTAGCACTCATGAGGCCCTGGATTAGATCTCTAATACCACATAAACTGGGCATAACGACACACGCCTGTAATCCCAACAAGCAGAGAGTAGAAGCAGAGGCCAGGACCAGAAGTTATCAAAGTCATCTTTGGCTACACAGGGAGATAAGCCTAGTGTAGATTACATGAAAACTACTTGTCTCAAAAAAATTGTGGCTGGACAGATGGTTCAGAAATCAAGAATACTTGCTGCTCTTGCAGAAGACCCAAGTTTGGTTCCTAGCACATCTAGTAGCTCACAACCAGCTGTCATTCTGGATCCAGGGGCTCTGGTTTCAAAGGGTACCCAGGCGTGTGTGTGCATACGTACACACCCAATAGGTAAATAGATGAATCTCTAAGGTAATACCACAGAACATTTCTATCTCTGTGTTTCCAATTTAAGGCTTATTGGGGCAGATGTGCTCCTTAAATTTTCAGGTATCTCCAAAGCAAAAGAACACCGAGATGGCAATTCAGATTGGGGGTCAAAATAAGGCAAAAATGAAAGAAAGATGGTTATGATTGCACATAGCTTCAGGAGATGAGGGCTAAGGATGTTCATAATGCGGCTTAAAGGCTATTTATCTGAAAGGTATCTGCAGACTTCAGTGAGCTGCTAATTTCCTAAATGCCAAGATGAGGGCATGGTTACAAGCTACTACTGCAACTGGAAAAAGATACCAGCTTGTCATTCTTTTGATAAGAACACGGGAGGGGGTGTGGATACGAGAGAGGGTAGTGGGAGGTGGATATGAGCAAGGTACAGTGCTATACATGTCTGAAATGTCCTAAAGAAACCTGTTATTCTATATGCTGCGAGCTCCAACTTCTAATTTAAAAGAGTTTGTTGAAATCTTCGGCAGTAAATGCATATTGGCAGCTGGATTTCAGCTGACCTTGCACTGACTTTTGTGCCCTCGGACAAGTCTTAACCTCTCCTTATTTTCTATTGGCAAAATATGACTGCTAATAGCAGCACATGGTAGGATAATAGAGGAATGGGGAGATGGCTTAGTCAGTAGAGTGCTTGCCACCCAAATATGGGGATCTGAGTTCGGTCCCTTGCACTCACGTGATAAAGCAGGCACAACCTGTAATTCCAGCAATGGACAGGAGAAGGAGGATTACTGGGGCTTGCTGGCCAGACAGTCTGGCTGGATAGGTGAGCTCCAGGTTCATTAAGAGATCCTGTCTCCAAACAGTCAGAGAATGCAACAAGAAGGCACATGACATCAGCTTCTGACCTTCACATAGCCTTGTACACATATGCATTTGCACCTGCACAACCGTGTCCATATACACATAAGCAGATACACATGGAGAAATAGGATAATACACATCAATTAATGGCAACGACATCATTTTTGGTGCTTATTATTAAATCAGGAGTATTAATTGTCAACAACGATTTACTTTGAAGACATTTTATTTTCCTATCACATTTTGCAGGGAATCGATAGAAAAGAGAATGACCAAGCAAATACAAAAAGAGGATCTTCAGAACAGCACCACGTACAGAATACTTGATGGAATTAGGCATTTGATCTGAAGAGAAAACATTTCATAAATTTTAAAGGCAGCCATATGCATCAGGTACAGAATTCAATTTGTGTTGTTCCAAAGGGAACTGTGGGCACAGCAAGGAGAAGCAAAATGCTGTTCAATATGCTGCAGACTTTTAATTATGTTTGCTATGCAACTACTGCCTGGCCCAATTCGAGAAGCAGTGACCTGCCTATCATTGGAAGTACTTGGGCAGAGGCCAGATGTGCATCTGGTCATCTAATACGGGGAATTCAATGAGTCCTGCCTTTTCTGCCTTGCCATTTATTTGACCTGAGTTCCCTTTATCCAAAAGAGGTTCAAAGACCTTTTTCTTTTGTACTCCCAGGGAGTGAACCCAGAGCCTTGTACATGCTAGGCAAGTGTTTAGCCACTGAACCATATTCCCAGACCCTCTTTTTAAAACTTTTAATTTAGACATAGAACCTCACTAAATTAACCAAGTTGGCCTGCAACTCAATCTCTACCTTAAGCAGGCTCTGAACTTGTGATCCTCTTTGCCTCAATCTCCCATGTGGCTGTAATTACAGGCCTATTACACTAGGCCTGGTTTTTACAATTTCTTGACACAGGGTCTTGCTGCATAGCCCAGGATAGCCTTGAACTTGCAATATTCCATTCTTAGCCTTGACCTTCTGTCAGTGGGAAGATATTCCTTTCTCCCTCCAGTCTTTCAGAGATGCCCCTCAGGCTAGAGCAGTTCATTTCTGGCTATCACAGGCATATTCTGCATAGCAAACTGTTAACTAAATGTGAAATTCCCTTGAGGTTGAGGTGTGAGTTATCAAGAGTAGGTATTCTTGATCTTTGGCCTTCCAAATATACTTAGGCCACCAGGTCTCTGCCTCTGAGACACAGGAAATGCTTTAGGGCATAATGAAGGTAATTAAGTGTAGCTCTGAGCATCCAATTTATGAGGACCAGCCAGTTCAGATTACATAGCCAATTGACATTCTTGAGTGTGATTAGAAATTCCTTCTTGACTCCAAATTAGAAGCAACACTGGAATAGATTTTAAGGAAGTTATGTTCTTAAGGGACTATAGGTGTTTTTCAGAGCTCCACAGGTTACATTCAGTGATATCCCAACCATTCATAAATGTTTCAATTTTTTTAAAGATTTATTTATTTATTATGTATTCAACATTCCTTCCATGTATGCTTGCATGCCAGAAGAGGGCACCAGATCTCATTATAGATGGCTGTGAGTCACCATGTGGTTGCTGGGAACTGAACTCAGGACCTCTGGAAGAGTAGTCAGTGCTCTTAACCTCTGAGCCATCTCTCCAGCCCCCAAATGTTTTGATTTTAATAAGTATTGTTGAGCTTAACGGGTGATTGGGGCAGGAGGTAGAGTCATTCTCACTGTGAGCTTGAGGAGCTGGAACCCCCTTCTCTTCCTCGGGGCCCTCTCAAAAATGGGATACTTTTGAGTCTTCTAGTAAAAGCAAAGAAGCAATCACGACCATGAAAATTTATGTTTTTATCATGTGCGGTGCCAGGGATCAAACCCAGAGCCTGTACTTGAGCAGTGTGAAGTCTACCATTGAGCTGGGCTATTGGACACCAATCAGATGCCATGTTCCTCCCACAGAAGCCTGCCACGGTAGGAGTGTGAGAAAGAAGTCTTCACTTCAGAAGATCTCCAGGTACACTCACATTTCTCTGCTATGTCTGCCTCCTTTCTGGTTGCCCCACTAAAACTTTACTATTGGCAGCAATTTCTCTTTCTTTTAATATTTTAAAATTGTATATGAGTGTTTTCCTGCATGTATGTCTGTGCACTATGTGTGTGCCTGGTGACCAAGGAGACCAGAAAATGGTGTCAGATACTATGGAACTGAAGTTATAGATAATTGTAAAGTGCAGCGTCAGTGCTGGGAACTGAACCTGGGTCCTCTGAAAGAGCAGCAAGTGCTCTTAACCTACTATGCTCTCTCCAGCTCCCATACAACACTTTTTTACATGTCTAAGAGAGTTAGCACTCATTTTCCTTCATTTTTTAAATTTATTTATTATGTATAGTGTTCTGTCTGCATGCATGCCTGTAGGCCAGAAGAGGGCGCCAGATCTCATTATAGGTGATGGTGAGTCACCATGTGGTTGCTGGGAATTGAACTCAGGACCTCTGAAAGAGCAGTCAGTGCTCTTAACCTCTGAGCCATTTCTTCAGCCCAGCACTCATTTTCTTTAAAAATATTTTACATTATTGTAGCATGAAGGCCAGCTTGTTGGGGTTTCTGTCCTGCCCAGTTCCCACAGCCAATAAGCCCCAAAGAAAAAAATCACATAGAGAGTCTATATTAATGATAAACGGAATGGCCCATTAGCTCAGGCTTTGTATTAGCTCTTATAACATATATTAACCCATTATTCTTATCTATGTTAGCCACATGGCTTGGTACCTTTTTCGGCGGGGTAGGTCACATCATGCTTCTTCTGTGATCTGGGCAGGACTGGGGAGGAATGGACTTCCTCCTTCCTAGAATTCTCCTGTTCTTATTGTCCCGTCTCTACTTCCTGTCTGGTTGTCCCACCTATACTTCCTGCCTGGCTACTGACCAATCAGTGTTTATTTAAAACATAATAGACAGATATAGAATTGTTCTTCCACACCACATTATTATTTTTTAATTTTGTATCCCCCCCCCCGTATATGTGTGTGTAGGAATTGGTTCTCTCCTTCCAGGATATGGGTCTTCAACCTTGGTAGCAAGTTCCTCTTCCTATTCACAGATCCATCTAACCACTCCTTGTCCCCTCATTTTCTAGTATCTGGGTTACTCCTACTTTTTAGTATCCAGATTTGGCCAACATGATATTACGATAGCAGGTGGCAAAATCATGTACCGTGGGATGATACAATGATTAAGATTTTATGTGAATTAGTGGCATATGACTGAAAAGTTCATGTATGTAACAAGACAATGGAAGGATTCTGACTCAAGGACTAATTCTGTTTATTGTTGGCACTCTAACATGTTGATACTTTGTATATCATGGACTTTTGCATTAGTTTTGGGTTTAAGAATGTTATAGCAAACTATTTCTAGTCCTTGCTTTGACATTTACCCCCTGTAGTTCTACCAGAGTCAGTACAGGTATTACTTTTTGGTTAAGAAGTGGACATCATTGAGAGTCGGATGTCATTTCCCCTTACTCATCTTAAAGGTCATAAATCCCTGATTCATGTATCCCAGATATGAGAATTGATCATTTCCCTGAGTATATGTATTTATAACTTCAGGAACTGAAGATAATTTCACCAGATTGGAGTGGGAGGTATCACTGGACCTGTAGAGACCAGGACACTAACTTGCATTCTGTCTATATGTATCCTAAAAATCTATGACGGGTAGCCATATCACATGTATGTGCAGCTATTAGTGCTAAGGCAGATGTAGGATCTGTGGTATTGGGGAGATGGCTCAGTTGTGAAGAGCTCTTGTATTCCCATCTAGAGAGGACCAGCCTAGTAAAAGCTGTTTTAAGAGATAAAGAGGAGGCTGTGACTCACACCTATACTTGACTTATATGTCTGGGCTGAAAGACTCCCTCTAAAAAAAGAAAAAAAGGACAAAGGGGCCTGAGTACCATCATTTTTAAATGACTATAGTAAAAAATGAGTCAGGTGGAAATCAACTGCACAAAAGAGAAACAGCTAAATCAAAGGGGGAATTTTGATGATGAGCAAAGTATTTGAGCAGTTTGCAAAGTGTGTCTCCACACTCATTAGTTTCCAGAGGAAAATAATAACTATTACGTGACAAGATCAGAAAACAACTTGAATCATGTGATTAAAATTAACATCATACACAGTTACCAATAAATAGTTCGCATCTCCAAGCAATAGGCTGCAAGAAGGCCACAGCATCCATTACAGAGTTGTCCGGCTGTGAATGCACAGCATAAACCCAAACATGGGAAAATTACCAGACAAATTTCAAGTAGGGAGCAGTCTATTAAAGCAAAATGGGAAATGGGATCATATTCAAAACTCTCAGTGGCACAAAGGACAGACTAAAGGAGATTAATGAGATGTGGTGACAGTATCTGGTCCCTAGATTGGATTCTGTACTAAACCTGCACAATTGAGTTATAAAAGACACTATGGGTCAGTTCACAAAATCGGAATTTGGAACTGAGAGTAGATCAAACCTTTCTATGAGTGGTAAATTTAATATTTTTTTATTATACTACAGCCATGTAGTTCTTAGAAGAGGTTTTTAGAAAATATGCAATGGAATGTTTCACTGTACCAATCACTCTCAGAAAGCTTAGCAAACATACATACATACATATATATGTCTATATTCACACCCAGATAATGGTATACAAATGATATAGTAAGTGAGACAAAATGTTAGCATATGCATTTGGGGAAAGGTTCTGCTCCTAAAATTCTTTTCATGGGAGGAAGTGTTGTTGAAATATGAGTGGCGGGGCTGCATCCCTGGCACCCGGCCGCACGGCTAGCTTTACCCAAAATAATTACACGAAAACTGTATTCTTTTAAACACTGCTTGGCCCATTAGTTTTGACCTCTTATTGGCTAGCTCTTACATATTGATCTAACCCATTTCTAATAATCTGTGTAACCCACGAGGTGGCTTACCAGGGAAGATCTTAACCTGCGTCTGTCTGGAGTGGGAGAATCAGGTGACTTCCTGACTCTGCTTCTTTCTCCCAGCATTCTGTTCTGTCTACTCTGCCTACCTAATTTTCTGTCCTATCAAAGGCCAGGCAGTTTCTTTATTATTTAACCAATGAAAGCAACAGATAGATACAAGACCCACTGAAGGTGAAGGCGTAAGTCACAAACAATCCCACACCAGTTTGGAATTATGATTAATAGAATGGTTATTTATTTAAAAGGGGAAAAAACTTACAGATCACCGTCCCAGACAACAGCCCTCTGCGCAATCAGGAAGGGAGTCTAGTCACCGCCAGAGCAGGAAGTAAGAGAGAGTGAGGAGGGAAGTGGCCTCTTTTTTAAAGAGAGAGACCACGCCCCAATGGGCGGCTGGAGGAGCGGAAGGATCTCCTGCAACAACCCACCTCCATCAAAGTGTAAACATCTACCCCCTCTTCATAAGGTCCCAACAACAAACCAAATTTAGAGTGCACCAAAGTTTACTTAGAGGAACTAATGAGTTTATTGAACATGGGTGAGGTTACTGACAATAGCATGGGTGAACTCAAAGAGGGCACACTGGGAAGTCTTCACGGAGCATGAATGATGACTTCCCCACAGCCGCATAGATGGAGCCTTGTAGCACGAGTTCTAATTGGTCTTAATAGTAAAAATCCAGAGGCAGATATCAGGGACTGGAAGCTGAAAGATCAGAGAAGCAGAGCAGCCAGCCACTAAAACTCTTACTCTATGAAATCCTCAGACTGAAAAAAAGAGGCCGAGCTCCTGTTTCCTCCCGCCTTACATTCCTCTCTCTGCCCAGCCATATTACTTCCTGTCTGTCTGTACAGACCTCCAGACCTCTATGGTTAACTAATGGCTAGCTTCGCCCTCTGATCTCAGGTGAGCTTTATTTGTTAGACTACAAACAAAATAGCACCAGAGAGCCTCCTTTTAGTCTTTCCTCGCCTATATACTGTAGCCCTCCTTTAGGACATGTGCAATTAGAGAAAAATCACTTACAAACGGTTGAGAGGAGAGGTTGGATTCCCAGGTGAGAGTCCAATGAGTCCTCTTCATCAGCCCCTCCTTTCATGAAGGATTGTCAAGACCCAACAAGCCTGGTGGCCATAGTCTTTTGGAAACAGAAACAGGTGGCCTTATGGAAATGGTGGGTCTTTGATTTGGAGGCAAGTGCTGTGAAACAGGTTCTCTCTCTCTCTCTCTCTCTCTCTCTCTCTCTCTCTCTCTCTCTCTCTCCGTCTCTCTCTATGTGTGTGTGTGTTTTTGAATTTATTTATTTATTAAAGATTTCTGCCTCCTCCCCGCCACCGCCTCCCATTTCCCTCCCCCTCTCCCGATCAAGTCCCCCTCCCTCATCAGCTCGAAGAGCAATCAGGGTTCCCTGACCTGTGGGAAGTCCAAGGACCACCTACCTCCATCCAGGTCTAGTAAGGTGAGCATCCTGTAGTAATTAGGAGCGGCGGTGGGGCTGCGTCCCCAACACCCCAGCCGCCTGCTTGGCTAGCTTATGCCCCGAAATAATTACACAGACACTGTATTCATTTAATCACTGCTTGGCTCATTTCTACCTGGCCTCTTCTAGGCTAACTCTCGCACCTGGACTAGCCCATTTCTTATCATCTGTGTAGCACCGGTCTTACCGGGAATATTCTAGCCTACATCCATCCTGGGTCGCAACTTCAGAGCTTCATCGCGTGTGTCTGCCCAGGAGCCGGGAGCATGGCGTCTCTCTGAGGCGTCTGCTCCCGAGAGGAGAGCTGTCGAGTCTGAGCTCACTTCCTCTTCCTCCCGGCATTTTGTTCTGTCTACTCCTCCCACCTATCTTCTAACCAATGAAATGGGCCAAGGCAGTTCCTTTATTAGCCAATGACCTTCCTCCATCAGCATCCAAACTGCCTAGACTCCCCCAAAGCCAGTACGTGCAGTAGGATCAAAAACCCATTGCCATTGTTCTTGAGTTCTCAGTAGTCCTCATTGTCCGCTATGTTCAGCAAGTCCGGTTTTATCCCAGGCTTTTTCAGACCCAGGCCAGCTGGCCTTAGTGTGTGTGTGTTTCTTAGATTAGCAATTCTTGTAAAAGTTATTCTTTTCAAAGGAAAGGAAAAGCCATTTAGGATTACCTCATCAACTTGTTTCAAATCCTTAGTCATCTAGAGACAGTCACCCGGCCTTTCAAGGCAGATGCTTCAGGAAATGAGCAGGTGAATCACCTGTGATAAATCGACACAAACATACTTCCTTCACAGTTCCTTCCACTGGACCATGCTGAGCAATTTCTGGAGCTTTAACATCTATAGTACTTTTTTGGCGTGACAAAATACCGTACAGAAACCACTTAAGGGATAGGAGGTTTATCTGGGCTCATGGCTTAGGGAATTTTGGTCCATTGTAGCATGGAAGGCCTGGAAGAACGGCTTCATCCATGGCAACAGAAGCCTGTGGCAGTGAAACAGGAAATTGAGAAGGAGGGAAGTAAAGCATCCAGAGATCTGAATCTGTGATGGGGCCAATCTTCCGCCATTTTGTCTCAGTTGGAGCTATTTGGTTTAATCTGAAACTGTGAAACTGTCTCCCCCTTCCACCTCTACTGTGAAAAGTCCCATGGGAAAGTACCCACCCCTGTTCTAGAAACTCGAGGTTAAAATGCCCCAGCTAACTGTATGTTTCTGGCTTCTGTTAAGCTGTTTTCTCATTTTACTTCCCTTAGCATCTGTCAACCAGAATGTAGTTTTTCCTGGTTTTTTACCTTTAAAATCTCCCTGTAAAATACATTCAAGGCTGCTCTGTGAAAAGTGTTTCTCTGAAGGCTTAATACAGACTATCTAGACTGTGATCATACTCAGAAACCATTCATGGTCTTTTAGTCTCTACCCTGCCACACCCCTAGGGACCTATTTCTACCAACAAGGTCCCATCTCTAAATTCTCAACCTGAGCCTATGGGGAATATTCCAGGTTCAAACCACAATGGTATCTACTATAGTGTGGAATATTTCAGAGCAGTAAAAGGATAAGTATACTCTAATACTACAACTGGCAAAACAAGGACAAATTCTACTGTCCTTAATAGAGCATCTTCAATAGCCAGTTGTTTAGTACATATTAATTCAAACTTCCCCCACGTTTCTTGGTATCTTTGATGCTGACTTGGCACTCTCCATCCCCAATGTACTGAGGCTTCCTTTTGACTACAGGTCTACGGTGAATGAGATATGGCACATGAAGAGAACTGGCTCGCTCTAGAACAGGCGCATCCTCAGGAAAGGAGGAGTGGTTTCATCAGCGCAAGTGGAGGGTAAGGAGCTGCCTTCTGTGGCCATGGATGTCTGTCATGATTAGGTAAGTTGGTTTCCACCAGCACACAGTTCCAGCTGTGGTGCTAAGCTTGCCACAGGCCCACAGTGATGGGACCAGCTGACCATAGCCTGGCAACTCTGAAAGTCTGAGCCAAACCAAGTCTTTCCTCTCATAAGTTGTTTGTCACATGTTTTGTGACAGAGACAAAAATCTAACTAGCACACTCCACTGAGGTAGACATTTTGGACCCAAACTACACACCTTTTGAAAAACATATTCCAAAATAGATTTTCTCCAGGGCGGCTAGAGCTTTATTATGTAGCTCGGGCTGGCCTGGTAGTTATCTTCTCCTGCTTGAGCACCATTTTTCTCCATTTATTTGTATTTACTTGGAAAGCTGTGTGCTACTGTATCCATTTTCTATTCATGTTTAATGACCACATATCTATAAAGTTATGATCCCTGGCCATTAGCTTATGTTTCTATAGCTCTGCTTTTAATTAAAATATGGAAAAAGAACTATCCTTCTTCCAAGCAGTTATGTTAGCATCAGTAAATTGGTCTATTTGTATGTCCGGATGGTTTAATTTCTGGTCTTTATGTGGTTTCATTGACCTATTTCATATCTTTATACAAATATCACACTATCTTGATTATTATAATTTCCCAATCTTGAACAGATTGAAACCAGTCAGAATAGCCCCTAATCTTATCCTAATTTTCAAAATTGCTTCAACTATTCTAAGATATTTGCATTTCTATATAAATTCTGAATGCCATTATAATTTCTCTTTTCAAAGCTTGTAAGAATTCTGACATGGATTATACTGAATCTATGATCCATTTGTGGAGAAAATGATTTTTTAACATTATTGAGTCTAGTTTTTTTAAGTTACAATTTTGTAAAATTTTGTCCCTCTGCTCTAACTATACAAATTAGCTGGCCTGTTACCTCGTAAACTTTGGTTTAGTATTCTTGGTATCTGTAACACACATAATGATATATTGTTTTACACCCTTCATGCTGGCTGGCCATATGTACCTTTACTTTTCTTGATAGATCTCTTCAGAGACTTTAAAAATATGTTAGTTTAGGGGTTCATATAACAACAGTCACCAAAAGGCCAAGAATATGATATTATACATGCTTATTTTCTTTTAAAAATTCACTAAAAATAGAACAACTAAGTAAATGTAAGAGTTTTAAATATTTATAAAACTATTAAAATGCTGTAGGAATTCCTACAGCCAGTAATCTTTAAGTTACCTGCCCACTTGGGCGTGGCCTCTTATACTATATATGCCAATGTAAAGCACATGTCCAGCCTCTCTCTTCCGGAGGTGTGATTTGGTTCCTGTTCTCCATTTTTTTTTTTTTTTGGTTTTTCGAGACAGGGTTTTTCTGTGGTTTTGGAGCCTGTCCTGGAACTAGCTCTTGTAGACCAGGCTGGTCTCGAACTCACAGTCCATTTGTGCAGAGGTCTGTGAGTCTACCTCTAAATAAATAACCCTTTATTATCCTCAATTCTGAGCTAGTGTGGGATTTCTTTTTAATGTCCTTCTTCATTAAAAAGGAAAGATAGGCATAAATCTTTAATACCTAGATTGTGAAATATGACACAAAATAGCAAAAGTAAAAAATAGATAATTGGATTTCATCAGGAAAGTGATAAGATACTCATGGAATCAGAGAAAATAGTTGCAAATCACACATATAATGAGGATTTCATACATTAAATATGTAAGGTAGTCCGACAACACAACAAGACAGACCATTTAATTAGGGGGAAATGAACAAAAATCTGGGATATTCATTTCTTTGGAAATTTACATAAGCGTCCAGTAAGTTTACCAAGAGTTGTTCAATACCTTTAGTTATGAGGGAAGTACAAAAAAAACCCAGCATCACTATGTAATCCCTTTTCATATGCCCTCGAATGACTATAATTATTATGATATGTGTATATACATGGGATAATAAAAGATACTAGCATAATGAGGAATTTTATTCATGTTGGGGGCAGCATAGAATGGTCATACCACTTTGATACAGTCTAGAAGCTCCTGAAATGGATAAATATTGAGCCACATCATGTGATGCACGAACTCCAGTCCTAGGTATATGTCCATAGCAAGTGAAAGGACCCACAAAGTCCGTGGACTCTAATGTTCACAGCAGCGTTACTCATAATATTCCCAAGGTGGAAACAGCTTAACTAGCCTTTCAACTGATAAACTAAATGCAATATATACATTAGACCGACATTAGTGAACCTTTACCTTAGGATTCATAAAAAAAGGCGTATCAGGGCCTGATGAGATACCTCTGAGTGCTTTCTGTGCAAGTACGAGGACTCAAGTTCACATCCCCAGTACCTACCTATTTAAGTGCTAAAGAGGTGTGGTGGTTTGCCTGTAATCTCAGCACTCAAGAGGCAGAGCTAGCGGATCCCTAGATTAGCTAAACCCCTGAGCACCTGGGTCCGTGAACGAGCATGCCTCAGTGGGAAATGCAGAGTGATAAAGTAAGACACTCAGGGCACCTCTGTCCTTTATACTCCTGACATGCCAATGCATCTCTATACATGTGTTCCCTTCACATGAACACACGTGTACACCACATGCATGCACAAAAGGCAGTCAGAAAGAATACAGAGCGCATGATTGCCTTTACATGTTATGTCTAGCATAAGAAAATCTGTTGAGGCAGACGGTGAGTAATGGTTTTCAGTGATGGGTAGGAAGAACGAATGAGGAGCAGCTGTCAAGACATGGAATTTCTTTGGGGGTGGAATATTCTGGCATTAGGTACCGAGTCTAGTTGTGCAGTTTTGTAAATAAACTTTAAAATGATGAATTTTTTGGTCTGTGAATCATATATCAGAAAAAAAATCTTATATCTAAAATGTTGCTTGTTATTTCCTTTTAAGCAAATATGAACAGCTGTTCTCACGACTGTACACAGTTTCTGAGCCAGTTAGGGCTGAGATGTGAACGCATGTCACTTCTTAGGTTACCAGTAGGAGGCAGAAAGAGGTTGTCTCTTAACGGTGTCCTCCCTGCAAACAAAACTCAACTCAGACAGTCCATGGAATGTTCCTTTAGCAGATGCTTAAATACTGTTTACAGATTTGTCATTCTTTTAAATGAGGAAGATGTAGAACTCTCTTCAAAACAATTTTGTGTGCTTCAGAAGTGTTTAAAAAGATCACATTTTTAAAATGGAAAAGTTACTTTTTAACAGCTGGAATTGCTTAAAAATGACCAGTTTCCTGCCTATTTCAGTATTGTCATTGCGTGTTAAAGGTTGATTATTTGAGGGAAACTGAAAGCACAGAAATGAATAGTATAGAGAGGAAGGGCAGGAGCTTCCTCCATAGAATCATTGTTTCCCAGGCAACAGTTTTCTGAGTCTATAAAAACCATTGCAGAACCTTTGGCTGTTAGCGCAAAAGGAGAAAAATGTGGCTAAGAAACCTTAGCTGTCTTTTTTTTCCTTTGGTATTTTTGAGACAAGCTTTCACTGTATAATGGCTCTGGCTATCCTGGAACTAGCTCTGTAAACCAGGCTGGCCTCGAACTTACTGGGATCCCCCTGTCTCTGCCTCTTGTGTGCTGAGATCAGAGTTGTGTGCCACTGTTGTCCAGCTGCCATCTTTTTTCCCTTTGGGTTTATTTATATTTATTCATTGACGTGTGTGTGTGTGTGTGTGTGTGTGTGTGTGTGTGTGTCCATATCATCAGACTTTGGCTCCAAGTGCTTTACATCCCAAGTCATCTTGCGGACCCCCTTTTCCATTGACATTTGATCCCCATAGACAGTAAAATATGATGTGCTAGAAGTCACAGATGACAGTGGATGCTTCTTTGGTAAAAATGCCTCTGTAAACAGCTATAATACAGAAAAGCGGCTGCAAAGAAAATTTTGGAAGACCGCTTCTATGGGAACATCTAAATGAGGTCTCACTAAAGAGAAATCAGAAATACACACCCAGCGCCTTAATCAGACGACTTATTCTTGCTGAACCCTATTTGAATAAGCCACTACAGAAGCTCAACAGAAAACCTCCGAGTGCAGCCCCGTTTGAGACTACTGCTGCGAGGGAAGGTCAGAAAAGTGTTGAGAAATACAAGGACGCCTGTCAGAAGCTGCAAATGTTTTCCTCTTTATACACCAAGCCGAGACACTTTTGCACGAAGACGTATTTCTTCACCTTAAGAAGGACAGGGTGTGATAACGAACATTCAGAGAAGAGCATTTTCAAAAATCAAGCCAAAAGATATTTCTGTAAGAGGCTGTAATTCATGAATAATGCCATCTGCTTTTCCAGAGAGAAAGCAAATGAAGGCTAATAAGTGTTATTATGCAAGGGGACCACAGGCCTGTTTGTCACCATCTAGTATTACTCCTGACTTTCTGTAGCTCTGTTGCAGCGTGTACTACAGTATGTTCAGATGCTTCTGACCAGGAAAGCCAAGCCTTGCCCAGATGTGGCAGCCATTCTGCAAGCACACAGTCTATGTAGGAGCTGCCAGAGCAGTCTCTCTTACCCAAGCCAAGGACAAAGTAAATGAGCCCTAAATGTTGCATTACTTCAATTCCTGAGGTGTTCTCTTTCCTATATTTTTTTCCTCGTCTCCACATCTAGAATTCTGCCTCGCTCCCCTGGTTTGGCTCTCCTGTTTCTCAAGATAGTATGAATCGACAATTGGGTGGTTGGGGTTAATTTCCCAATTTGGCAGAATCTTAAATCACCTGGCAGACGAGCCTCCGGACAGGACTGTGGGGGGATTATTTAGATTACATTAACTGAGGTGAGAAGAGCCATCCACTGTGGGCAGCACAATCCCTGTTGGAGAATTAGTGTTCTTTTCTTTCTGGCTACAGACACAATGGGAGGAGCTGCTTCAAGCTCCGGAGACTTTAAATTCCTGTTACAGATAATCTTTTTTGTATACTGTGAAGATGTGTCCTTGCCAAGGCGCCTTCTTCTTGGTTTAATAAAGAGCGGAATGGTCAATAGCTAGGCAGGAAGAAGTTAGGCGGGAATTTCTGGGCAGAGAGAGGAGATGAATCTTGGTATGGGAGGGACACCAGAGGACATGGGAAGGAAACAGAAGGTGGAAGAGAAATAACAAGTTTCTAGGGAAAACAAAGATTAATAAAATGATTTAAGTTAAGTGAGTTAACTTAAAGTTAACTTAAATTAAGAGCGAGTGGACCATTTCTAAGCCTTTATAATTATTAATAAATCTCCATGTCATTTTTTGTGAACTGGCAACCCCAAGAAGCCCACTACAATAATGGACCACCTTGAACTGTGAGCTCAAATCAAGTTGTCTATCTTCAATTCACTTCTTACCGCTCACTGTCCAGACTCACCCAGTAGATAGATGGAGCTGATGGCAGCCTAGATCAAGACTCAAAATTAGCTTGACATTTGGGCTGATGATTTCAACTGTCAACACACTTTCAGTGGGAATACTGGGTTCTTTAACCCAGTATTGGCAAGGAGGAAAACTGGTACTGCAATCTCAGCATGCATAAAGCTGAAGCAAGAAGACTGTTTTAAGTTCAAGGCCAGTCTGGGTTATACAGTGAATTCAAAGCCTGCTTGGTTATATAGCAAAATCCTGTCTCAAAAAAAAAAAATCAAAAAACAAAAAAAAAGGTGCAAACAGTATTATCGAGAAAGTAAGAAGGCACAAAATGGGGAAAATATCTGCAATTCACTGATCTAATAAGGGTCCAGTATCCTGAATATATAAAGAATTTCTATAGCTCCATAACAAAAGACAGATAATTCTAATTAAAAATGGGCAAATAATAAGCTACAATGACCATTAAACACATGGGGGAACGTGTTCAACATGAATCACTGGGGACATACAAATGCAAACTATGGTGAGATACTGCTTCACAGCAACAAGAATGGTTAAAAGAAGAAGAAAATAGAACTTGAAGCTTTCATACATTGCTTCTTCGAATATAAAATTGTGCAGTTTCTTTGGCATTTCTTTGAGAAGTTAAAGGTGAAGTTGCCATATGACCCAGTGATCCCAATTCTAGAGGCACTGAAAGTACTCTATTAAATTCAAAGTATAGGTCTAGAGCTAGAGGGATGCTCAGTTGGTAAAATGCATATCACATAAGTGCAAGGACCTGAATTCAATTCCCAGTGCCCACATAAAAAAAATCCCTGAATTCAATTCCCAGTGCCCATATAAAGGAATCCCTGAATTCAATTCCCAGTGTCACATAAAATATCTGGGCTGGAGTGAGGAATCAAGAGATGACTGAGGCCGGGGTGGGGGGGTGGGGGGGTGGCGCACGCCTTTAATCCCAGCACTAGGGAGGCAGAGGCAGGTGGATCTCTGTAAGTTCAAGGCCAGCCTGGTCTACAAGAGCTAATTCCAGGGACAGGCTCCAAAGTTACAGAGAAACCCTGTCTCAAAAAAACAAAACAACAACAACAACAACAAAAAGATGACTTCATGGTTAAGAACATGTACTGCTCTTGCTGAGGACCTGGGGTTAGGTTCCCAGCGCTCATGCGATGGCTCACAACCATTCACAATTCCTTCCAGGGGATCCAATGGTCTCTTCTCTCCTCCAGAAGTACCAGGGACACACACATACATGCAAGCAAAACACTTATACATATAAAATAAAATAAACAAATTTTTAAATGAAAAGCTGGGCTTGGGGCTGGAGAGATGGCTCAGTGGTTGAAAGCCCTGGCTGTTCTTCCAGAGCTCCTGAGTTCAATTCTCAGCACCCACATGGTGGCTCACAGCCATCTGTAATGAGACCTGGTGCCTCCTTCTGATGTGCAGGCAGGTGTGCTGGTGGAACATTGTATACATAATAATAAATCTGAAAAGACCGTGCTTGGTGGTACATGCTTAGAATCCCAGTGCTGAAGAAGCATAGACAGGCAGATCTCTTATCCTCACTGGCCAAGCGGCCTGGCCTACTCAGTGAATTCCAGGTCAATGAGAGACCCTATGTCAAGAAATAACCTGACTGGCTTCCAAGGTTGATCTCTGGCTTCCACACATATACACTTCCACAAGTACGCGTGCATATGCACACACTTGTGTGCACTGGCACACACACAACCAGCTGTATAAAAAAGCAGAAGTTCAGAAGAAAATGTGTACATGGACATTTGTAACAGCGTGTTTATAAAGCTAAAAAGCAAAAAGGGCACAAATGTCTGTGGACTGATTAACAAAGCATTATACATTTAGACAATGAAATATTATTTGGCCCTAAAAATAAAAAAAAACTTTCTAAAAAATCTACTAAATAAAGGGATAGAGACAGAAAGTCTACATACTGATGTAAAATATTCAGAATACTCTCCACTGATGTAAAATATTCAGAATAGCCAAGTCCACAAGACAGGAAGAAGCAGGCATCCCGGTCACAGTCAAGTTAGTTAGGGTGATGGCATTTATATGTGAATGTCTCCTGTAGGCTCAGGTGTTTGAACACTTAATCCCCCAGCTGGTGGCTCTTCCAGAAGGTTATAGAACATTTAGAAGAATGGGATTAAAGGCGTGCGTCACCACCGCCTGGCGGTGTTTTGTTTTGTAATTAGGAACTTGTAACGGTAACATAACCTTGTGGATAAAATGAAAAAAAAAAGAACACTAGATTCGAAATATACATCAGAATAAACACTTATACATGAATTTTCAAGCTGGTTATTTATAATAATCAAAAGAGGTAAATAACACAAATGTCTATTACCTTATGAACAGATGAATCAATCATGGTATATCTAGAGCAGTGGTTCTCTACCTTCCTAATGCTGAGACCCTTTAATACAATTCCCCACATTGTGGTGACCCCGCCCCAACCATACAATTATTTTCATTGCTACTTCATAACTGTAATTTTGCTACTGTTATGAATTGTAATGTAAATAGCTGTGTTTTCCAATGGCCTTAGGTGATCCCTGTTAGAAGGTCATTGCCCACAGGTGGAGTCCTATTCACCAGTCAAAAGAAATGAAGTCAGCTACATACTATAATATAGACGAACCTTGAAAATATTTTAGCGAAAAGAAAGCAGCCACAAAGACCACATCTTTTATGTATCCATATATATTAATTATCCAGAATAAGCTAACTCATAGGAATATAAAACACTTTGGTGGTTGCTAATGGCTAAAAATTAGAAAGAAGTAACTGGGAACTGACTGCCAATGGATCATGGTTATTTCTTCATTTAAGGGGTTTGAAACTGGCCTAAAAGTGGATGTTGGAAATGGTTTTACAGCCCTGTCAATGTATTAAAAATAATTCTTACTCTTTGAATAGGTAAAATGAATAGCATATTAATTATATTTCAATTAAGCTGCTAAAACTGAAAAAGAAAACATTGAACTATACTCTTCAAATAGGCGAGGCTTATGGCATGTGGAGTATATTTCAACCAGGCTGCTTAAGAAGGAAAAACAGTCCCAAATAAATGAAAATAGAGTCTGTGTTCATGGGTTTAGAAATATTTACTAAGACATAAATACTATCCAATGTGATTCACCAACCCCAGTGACTTAAGTGTTCATAGATGGATGGAAAGATAAACAAATTGTTACATATCCATTTGTTGTGTGACAGACTTTTCCTGTGGAGAAGTCAACAAACCTCTCCTCACCCCAGATAGGGAGCCCATGACAGAGCAAAGTACAGAAACCACCAAAGTCCAACGTGCTGAACTTAGGTTTGGAGTGACTTACAGAAATGGGAGTGAGGGGTCACTTACTCAAAGGCAGCTGCAACATCAAAGTCCACCCCAGTCTGGGTGACATCTCACAAAGCTGGGAACCTAGAACACACTGCACAGCCTGCCGGTGGCTCAATATGTTGGAGAGTGTCCTTTCCAGGTGACTCATCTAGTCAGAGCCTTTCGAGGCAGCTCAGTCTCTTCTTGGCATGCAGGTGGCTTGTCTTTGGCTTGTCTGTTTATTCTAGCAGATCTCTGCTGTTTTGGTTGGTCTCTGCTTCTTCTAGGCCACTTGGGTGGTCTATTGCTTCCTTTGAGGTCTTTGTAGCTTGTGTTATCTAAGAGCCTTCTGCCCACAGTCTTTGCTATTTATATAGTCTTGAACCCAGTGAATCTGGTCAGTTTCAGGAACTTCCCGTAGCTATTTTGAATTGTCTACTTTCCCATCTTAGTGAGTTTTTGAGGAATGCTATTTGGTTATAAAAAGGGGTAGAAGGCTTAGATTAGTTCCACGTACTTCAAAACATAATAGTAAATGGAAAAGAACAGCTGTAAGATTAAAAAATACTCTCTGAAGTAGTCTATTCATAGAGGCAGAAAGTAGACTGGTGGTTGTGAGTAGCTAGGTGACAGGAGATGACTTGTTTAATGAGTATAGAGTTTCAGCGTTGTCAAAGGAAAATTTTTGGAGTGTGAAGTTTGGTTGCACAATAGTACAAACATGAGTAACATTGATCAACCGTAAACTTAAGTCCAGGCTTCAATTTTTATGTTTTTTTTTAAAAACCCATAGTTAATTTTTCTTGGAAAAAATAGAAAAAAATGAAACTTCTCTTTTACATCCTAAACAGCAGAATCAGGGACATAATTAGTATCCTGGAGGTGGTCATTCCAAGCTGTAAGGAAATGTAAGCCTGGTATAAATATAATTATGAGTGTTAGCATTAAAGCAGATTTGGGGATGACAATTTGTGATGGCACCTGGGATCTTTCTAACGCTTGACACGTGGAGCCTCATCAGGCCGTCAAACAGCATTGCTCCAGTACGCTGTCCATGGGAGAGAGACTGACGCCCCGAGGACTATTCTCGTGTGGCCACAAAGCTGCGAATCCACCGTGCACTCCTTTCAGTAGTCAGTTGTGTAATAGCGCCTCGGAAATGGAAGTTTGGGGGCTTTTTTTTTCTTTTTCTTTTTTAGATAAAGTAATTCTGCACAGAGCTGTGTAGAAACAACCAATATCTATATTTTAAAGTAAAAGAGCCCTTAATCATTATTTTATGGTTCTGTATTTTCATGGCAGATGTTGACATTTTACTATTGTTCCAGAATCAAATGTCAAGTTATTCCTGCTCAGAATTTTCCATTTCCATCTTCTAAGAAGTCCATCTGCAGCTGTATTTATAGCGAACTCGCTGCTTGCAAAGTCTCGGCGTCTTAAAGCAGGTTTGTAAATAGGTTTGAAGGAGAACATGTGCGCTCGGGAGACCTGCCTGGGTTAATTAATTCTCTTTTCAGGCATTAGAACTTACACAAATAGGCCAGCTGGAGGTGAATGTTGTCTTTGAAAGTGATAATTATATGCCTTACCAATTGTTTGCCGTCCCCCCTCTCCCTCACTCAGATTCCCCACAATCCATAAAGAAAGTATCAGGAGAGGTTTTTCTCCTCCCGAGAAAATGAGCATGTAGATGAGGTGAGATAATGATTGTGGATAATACAGATAGTTTGAAGGTCTGGATGATGCATACAGATAGCGCCGAAGAGGAGCCTGTGCTTTTGCTAAATATAGCCGAGAGTGCCTGCTATGGCATTGTGAACGCTTCTGTGCTTCAGTTCACATTTACTTTCTTTTGTTACTTCTAGCATGCTTTGGTTTCACATAGCCCAATTTTCTTCCAGAGAGTAATGTGATGAATAGCTCTGTGCACCATCCAGCACACTGAAAAGCAAGGACGGGGATCCTCTTGATGCATCTCCTGCAGGTAGCATGTTGCCCTGGCACCCGCAGGGGGCGGGGAAGGCAGAGAAAGCAGGGCGATGCTGGGTGTCCGCTGCACACCATGCCTTTCTCAGACAGAGCTGTCCTCAGCCAGGAGTGACTTCCCAGCGCATCACTGCCAGAAACAGAAAGGCTTGCCATTCTCTCTCCCGTGTGAATTCTAAGATGCCTGGTCTCCCTCAGAGGACCTGGCCAGCTGTGCTCCCTGAAGCAGTGAGAGCCTGGGGAGGGAGACTGGACTGTGTCCCACAGTACAGAACCTAACAGGGAGGGCTCTGCAAGGCTTCTCATCCTTGGGTAAGTGGGGGCCCATGGTGGACAGCAAGTTGTAGAATGGACATCCCCACAATAGGATGAGATTGATGAAAAGGCAGGATGGAAAGAAGCTGCCAAGATCCCCATAAGCCCAGCCCTTTTTTATTTGTTTATTGTCTATACAGTGTTCTGTTGGCATGTATGACCGCACACCAGAAAAAGACACCAGATCTCATTGTAGATGGTTGTAAGTCACCACGGTGTTGCTGGGAATTGAACTCAGGACCTCTGGAAAAGCAGTCAGTACTCTTAACATCGGAGTCTTCTTTCCAGCCCTCATGTTGCAATTTTAAGGTACAATGAAGGGTCTGGCGGTGGTGGCATATGCCTTTAATCCCAGTATTCGGGAGACAGAGGCACACGGATCTTTGTGAGTTCGAGATCAGCTTGGTCCACAAGAGCTAGTTCCAGGATCAGGCACCAAAGCTACAGAGAAACCCTGCCTTGAAAAACCAAAAGAAAGGAAGAAAGGTACAATGAAGGATAGATGATCTTATCACAAATCAGATGGCAAACACATTTGATATGCAAAAAGAGAACCCTGTTAAAAGACTCTAATACGCATCACTACCATCTGACTAATTACTGATAGCAATAGTCTCAACTCACATGAAAGCAATGGTCAGAAAAACAAGAGCTTTGAACACAGAATGTCTCATCACAGCCAAACTGCTTCACAAACACCCACATACACACAACAAAGGAACGGCGACTGCCAGCAGAGTCCATTTCCAAGTGGCTCACCTGTTAGTCATGCAAAGAGAGCTCCTTACCAACAGTAAGTTCATTAAATTGTATTTGATTGCAGTAGCTGAAGAAACGTGTCCAGAGAAAATTAACGTGGTTAAGACTATTAGCCTGTTGGCCCGAACAGTTGCCTGAAGAACTGAGACTATTAGGAACGAATGCGTAGTGGGTTTAAAAACAAGACAAATAATATGCAGTGGTTTTCCTTGACTCTTGATGAATTGGCAGATGTTACCAATACTGTTTAGTTATTGTTTGAAAAGTCAATGCCAACTTTTAAGCAACTGGAGAATGAGCTTGTATGAGTGGTGTGTGTGGAAAAAAATCACAGAAGAAAATATTTTAAAAGAAGCTTTGGAGACACTAATAGAACACATTATGAAGTGGAATCAATGAAGATGTGGTACAGCTGATGGCAGCTAAATAACTCTGGAGAAAATAATAAGTTGGCAACATTCCGCTCACTTGTGAAAATCTGAGTTCTTTCGAGCTCATGGTTAGCACTGCCTTATTTGACAGCTGTATTGAGGAAAATCTTTGAATCTCTCATGTTACTGACCCATTGGTATGAGCAATAATCTTCATTCATTCTCATGGGCTTAATCGTCACCATTCATAAATCTGTTATCAGAAGTCAAAACTGGACATCCTGACTTGCCTTTCCACGGAGCACTTGAAACAGTGGCTTAGCAGTGGTCACATTTTATTGCAATGCTTTGAGTTTAGATTCAAAATCTATTTAACTGTGTAGTCCCACAGCTTCTACCCAAACTTCAATTGGATATGATTAATCTGCAGTATAATGACATGATACAAGGGAAATATCACAAGAAGGGTATAATTCTATAGTAGCTTTCCAAGTGAAGGATAGGCTCCATTAAAATCATATTTTTATACCTGTCACCAAGGACTGTGCGGTTCCATCTATATGAAATGTCCACAACAGGTAAATCGATGAGAGAGGAAGTAGGTTGTTGATTACTTAGGGATGGGGAAGTGAACTTGGGAAAAAGAATGATTGGCAATAAGTATGGGTTATTTTTCATGATATTACAAATGTTCTACAATTGGTCGTGGTTGTACAATTCCATGAGTGTACCCAAAATGATTGACCTGCACAAAAAAGAAGATCACGTGGATCATGGAATGATAATCGGTATCCTTTTTAATATTTGTTAATTTTTTATTTGTTCATGTTTTTGTGCTTGTTAATGTTTGTCCATGTAAATGGACATGTTCAAATCTAATTAAGTAGAGTCTGCCCTTAGGTCAGCAATGATGCAATTATCTGTGACCAAATTTTTTGATACAGAACACTTATTTTGAGCTTCAATTAAATGAAATATTGCTACCATATTACTTGGTAAAATTAGCATGCCTATATTAAAAGCATGTATTCAGAAAAAGAACGAATGTGAGGCGGTGGTGGTGCACACCTGTAATCTCAGCACTGAGGAAGCAGAGGGAGGTGGAGTTTTGTGAATCTAAGACCACCCTGGTCTGCAAAGCAACTTCCAGGACTGCTAGAGCTGTTATACAGAAAAACCCTTTCTGTAAAAAAAGAGAAATAAAAAAAAGCACTCAGTTATTACTGTATTCTGAATGAAAATTTGTGAAACTGTGTTTTCTCTCTTATATATATATATATATATATACCTATGTACTTATATAATATCTATAAAATATTCTTAATTTTGTGTCTTGGCCCACATTTACAGTATTGCTGGGAAACTGTGGCTATGTCCTCTAAATTCTTCTTCTTATAGTCCTTTGTATTTACAGCCATCTCCTTTAGTCTTTTCTATTTTATAGTTAAAACTTTTAATTGTATTTATTGCTGGGATTCACTATAGCGTAACACATGTATGGCACACACTGATCAAATCAGAGTAATTAGACTATCTCTCTCCTTTCACCCTTCCTTTATGTTGGAAGCCTTCCATCTCCTCTCTTTTATATCCTCGTAAAATATGTAATAGTTTTTTTTGTGACCTATAGTCAATGTAACTCATTCTTTCTAATTGTATTTTGCTACTTGTTACCCAGACTTCACACATGCCCCACCCCCTTCCCAGCTGCTCCTAATCACTATTCAACATTCAAATAGACCTCTTTTAGTGCCCCTTTGAACAGTTGTGCTGGGCTCTTTCTAAGACTAGGGCAACATGCTCAGACAATGTTTTACTTTTTCTGCAGACAGAACACAGAAAGGAGACAGAGTATCTACTATAGACAACAGGGTACCATCTGTTGGTTTCTGAAAAGTCGTAAAAGCTTGGGATGATTCTTGAAATTCTGCTACTAGGGAGATCTATGAGAAGGACATTGAAGGGACCTAATCTGAGTAGCAAAGAAAAAAAAAGCAGTTTATTGTAACATTATTCAAAGAAAATGTTTTTATAGCAAAAATAATATGGAGAAGCAAAAAGGAAACCCACAGATTGGGGGCTGGAAAGATGGTGCAGAGGTTAAGAGCACTGGCTGCTTGCTCTTCCAGAGGTCCTGAGTTCAATTCCCAGCAACCAAATGGTAGCACACAAACATCTATAATAGGATATGATGCCCTCTTCTGGTGATGAGCAGATATATGTGCAGAACACTTATGCATAAAATGTAAATAAATAAAATTAGAAAAGAAGAAATCTCACAGAAGCCAGGTGGCACACGCCTTTAATGCCAGCACTCAGGAGGCAGAAGCAGGAGGATCCTTGTGAGTTCAAGGCCAACCTGGTTCATAGAGTGAGTTTCAGAATAGCCAGGGCAACAGAGAGGGACCCTATCTCAAAACAACAACAATAACAACAAACCCACAGTAGAAAATGTCTGCAAACTCTATACCTAATGGTTTAATATATAGAAAGCATAAAGAATACCTATAACTCAAAAACTACAAAGAAATTGTTTGATTACAAGTGGACAAAGGTTTTACACAGTCATTTCTCTAAAGAGATGCAAATAGCCCGTGAACATAGAGCACTGTTAGCCATCAGATGTCCTGTAAAATACCACTTCATGTCCGTTAGGATGCATACGATTAAAAAGGACAGGAGTTCACAAATATTGGCAAGACTGGGGAAGCTGTAATTTTCCTCTTGTGCTGGGAGGAACACAGAAATGATTTTATCACAGTGGGGAACAATCTGACATTTTTCTATAAAGCTAAATATAAATTAGCATATGACTCAGCAATTCCGGGTCTAGGTATCTGCCCTGGTGTGTTTTTTTGTCAACTTGACACAAGCTAGAGTTATCTGGGAAGAGGAACCTAAATTGAGAAAATGCCTCCATCAGGCTGTCTGTAAGCAAGTTTTTTGGGGGCATTTTCTTACTCGAATACTGATACAGAGGGCCCAGGCCAATGTGAGTAATACCATCCTTAGGCCGATGGGCCTGGGCTGTGTAAGAGAACAGGCTTAGCAAACCCGGGTTGGGGGGGAATGAGCAAGCCAGTACACTGCGTTCCTTTGTGGTCTGTTTCAGCTCTTGCCTCAAAGAGTCTGCCTTGGATTCCTAATTTGGCTTCTACTGATAATGGACAATGACTTGCTAGCCAAAGAAACCCTTTCCTCCCGAGTTGCTATTAGCCATGGTGTTTTATCACAGCGGTAGAGATCTAACCAAGATAGGGTCATAGTGTCTATCCGAAATAATTGAAAACAGGGACTCACATAGCCCTCACTGAAGCATTATTCATAGTAGCAAAGAAAAGGAAACAACCCAAGTGTCTACCAATAGGCAAAGGTGTAACGAAGTGTGTACTGTCCATCCATCCGACTGTCTATTCTATCAATTCAATAGAAGTTGAGATTAGCTATGTGGAATCAGGGAGTCAATTGTAGATACCCTATGATTGTCCTGATTGACCATTGTTTGCAGTTCACAGACCAGAGCTGTTAAGAATCTTGGAAAGGGACTGGCCATATTTTTAAACCTAATTGCTCTATTTACAGAAGTTCATGTAAAATAGAAGATCCAGGTAAAATGTTGTGGCCCTGCTTAAAAGGACTGCTAGATTTCTGCATTAACACATTCTTATTTAGATAAAATATTTAGCCACAAAGGGAACGAAGTTTGCTATATGCTACAGTGTGGCTGATCCTTGCGAACATAATACTAAGTGAAATAATTCAGACACAAAAGGCGAGAGAGTCCATCTAAATAAAATATCTACAGCACACAAATCTGTTGAGGCAGAAACTACACTAGAGGCTTCTCCAGCACCATGTCTGCCCTCACGCTGCCTTGCTTCCCACCATGATGATGATGGACTAAACCTCTGAACTGTAAGTGAGCAAACGCGATTAAGTGTTTTCCTTTAGAAGAGTTGCCGTGCCCATGGTGTCTCTCCACAGCCAGTATGACAGCCTGAGTTAGGATCCCCAACATCTAGGTGACAAAGCTGGCTGAGGTGTTGTCCACCGGGAATCCCAGGGCTGGCAGACCTCCAAAGTTTGCTGAGCAGTCAGCCCGGCCAGTCTAGCTAACTGGGGATACTGGGTTCAGTAAGATGTTGTCTTAAACAAGCACATAAATAAATAGTGATAGAGGATTCCCAAGATTGACTTCTGACCTCCATGCACACACATACAATGTGCCCTGCCATGTGCAAACACACACACACACACACACACACACACACACACACACACACACACACACACGAGCTGGAAGAAGCTGGTCCTATTACCCTATGTTAGATGGTGGAGCGATGAATGCTGGGGCTCCCTAGCCCATGGAATGAGGCCTCCCAGACTAAAGGAGGTCTTCCCACCACAATGAACTTAATTTTGATAATTCCTCACATACATGACCAAAGGCTGACCTAATCTATATATTTCCTCACAAATATATGGAGAGGCTTGTCTCCCACATGCCTCTGGAACCTGTCAAATTGGCGACATTAATCACTACCTGGAATTACCCTTTTGTTTGTTTTGGAGATGGGTCTTTTGTAACTCAGACTGCCTTTAAACTCACTGTGTATCTCAGGGTGAGTGTGAATTCTAGATCTTCCCTCTGTTATCTTCCAAATTCTGGGGTTACAAACATGCTCTCCTAGGCTTGGTTGCATACGATTCTGGGGTGGAGGTTGAACTCCAAGTTTTGTGTATGCTACACAAGCACCCCATCAACTGAGCTACACACCCAGCTCTCTATCTGCCTTTTGGGACTGGATTAGGTCACTGAGCTTAATGGCTTCAAGTTTCGTATCTGCTGTAGCCTGGAGAATATCCTATTTCATGCATGTTTCACATTTGCTTTGCATTCATCTGTGGATGGGTGTTTTCATTGCTCCCACCTCTTAGCTGTTATAAATAATGCTGCTATTATATGGCTATGAAACTATTCTGTGGCCTTCTGCTTTCAGTTCTTATGGATTTACACTCCGAAGTGGGATTACTGGATCATATGGTAATTTAGTGTTTAATTTTTTTTCAGACTCTCCATTGAAGCAACACCATTTTGAATTCTCATTAACCTTGTTAGTGTTCCAATTTCTCCATATTTTTGTCAATAAATATTTTTAAATTGTGATTTCATTCTTGTGTGCATATGATCGTTTGTGTGAATATGTGCATGTGCACACACATGCGCACTTGTGTGGAAGCCAGAGAACAACCTTGGATGTCATCTTCAGGAGGGGAATCTGATTGGCTAAATTGGCTGGCCCGTGAGCTCCAAAGAGCCTCCTGTCTCTGCCTCCTCAGCAGGGGGATTACAAATATGTGTCACTACACTTGGCATTTTTATATGGGTTCTGGGGATTGAACTCAGGTCTTTGTTGGACTGACTGATGTTGGCAGAGGTTTCTAGTCCCACAGCCGTTCAGTCCCAAAGAAACACACAGAGGTCTACATTAATTATAAACTGGTAGGCCTATTAACTCAGGCTTCTTATTAACCCTTATATCTTACATTAACCCATGATTCTTCTCTGTGTTAGCCATGTAGCTTGGTACCTTTTATCAGTGAGGCATTTTCAATTTGTGTCCTCTCCGTCTGGGTGATGACTGCAGACTGAGCCTTTCCTCTTCCTAGAATTCTTCTGTTCTCATCGCCCCACCTCTACTTTCTGCCTGGCAACCGGCCAATCAGTGTTTTATTAATAAGTGGCAAATCTTTACAGGGTACAAGACCATTGTCCCCCAGCAGACTGAGCCATCTCTCATATATATATTTTTAAGGCAGCCATCTCAGTGGGTATGAGATAATTCACTGTGGTTTTGATTTGCATTCTCCTTTCTATTGATTACAGGATTGCCATTTCTCCAAGAGGTGAATTCATTTAGCTGTTTTTCTGTCACACAGACACACTAACACTGATCAGAAACACCAGCCTCTATCCTGATACACAGAAGCATGCATACATGTGATGCAGCTAGGCACGCTTTTGAGGGATATTCTCGAGTATATCATTTGAGGCAGGAAGATCATCCAAAGTCTGGGTTATCCCCTCTGGTGGCATTCCACATCAAAAGTCATGAACCAAGGAAGCTTTTGCTTTTTGCTCTCTTGCCCTTACTCTTTCTAGCCAGTTCATCTGTCCTGTTGGTTGCTGAGATATTCCTTTGTTGATATTAGAACCCACTTCTTCAGGATTCCCGTGTAGATTGAAGAAGACCAGCAGCTCTCTAGGACTTCCCTGGGACTCTGGCATCAGACTGGGGACTGCTAAGACATCCAGTCTCCTGGACTGAACAACTACCAGATCCTTGGCCTTTCCATCAGGAGAAGTCATTGTTGAGTTATTCAGACCACAGCCTGGAAGCATATTAATAAATAGGCTTCTAATAAGTCTCCCTTTAATAGATATTAATTTAATACATGTTTTACATAATACAATTTAAGTTCTTATATAAAATAATATAATTTAAAATATATCCATTCTATCAATTCTATTCCTCTAGAGAGGCCGGACTAATACTAATACAGATGGGTATGGTGGCATGTGCCTATTATCCTAGCACAGGGGAGGAACGGAGCAGAGAATCCTATATTGGTGACCTCCAGGTTCAGTGAGAGACCCTGCCACAAAAATAAGGAGGTAATAGAGGAATACTTCAATCTCTGGTCTCCACGCATCTGTGCATTTCCGCACACATAATGCACACACAAGAACACATACATGCATACCCATACAAGAGGAGAGAGAGACAGAGAGAGTTTTGCCTCCCTTAGGGGAGTGCGGGGAGGCTCTGTGGTGGCAGTCTTGTTGTTGGGACACAGTGAACAGCCTTCTGCCCCGAGAAGCAGCAGAGACAAATGAATAGGCAGTTTTACTGTTGTGCTCACAGGAGCTCGGGTTTCACAGGTCAAAGCTGCTCTGTGCCTCTGGCGTGGTAGAATTCCTTTCTCGTTTCATCAGCACGGCAGTGTTCGCGCCTCTATTGATGCAGGGGGCTCAGGGTGCCCAATGTCTCTTGTCTGTTTTGCTTTCCAGGGCAAAGGATGTCGTGGTTCATAAAAGAAAAAGATCAAAGAATCCGGACTTGCTTGTTGAGAGGGAGGTTGGTCTAAAGGGCAAAAGAGTAGAGTGCCCTGCTGGGGACCTCTGGTGTCGGTCCACGGTGTGGCAGATGAGAAGTGAAAACCCAGCTGCGCTGCTTCACATTAACTCTTTCTTCACAGGATTTGGCCCCTCTGAGCCCCATTGTACAACTTGGTCGTGGGCTACCCTGTTTAGAGAGAAGAGTTCTGCCGGCTGCTTCACACAACTCTTGACACCGTCCTTTCTGTTTCCGTCTCTTATTATATGCAAAAAAAAATCGGATAGCACGGGAATGGAGAGTGCCTGAAACTTGCCTGAATCAATAGGATGGGGACTTCACAGACGGAGACATTTTCCCCTTCTGTGCTTTTGTCGCTCTACTTTGGTGTTTGTAGTATGTAGCCCCAGCTGTCCTCGAATTCTCTACGCAGCTAATCATGGCCTTGAACAACGGATCTACCTGCCTCTACTTCCCGAGTGTTTCAGTTACAGGCAGGAGCAGCCACGCCTGTCCACAGAAGAAGACATTTTGAGACAGTGCACGAGCACACCTATCCCAGTTGGCATGTGGCACATAGGAAATATGCTATAGAGCTTTCAATAACAATACCTTCTTTCCAGGATCCCCTCCATCCTTTGCTGTAAGGTTTGGTCTCCTTGGCTTCCCCTTTGAGAGGTAGAAAAAGCACAGCTGTATTAGTGTTTTTGCAGAGTTGGGGACTGGAAATCCTGTCAGATTTTCCATTTTTCTTACAGCATGATCTATTGCCAAAAGAAAGATTCTTGCAGCAACTGCAAAGGAGGTGGACCAAGAGTGATACATACCTTGCTTCCCGTGATGGAAGGTAGCCCCCGAGGAAAACTAAACAGAGGTAGTGGTAAAGGAATGTTGCTACCCTCTGAAGTTCAGAACCTCTTTTTGAAGACTCAGATGCCCTGCACCTGTGGACTTTGAGAACATTTTCCTTTCTGGATTAGAATAAAAATATTAGAAGAGCCTTGGTGGTGAGGTTCTGTAATCCCTGTTACTCCGGAGTCTGAGGCAGGAGGATTGAAAGTTCAAGGGCTGACTGGATTGCTGAATAAGACCCTGTCACAAAAGAAAAAATGTCAGAAGAAGGCTAGGCATTAAAAAAAAAAGAGTACGAAGTTCTGTTGTTTGCAGGAAAACGGCTACAACTGGAACTAATTATATTAAGCAAGTGAAGTCAGTCCCACAGGGACAAATGGTGCATACTTTCACTCCTTTGTGGACCCTAGACTTTATACATACACAAAATCATATATTTACCAGTGACTGAAAGTAGAAGCCAGACTGTCTGGGGAGCAAAGGAGACTAAAGGGAGTGGGAACTAGAGATAAGGGGATGGTAGTGGGGTATGAGGAGTTATGCTTAAAGCACAGTCTGTACCTGGACCACAATGACCTCGTGCAACTCAATATAATAATAATAATAAAAAACAGGGATGAGGGTGTAGTCGCTGAAAAAGTCCTTGTCTATCATGTGCCCTGGATTCAAACCCAGCAGCGGAATAAAACAAAGTACCAAACAATAAACATCAAATTAGTAAGTTTTTGTAATGAATAACTTAAAGATAGTTTTAGGTACAGAAGTTGTGAGGATGACACAGAACATGCTTGTATATCCTCTATTGAGTATTCACTGATTTCCTCCCCTGGGTCTTCTTTCTGTTCGAGGATCCCATCTAGGCTCCCACCTGTGTTTATCTGCTGGTTGCTACAACAAATGCCATAGAGTGGAAGGCTTGAACAACAGAACTCTTATATTTTCGTACATTTCTGGGATGTATAAATCCGAGATCAAAGTATTGATGTTTTATTTCTTCTGAAGCATCCAAGACTGGTGAATGTGTGTCTCCTCTGTGTCCTCATAGGGGCTTTTTCCTGCATTTGGCAATTTTCTCTCTCTCTCTCTCTCTCTCTCTCTCTCTCTCTCTCTCTCTCTCTCTCTCTCTTTATCAAGACGAGAGTTTCTCTGTGTGGTCCTAGCTGCCTTGAACTCACTCTGTAGACCAGCTGGCCTTGAACTCAGAGATCCTCCTGCCTCTGCCGTTCGAGTGCTGGAATGTCCTTATAGTAAGGACAGTAGTCCTGTTAGAGTAATACACACTAATCTCATTTAAATTCAACCACCTCTTTTAGTGATCCTTACACTAAGATTGCATTGGGGACAATAATTCTAAGCCCAGATTTTCATCTGAATATTGTGGAAATCAGATTTTAACACTTGAGTCAAACCTGAAGCAAAATTCTTCTCTAGCTAAGCACCCGAGAAGCCAGATAGACTTTACAATTAAAGGTTGCAGTGGTCGAATGAGCGTAGCCTTGGCCCTCCAATTCAAAAGTGAGAAATTAGAAAGAAGAAAGCAATTGCAATCAAGTCCAAAACAAACATTATGGGTTGTTTCGTGTGTGTGTGTGTGTGTGTGTGTGTGTGTGTGTGTGTGTGTGTGTGCGTGCATGTGGCATGGCTTGAGCATGGATATCAGAGGAGGACATGGATGTCAGAGGAGGACATGAGAGGAGGACATGGATGTCAGAGGAGGACATGGATGTCAGAGGAGGACATGGATGTCAGAGGAGGACATGGATGTCAGAGGAGGACATGGATGTCAGAGGAGGACATGGATGCCAGAGGAGGACATGGATGTCAGAGGAGGACATGGATGTCAGAGGAGGACATGAGAGGAGGACATGGATGTCAGAGGAGGACATGGATGTCAGAGGAGGACATGGATGTCAGAGGAGGACATGGATGTCAGAGGAGGACAACCCGCAGAAGGGAATCAGCTCTTTCCTTCCACCATGTAGATGATGAGGAGCAAACTCAGCTTGTCAGGCTTGGCAGCGAGTGCCTTTACCTTATCTCACTGGCCCTCTTATTAATATTTGATGACCCTCCATTTCATTTGCATCATGGCTGAACTCATTTTCAGTTCCACCAATAATGTATTCTCACTTTCCTCTACATGCTCACTCGTATTAGTTATCATTTGTGCTTTGGATGACAATTATTCTAAGGTGGCGCCTCACCGTAGCATTTTAATTCACATTTCCCTAGTTATTAGTCATAATTGAGTATTTCTCCAGATATCTAATTTAAATGTCTAGGGCTTTTTTTTATTAGTAGGGCATATTAGTTACACAGAATTATGAGCTACAACATGATAGTTTCATACATGCACAAATCATGTGTTGATCATGTGCACCCCTCATTACTGTGTTGACTTCTCTTTCCTTCCTCGCTGGTTCCCTTTCTTCTAATAATTCTTCTTCTAGGCCCAAAGTGTCATTTTATTTGTTTTTTAAAATTTCATGTGCTGGGCGGTGGTGGCCCACGCCTTTATTTCCAGCACTCGGGAGGCAGAGGCGGCAGAATCTCTGTGAGTTCAAGGCCAGCCTGGTCTACAGAGTGAGTTCCAGGATAGTCAGGGCTACAGATAGAAGGCCCCTTTCAAAAAACCTAAATAAATAAATAAAATTCCATGTATGAGAGAAAATGTACATGGTTGATCTCGCCAAGTTTTGTGTGTTCTTTCTCATCTGTGGATTCTAGCTTCTGAGCTTTATATGCATTCATTTATGTGTGACACAGTGTGCGTATAGGCCGTGAAACTAGAAAGGAGACCAGGAGAGTGGGGAGAGGTTTTAAGGGAGGCGGGTATGGAGAGTGATAAAGCACATGAAATAATCAAATACAAGGGGGCTAGAGAGATGGCTCAGTGGTTAAGAGCATTGCCTGCTCTTCCAGAGGTCCTGAGTTCAATTCCCAGCAACCACATGGTGGCTCACAACCATCTGTAATGAGATATGGTGCCCTCTTCTGGCCTGCAGGCATACATGTAAACAGAATATTGTATACATAATAAATAAATATTTTTAAAAAATAATAATCAAATAGAAGAAGGAGTGCTGGAGGCCAAAAGATACAAGTGGGGTTTAGCAGCGAGTTATGGGTAGGAGCCAGGAAGGAGGATCAACCAAAACAAAGTATATATGAAAATAGCACAAAGAAATTTATTACTTCATATGCCGTCTTGGTCACTTTTTCCATGCTTTGATAAAATACTCGGGCAAAAACAATGTAAAGGAAAGAGGGCTTATGTTTTGTAGTTCGAAGTTACGGTCTGTCATGGCAGGAAACGTTACAGCAACAAGAACATGAGGCAGTTGGGCACATTGCATCCACAGTCAAGAAGGAGCAAGAAGTGAGGACTTTTGCTTAGCTCCCTTTCTCGCTATCCCAGGGAATGATGCCTCCCACAGTGGGGGAGTTCTCCCACGTCAACTAACTTCATCTAGAGACTATCCCACAGGCATGTCCAGCTGTTTCCTGGATGATTCTAGATCTCATTAACTGAGATTAATCCATCACATTAACTTAAATAAATAAATAAATTAGATCGGGAAATGTTAATAACTATTAAAGCTAAATTAAACAACGGACTTTCTGCAAATGGGTTACTGTGTTTCATGTGATCGTCTCCAGTTTCATCCATTTTCCTGTAATGACGTAATTTTAGTCATTTTCATGGCTGACTAAATCTCCATTTTGGGTGTGATGTGTCTGGTTCACTTGTTAATTTATTGACTGGATCACTGGTTTTTCTGGTGATGCATCTTTTAGGGTGTGTGTGTGTACACGCATGTATGCACTGTAATAATTCTGGACATCAATACTCTGTTAGCAGAATAACTGATAAAGATTTTTTTCCAGTTCTGGATGCTGTCTCTTTGCTTTGTTAACTGCTTCCTTTGCTGTGCAGAAACCTTTGAATTCAATGCAATCCCGTTTACCAATTCTTGCTATTTTTTCCTAGGCTGTTGGAGTCCTTTGTTGAAAGTCTTTGCCCATTCCTATACAGAGCAGGGCCTTTCTTATGTTTTCCTCTGGTAGTTTCAAAGTGTCAAGTTTTACATTTGAAGGTCTTTGATCCATTTTGAATTGATTTATTATTACATTTACTTATTTTCTGTGGGGAGGCACGCATGTGGAGGACAATTTTGGGAACTGGTTCTTTCCTTTTATCTTGTGGGTTCTACGGATAAAACTCAGACTTTTGGGCTTGGTGGCATCGCCTTTACCTCCTGAGCTATTTCACTAGCCCTTTATTTTTGTACTAGGAGACAGTTTTATTCTGTGTGTGAAAATCCATCTTTCTAAACACCATTTGTTAAGTAGGTTTTGGCACCTTTTCAAAAATCACGTGACTGTAGTTGCATGGATTTGTTTCTAGATTCTCTGTTCTATTTGTGTGTGTGTGTGTGTGTGTGTGTGAGAACAATGTTATTTCACTACTATGTCTCTACAGTGTAGTTTCAAGTCTGAGATTCTGATACCCTGTATTGCTCCGTGTGATGGCAAATCTTGGTTGTAACTTGACCTACCTGCGAAGAGGGAACCTCCACTGAAGAGTTGCCTCTGTCAAATTGCTATGTGGGCATGTTTATGGGATTGTCTTGATTGTTGATTGATGTGGGAGTGTTCAGTACTACCCCTGGGCACATGATCCTGGTTAGGGTAACAAAACAAATGTATCAAGCCATGGGAAGCAAGCCAGTAAGAAGCAACTCCTCCGTGGCATGATCTTTGTTTCAGTTCCTGATTCCACGGTCCAGCTTGAGTTCCTGTCCTGGCTTCCATTGATGATGAACTGTAACAAAACCCTTGCCTCTGCAAATGAATCAGTGTTTTATCACGGCAACAGAAAGCACACCAGGGCACTTTTGACTTTTATGGCATGAATCTTAGCAGGTTTTTCTTGTTCACTCAGCACAGTTTCCAAATCATCCACATTATTGTATGTATGTTCTGTTCCCTTCTTACTGCTGAGCTGTATTTCACTGAATGGTGCTACAGGTTTTTTTTTTTAAATCGAGTTTTCTGTTGCTTGACATTTAGCTATTCTCGTCATTATTAGAAATAAAGCTTTTATGAACATTAATATACAAGACTTTTGGGCATGTGTGCTGGCTAGTTTTTATGTTAACTTGACACAAGCTAGAGTCATCTGAGAGGAGGGAGCCTCGACTGAGAAAATGCCTCCATCAGAACAGGTTATACACAAGCCTGTAGTGCGTTTTCGTAATATTGATTAATAGAGAAGGCCCAGCTCATTGTGGGCCATTCCATCACTGGAATGATGGTCCTGGCTTCTCTAAGAAAGCAGGCTGAGCAAGCCATGTGGAGCAAGTCTGTAAGCAGCACCCCTCCATGGCCTCTGCATCAGCTCCTGACTCCAGGATCCTGCCCTGCTTCCCTCGTTGCTTTTGATGATGAACTGTGATACAGAAGTGTGAATGAAACGAAACCTTTCCTCCCTCCCCAGCTTACTTTTGGTCATGGTGTTTCATCACAGCAATGCTAACGAATAAACCCTAAGATGCAGAGTGGAAGGAAGGGCATCTGTTTGTAGATTTACACTACAAGTCTAGAACCTTTAGCAAGTCTATGCTGAGCTAAGATCATGTGTGGGAAAAATTATGTTCACAAAGCAGTGTCTGGGGCTAGCACTGAACTAGGATCTGGTACTGTCACAACCAGGGGGGAGCAGGGAGAAGGAGAGATGGTCAGAGGCTGGAATCCTGACCTTGCCTTAAGCTATGCTTATTCCACCATCCTTCTTTTCGTTTCTTTATGGGCACTGGACTTAGTGACCCATGAGTTTCAAGGCAAAAAGCAAACCACCAGTTACCTTTTCTACATCTAATATACATTTTTTAAACCCAAGATCCTGGAAGCTTAAGACACATCTCGTTCTAGTTTCCAAGTTCCGTAGATTAGTGATCCAATCATGTCCATGTACTTATAGAAGCGAAAAACAGTTGAAATTAAGCAACCGCTGGAGAGTCTGGTTGTCTCAGAACCACTTCTCAGTCTTATCTAGCCAGGCTGGAGTCGACTCGGTAATCCCTACAGACCGTTTGCATGGCGAGCCTATGCGGCTGGCTGGGCTCCAGCTAATTGGCCGTGGCTAGCTAGCGCTTGCTTCAGACCGTGTTTACTTCATCCCCACGTCTCTGGATAGCATTCCTCGGACTTTGCTCCTGGATTTATTCCAAGCAGGTATCTCCTGTTCTTAATGAGTTCCAGGGAAGGAGCTTCATTCCACAGTCTCCTTTGACAGCTTATATTACGGTGCTTTATGATATTGTCAAGAAGTGCCTTTCTCTTTCCACCACACCTCATTTCCTCCTTTTCTGAATTAGTGAAAAGAGAGATGAGGCGGCCACTGCCTTCTCCCATGGTAGCCCTTACGGCCTATGGAGGTAGTTTAGTTTGTTAGCTCTCAAACTTTTCTTTCAGAAAGATTAGAGAATATATTGCCGTGTGTTTCCTTCCTGGGACACCACTAAGGGTGAATGAATCAAGCCCCTTGACAGCTCAAATGACTCCGGGGTACTTGTCCCAGCTGGACTGTTACCATGCAGACATTTTATCTTTTCCTGGTTTGTATTCAATTAACACTTTTTTCACGAGACAGAGGGAGGCACCTAATATTTTTCCTTGATGACTGGGCAAAGCACATTATTCCGATCCTAACCAGGCTGGTCCTGCCTAATGTCCAGTTCTCTGGACAATGTGGGAGCCTTAATTCTGAAACCCTACCGCTACCGCCTGTTTGTAATATGGCCACCTCTGGTCTGTGGCTTACATCGATAATGGATTCTCATTCTTTTTGCGGGGGGTTGGGGCAAAGGCATCTTTTAGATTATTAGATGAGAAGGAATTAGATACACCTCCAGGACTAGCCTATGTAAAACTGATTAGCTGCTTGTTGGTGTGTTGGATCTTCACGTATGTGGGAGATATCATATATTTAGTTATGGGTACAGCTAGGTATTTTCAATTTTGAAGAACAGCTCAGAATAATGATTAATGGCATTGTTACCAGCATTGGACACATAAGAGTTTGTGTGCCGGTACTGTATTGTGTATTTTTTCCATGATTTCAGAGGGATAAATTGACTTTTCTTCGTGCTTTCCTTTTCCCATTTGTAAAACCAGTGTGGCTATAACATTACCTATCTGACTGAAAAAACAAATTGTGGTAGATCCATACAGTGGAATACTACTCATCAATAAAAGGAGACGAGAATAGCAAATTTCATGTTAAATATGGTTCACCATAATTTAAAACTATGGAAGAAACCAAAGTTATTGACTCAAACATTTTAAATGAGAGGACTGAAAGTTCTGTGAATTATCTCTCAATGAAGCTGTTGTAAGAGCTGGGATGTTGATATATATAACTGCTTGGATGGATCCCAAACTAATTAGGTTGAGTGAAAGAAGCCAGGCAAAAGCGAGTATGTGCCATATGATTCCATTTATACAAAACTCTAGAAAATGCACACTAATCTATGGTGATGGAAAGCAGATCAGCAGTTGCTGGAGGAGGGGGGTGGGAGGGAAGGGAGGCTGGGAATGGTCAGGAAGGAGAGATTGCAGAGAAAGGCAAGGAAACTCTTAGAGATGATAGGCATGTTAATTATCTTGATTGTGGTAATAGTTTCATGGGTGCATACATATGTCAAAGCTCGTCAAATTTAAACTTTAAATATATGCAGTTTATTATATGTCAATTATATCTTAAAATGCTCATTTGAAAAATAGTCAGTTTTTATATGGCAGATAAGAGGTTGAAACGAGACACCGAAAGAAAATGATCTGGCACATGGTAAGTGCTCAATAAATTGTTCCATTAAAAAGCGGTCATCAGCTAGGAGGTAGGGTAGGGCCGGAACTCAGTAGGTGGAGTGCTGCTATAAGCAGGCACAAAGTCCTGTATTCGTTCCCCGGCATTGTATGAATTGGGCATGACGGCGCTCACCTGGAATTCTAGAACTGGGGAGGTAAAGGCAGGAATATCAAAGTCATTCTTTGCTATACACCAAGTTTGAATCCATTCTGAGATACATGAAAACTATCTCAGAGAAAAAATCAGTGTGGGCAGAGTCATGAAGGAAATAGGATCATGTGAAAATCACTCACGCACTGAGCCTAGTTTGCTTGAGTGTTCACCTAATCTTAGTGGCCACCAGAATAATGAGCTTCTTCCTCTGTCAGGCAACACTGCAGATTTTCGCAGTTCTCATGGCAGCCAGCTTTCCTGGACCAGTACCGTAATCACCTGACATAGCAGGTCTAGATGGCCTCGTGCCAAGCAGTCTTTGCCTTCTCCACAGACAAGGCCGAAAGGAGTCATCAAGAGGAAGCGACCTGCCAGCCTGCTTTGTGTTGCAGTAACAGAATACCTGAGATGCCTGGCTAATATATAAAGAACAAACACGTGTTCCTCACTGTCTTGGAGATTGGGAAGTTCAAGACCAAGACTCTGGAGCTCTGGTGTCTGGTGTACCGCCAGGTCATCAAGATGGTGCTTTGAGTGCTGAATCCTCCAGAGGAAGAGAGAACACTGTTCCCTGTGCAACAGAACAGCAGAAGTGCCAAGAGACATAACCTGCTCTGGAGAACCGTATTGAGACATTAAATCCACCATGAGGGAAGAGACCTAACCATTTCTTAATAATTTTTACAAAGGCAATTAAATAGCAAAGTGACTGTTGGGCAAACAGGTACTCAAACCATACCAGAGACCCACCACAGAAAATCAAGCCTAGACCAACTCAACAGAAGCCTGAATCTACCACCCTCATGCTAATTTTCCATAGTTCACACATGGATGAATTTACCCATCCATTTCCTTATGGTTTCCATTGCTCAAAAGAGCAGGCCCAGGTTAGTTGTATTCCCTGCTTAGCCTCTCCCAAGGCTGGCACCATGGTGTTGGTTTGACCAAGGAAAGATCTGCTTCTGAGCTTCATTGTTAATAGAATTCATTTCTTTGTGCGTTATTTCTTAAGGACCCTATACTCAGGTGCCAACATACCATTTCCTTCTCTTTTTGTTTGTTTGATTTTTTGAGTCAGGATTTCTCTGTGTAGCTCTGGCTGTCCTGGAACTCACTCTGTAGACCAGGCTGGCCTCAAACTCACACAGATCCACCTGCCTCTGCCTCCTGAGTGCTGGGCTTATGCTCGGCACCATTTGCTTCTTTAAGATCAGTAGCAAGACCTGATCTTATATATAGATCGCTTCTTAGGTATAACCCCAGAAGCACAGACATTAAGGGCAACATTGAATAAATGGGACCTACTAAAACTGAGAAGCTTCTGTAAAGCAAAGGACACTGTCACTAAGACACAAAGGCAACCTACTGACTGGGAGAAGATCTTTACCAACCTCGCAACAGACAAAGGTCTGATCTCCAAAATATATAGAGAACTCAAGAAACTAGACTTTAAAATGCTAATTAACCCAATTAAAAAATGGGGCACTGAACTGAACAGAGAATTCTCAACAGAAGAAGTTCAAATGGCCAAAAGACACTTAAGGTCGTGCTCAATTTCCTTAGCAATCAGGGAAATGCAAATCAAAACAACTTTGAGATATCATCTTACACCTGTCAGAATGGCTAAAGTCAAAAACACCAAGGATAGCCTTTGCTGGAGAGGCTGTGGAGGAAGGGGTACCCTCATCCATTGCTGGTGGGAATGCAATCTTGTGCAACCACTGTGGAAGTCAGTGTTTCGGTTTCTCAGGAAATTCGGGATCAACCTACCCCTGGACCCAGCAATACCACTCTTGGGAATTTACCCAAGAGATGCTCTATCACATGTCAAAAGCATTTGTTCAACTATGTTCATAGCAGTATTATTTGTAATAGCCAGAACCTGGAAACAACCTAGATGCCCTTCAATGGAAGAATGGATGAAGAAAGTATGGAATATATACACACTAGAGTACTACGCTGCGGTAAAAAACAATGACTTCTCGAATTTTGCATGCAAATGGATGGAAATAGAAAACACTATCCTGAGTGAGGTATCCCAGACCCGAAAAGAAGAACATGGGATGTACTCACTCATAATTGGTTTCTAGCCATAAATAGGGGTCACAGAATCTACAATTGGCGAACCTAAAGAAGCTAAGTAAGAAGGTGAACACAAGGAAAAACATATCGTTATCCTCTTGGATAAGGGAAGTAGACAAAATTGCCGGGGAGAAAAGTGGGATCTTGGGGGTGGGGTGGGAAGGGGGTAAGGGGAGATGGGGAGAGAAAAGGTAGAAGGGAAGGAGGGGGGACTTGGGGAAATAGGAGGATCGGGATAAAGGAAGGTTGGATAGGGGAGCACGGAACCACAATTCTTAGTTAAGGGACCCACTTTAGGGTGGGCAGGAGAATTGACCCTAGAGGGGCTCCCAGGTGCCCAAGCTGAGGTCCCCAGTTAGTTCCTTGGGCAGCTGAGGATAGGGAACCTGAAATGACCCCATCCTAGCGCAATACTGACGAATATCTTGCATATCATCTTAGAACTTTCATCTGGCGATGGATGGAGATAGAGACAGAGACCCACACTGGAGCACTGGACTGAGCTCCCAAGGTCCCAATGAGGAGCAGAAGTAGGGAGAACATGAGCAAAGAAGTCGGGACCACGAGGGGTGCACCCACCCACTGAGACAGTGGAGCTGATCTACTGGGAGCTCACCAAGGCCAGCTGGACTATTACCAAAAAAAGCATGGGATAAAACTGAACTCTCTGATCATGACGAACAATGAGGGCTGATGAGACGCCAAGGACAATGGCACGCAGTTTTGATCCTACGCAATCTGCTGGCTTGGTGGGAGCCTAGCCAGTTTGGATGTTCACCTTCCTAGATATGGACGGAGGGGGGAGGACCTAGGACTTACCACAGGGCAGGGAACCCTGACTGCTCTTTGGACTGGAGAGGGAGGGGGAGAGGAGTGGGGGGAAGGGGAGAGGGGTGGGAGGAGGGGGAGAAGAGTGGGAGGAGGGGGAGAAGAGTGGGAGGAGGAGGAGGGAAATGGGAGGCTGGGAGGAGGTGGAAATTTTTTTTTATTCTCCTTTTATCAATAAAAAAATAAATAAATAAAAAAGGAAAAAAAAGATCAGTAGCAAGTATGTTCTTCACGTCAGGAAAAGCCTATGTTCTTTTTCAGAGACTCTTGTCTAATTCAGTAACCCCACTCCCAAACTCCTTTAACTCCACGTCAAGTCCTTTGGGGACTTGAATTACATCGCCATGTCTTTACAATCTAACCATTGGACAACATTGCATTGTTAGCACAAGCCCAGAGATACAGGGAAGCTTAGAGCATTTGTGTGAGGAGCAAGACAAAGAAGTGGTAATCTTTTTTTTTTACAGGATTGCTTTTTTTAAATTGATTTTTAATGAGCACTACATTTTTCTCTGCCCCCCCCCCCGCCTCTCCCCTTCCCTTCAACCCTCCCCCAAGGTCTCTATGCTCTCAATTTACTCAGGAGATCTTGTCTTTTTCTACTTCCCATGTAGATAAGATCTAAGGAAGTGGTAATCTTGAGGTGACCTTAGAATCTAGCCTTTGATGCTTTTCTGTGACATGGTGGACATATTAGGAGCATGCATGCCCGTCTCTTTGACTTACATGTTTTCTTTCACAATAAAGACTTGAGAGTATAAACAAGTCTCTATGCATGTGTGCCTGCTAAAAGAGGCACCATGTTTTATGGCAAGTTGATACCTTGACCAATTAGGAGGCTCACAGCTTTCTTTTGAGAAAGATGTCTATATGTACATTCGTGTGACTAAGAAGAATATTTACAATATTTTTTAACTCCATCTGCCTCATAGATAAGAGTAGCACTAAAACATGACAATATACATTAAAAAAATAGCTGGAGTGATCGCACTTGCCTTAGCATTTGGGCAGAGGTCAGCCTGGGCTACCTGGGGAGACCTTGTCTCAACAAAAGAAAAAGAGATTGTAAAAAAGGAATAAAGGAAGTAAAGAGGGAAAGAAAGGAAGAGAAGGCCAAGGGATACAGTTAAGAGAGCTGGAAGAATGCATACTGCAAGGGTAGTGCTAATCTCTCCACTTCTGATGTGCACTTGAACCAGGGGGCTGATCAGGCCCATGTCTGCCTCCCTTCTGAGTATACATCTCCCACATCTCCCACAGCCTTCCTACAGCAGTTCATCACTCCAGGCAGCCAGACAAGAGCTCTGAACCACTTCGTCCTCTCAAAACATATTAACAAAGCTTTGTGAAATAACTCCTAATGGCTCCCCAAATTGAAGCACCTCAATATCCACCAACTGGTGAATGACTAAATCAAATAGCCAAACAATAGAACATATTTAATCATAGGAAGGCATAAGGTATCGATTTCTCACCATACATGAACCTTAAACGCATGCATGATGAGATGTGAAAGAAGCTAATCTCAAAAGATCGCGAGGAAGATATGCTAATCCCTGGAGGTGGGAAATAAAGACTGGTGGTTATCTAGAATAAGAGAGGCCATAGGGGATGGAAGGGGGACAGTCCTGGGTACTGGTGATACACACTGTAAAATTAGAAAGGAGTCATGGTTTCACCGCTCTGTAAATATAGTAAAATCCCTGAATTATATACTTGAAAAGGGTGAATTTTATGGTATGTGGATTATATTTCAATAGGCCTATTATTTTAAAATATCAATCAACCAAGACATACTTATTAAATCCTCTGTGTTTGATAGAGGGCAGGAGTCCCTAAAGCTGTTATCTAATACGCAGCCGTGCGAGGAGAGGGAGCCAGTGCCCATCCAGAGGAAATGCCTTGAATTCTTGTTGATATTTTATGAGTGTGGATGAAAGAAGGAAGGACAAAAGACATGTTGGGATAAAATTTCCTTCAGAATATAGAGTTTCTTGTAGCCTAAAAACTTTACTATTCAAACTATAGCACGAGCGCCTCCTGGGAACGTGTTGGCAATGCAGAATCACGAGTTCCTCCATGAAGCACGGAATCACAATCTACATTTTAACAAGATTCGCAGGTGTTTGGCATGCACATTACAGTGTGAGAGGCACTAGCCTGAAGGTTAGCGAGATGACTTCATGACACTTTAATTTGCCCTTTAATCAGTCTGTAGGTAAGGTGGTAGCAGCGTATTTAATATTGTATTATGCTGAATATTCTCTGTATAAAGTCACTGTAGACATAATCCCAGTCTTTAAAAGTGAAAGTGAGTCTATTTTAATCTAATTTCTGCTCGTGTTTTAATCGGCTACTTTTCCACAGCCTTTGGTAAAATTCTGTCTCACATTCTTTTCAGTGATAATGTTGTAGTGATAGTTTGTTGTTATTGTAACAATGTTTTTTCTTTTCACTTAAAGAAGATACACTATGCTTGGAATTCCAAAAGTGTGTACAAAGATAATCTTGAATTTTTGTTATTTTGTCTCCCCCACCCCCTGAGGACCGAACCCAGGGCCTTGTGTTTGCTAGGCAATCGCTCTACCACTGAGCTAAATCCCCAATCCCTAATCTTGAATTTTTAAGTTAAACTTAGCTGTAAAGAAACCTATTTAATGTATTGTTTATTTAGTATGTCAAATATGTAAATTACACTACTCAGTTAAAAACTGTATGCTTTTAGTCTAGTGGAGGTGGCACACTCCTTTAATCCCAGGCAGACACAGGCAGATCTCTGTAAATTCAAAGCCAACCTGATCTACAAAGCAAGTTCCAGAACAGCCAGAGTTGTTACACAGAGAAATCATGTCTTGAAAAACAACAACAACAACAAAAAACCTGTATGCTTTCAAAGCATTATTGTGACCTTGTTAAATTGCATGAAATTGCTTTAATGGGATTTCTCATCCATTTATGTAAACATTAAGATAAAAACACTGACCGGTTTCATAAAATAAAATGGCTAGGTACATTAATTTGAGCAATATTTGATAAGTCTGTTACATTTATTTGGGGAGCATATTACAAACCCTGAGAACATTTGGAGCTCTCACTAATGTATGCATTTTGCAAAATCCAGATAATTCTCTCCTTGCCTTCTCAAAGCAATATCACATCTTTTAAATACCCATTTGGATGATAAAATGGCTTCTTGAGTTTTCTCTATTGCCAGGGATTTTATTTTGCGGTGCAATTGCAGGCTCTCTCAAGTGTGAGCATCTGGCCATTAATAATTGCCAAGTAGGCCAGAACCTGTGCTCATTTCCTTCCCAAGTCACCGTGGCAGAAAGAGGATGTGGGTGATTTGTAGTATAGTCTAGGTACCCTTCATTAGCAAGGTTTGTGTGTTTCTACATAACTTTCATGGTCACTTCATTGATTGATCTCCGACTGTGGGAGCTCCCAGAGCCCAAGTCTGAAAAGCTTTTCTGTTAAGAGGCGGTCTGTGCCTCTACATCTGCAGATAGCCATGGGACATTGGTTTCTCAGGAAAACTAGTCCCATCAGATGGCAGCTGAATGGAAGAGGTCCAGGTGTAAATGTTACTTCTTGTATTGGCCCAAGGCTTCAAATACACAAAGGAAAACTGCTTTGGCTGTCTACTGAATTTTTTGTTTGTTTGTTTTGGTTTTTAGAGACAGGGTTTCTCTGTAGCTTTGGAGCCTGTCCTGGAACTAGTTCTTGTGGATCAGGCTGGCCTCGAACTCACAGAGATCCGCCTGCCTCTGCCTCCCGAGTGCTGGGATTAAAGGCATGGGCCACCACGGCCCGGCTCAGCTGTCTACGGTAAAGGAAATGCTCTTGCCTAGTTTCAGGGCTCAGGCCCTAGGTACGGCTTCTTATCTATTATCTTCTGGTTAACCAATGTTTGGGGTCTTATTTTTGACTGTCGTTTTTTGAAGCACTGCAGATTGAACATAAGGAGTCATTGACTGACACACGCTACATAGGAGCTCTACCACTGAGCTACAGGACCCTCTATTTTGAGACAGGGCCTCACCGAATTACCCAAGCTGATCTTGAACTTACTCTGTAATGCAAGCATGCCTTGAAACTATGATGCCTTTGCTTCATCGGTAGCTGGCAGTACAGACTTGTGCCACCATGCCTGGATTTTTATTTTTTCATATCTGTATGTTCTGTGTGCTTCTTTTTTCAAATATGTTTTGTCCTTCAAAACTTCCATTTTTTAATATATGAAAATATTTTCAAGTATGTTTTCTTCCCTTTCTTTCCACATACCTTCAAGATCTATTACAATGGTCATCTACCTGTTGCTATACTCAGGTATGATTTGTGGAAGATAAGGTGGCTGGGGTGATCATAAGTAGAATGGCCTCCGTAGGCTCGTCTGTTTGAATACTTGGTCCTCAGTTGGTAAAACTGTTTGGAAAGAGTTGGGTGATGTGGCCTTGTTAGGAGAGAGGTGTATCACTGGGCGTGGGCTTGGGGTTTCAGGAGTCTCACCCCATATTCCCACTGTGATTCTCTGCCACCTACTTGTGGATTAAGCTGGTAGCTCTCCGCTGTCCCTGCTGCCAGGCCTTTGTTTCACCATTATGGTCTCTTACCTTCTGAAGACATTCACTTGGCTCTCTTGGGAGGATCAAGAAAAAGGTTTGCACAATAAGTAAAATGGTCTCAGAGTCACTGAAATGTTTTTGGTTTTTCGAGACAGGGTTTCTCTGTAACAGTCCTAGTTGTCCTAGAACTAGCTTGTGTAAACCAGGCTGGCTGCAAACTCAGGGAGATTCTCTTACCTCCTGAGTGCTGGGATTAAAGTTGTGCACCACCACTGCCCGGCCCAGTCACTGAAACTTTGTATTTGGTATTCTTATAAAAGATCTCAGTGCATTTTCCCATTCAGCCCCTGCTCTTCCCATTTTCTATGAATACTAAAACATTTCCTGTCTTTCCTTTTGTACTTTGTCTTCTTTTATTTTTTTTTGATTAAATTCACCATTTGAAAATTTCACACATACCTACATTATACATATAGATATAAAATGCATTCTAATTATTCCTACACCCTCTCTCTTACCTCCTTCCCTCCTCCTCTCAACATATCCACTTCCCATATTCATGTATTTTTGTTTTATGATTCTCTGAGTTTAACCAGAGTCATTAGTGTGACCACTGGTTTCGAACTCTCCATTGGAGCCTGGTGGACTTGATGGTGAGGACACAACTGAAGACAATGACTGTCTCTGCGGGCCCCCCACCCCGGCCAATCCATAGTACCTAGCTGCAAGGGGTAAGGTCCAGTTGAGACAGGGTCTCCTTAGGTACCATCACCCCTGGCCTTCTCCTATCATCCCTAAAAGTACTATCACCTCTCTGAGGAATGGGTCCTAATAGCTCACTTTGAATTTCCATATGATTTAATTCCATGTATTCTGATTGTTGTTTTTGTAAATTTCTGTTCAGATACGCCTTATTCCATCATCTAGGCTATCAGGTTTTTTTTAATATTTATTTATTTATTATGTATACAATATTCTGTCTGTGTGTGTGCCTGACCCCATTACAGATGGTTGTGAGCCACCATGTGGTTGCTGGGAATTGAACTCAGGACCTTTGGAAGAAGCAGGCAATGCTCTTAACCTCTGAGCCATATCTCCAGCCCCCTAGGCTATCATTTTTTTATTCACACATATCTCTCATAATCAACTGCCTTTAGTAATTAAATACTGGGGACAGGTGGTGCTTCTGTTTTCTGCCATGCCCGCTTCTCTCAATGGCATTGCGCTAGATAAATTTGGTTTCTTTCTGAGAATAACATTTGGATAATAATAAACTCACAGCAGGTACCACAAGTGTTCTTCTCTTCTGTTTCCAAAGTGGCGCTGGCTGTACCTTTACTGCCTTCAAGACTGAAACAGATTGAAAAAATCTATTGTCATCTACTTATTCTTGGAGTTAAGCGTTGCCACCCCTACTCCACTCTCCCCTACTCCACTCTCCCCTACTCCACTCTCCCCTACACTACTCTCCCCTACTCCACTCTCCCCTACTCCACTCTCCCCTACTCCACTCTCCCCTACACTACTCTCCCCTACACTACTCTCCCCTACACTACTCTCCCCTACACCACTCTCCCCTACTCCACTCTCCCCTACTCCACTCTCCCCTACTCCACTCTCCCCTACTCCACTCTCCCCTACTCCACTCTCCCCTACTCCACTCTCCCCTACACTACTCTCCCCTACACTACTCTCCCCTACTCCACTCTCCCCTACACTACTCTCCCCTACTCCACTCTCCCCTACACTACTCTCCCCTACTCCACTCTCCCTACTCCACTCTCCCCTACACTACTCTCCCCTACTCCACTCTCCCTACTCCACTCTCCCCTACTCCACTCTCCCCTACTCCACTCTCCCCTACTCCACTCTCCCCTACTCCACTCTCCCCTACTCCACTCTCCCCTACTCCACTCTCCTCTACTCCACTCTCCCCTACTCCACTCTCCCCTACTCCACTCTCCCCTACTCCACTCTCCCCTACTCCACTCTCCCCTACTCCACTCTCCCCTACTCCACTCACTCCTACACTACTCTCCCCTACACTACTCTCCCCTACTCCACTCTCCCCTACTCCACTCACTCCTACACTACTCTCCCCTACACTACTCTCCCCTACTCCACTCTCCCCTACTCCACTCACTCCTACACTACTCTCCCCTACACTACTCTCCCCTACTCCACTCTCCCCTACTCCACTCACCCCTACACTACTCTCCCCTACTCCACTCTCCCCTACTCCACTCACCCCTACACTACTCTCCCCTACTCCACTCTCCCCTACTCCACTTTCCCCTACTCCACTCTCCCCTACTCCACTCTCCCCTACACTATTCTCCCCTACTCCACTCTCCCCTACTCCACTCACCCCTACTCCACTCTCCCCTACTCCACTCTCCCCTATTCCACTCTCCCCTACTCCACTCACCCCTACTCCACTCACCCTTACTCCACTTTCCCCTACTTCACTCTCCCCTCTGTAAGCTCTCCTATGAAGCACTTAGTACAATGCTAGAGAGGAGAAAATACCCTTAATTGCCTTCCTTAATATGACTCTCTTCATCTTTCCATGTTCTAGTCTAAGATTAGTACTCACATTGGGCAATGGTGGCGCACACCTTTAGTCCCAGCACTCAGGGGGCAAAGGCAGGTGGATCTCTATAAGTTCGAGGCCAGCCTGGTCTATGAAGCGAGTTCCAGGACAGACAGAACTGTTAAGCAAAGAAACCCTTTCTCAAAAATCAAAACAAAACACCACCAACAAAAAAGATTAGTACTCACAGAATTTTATATTCAGTTTATATTACATTTTACACTAAAATATAAAGTATAATGTATGTACCTTCATGCCATTACGTGTTCTTTATGACTACCTTTCTTATTAGTTATATAGCAATCCATAGAGTATTGATTTACATAGATAACATTTTTAAACTATTTGTACATTTAAGTGTGTATAATATTCATTATTTTTAAAACATATTTTATTTTATCTTATATGTATGGATATTTTTGCCTGCTGTATGTAAGTGAACCATATGCATTCAGGACTCGCAGAGGCCAGGAAAATGGCACTGGATTCCATGAAACAAGAGTGATAGATGATAGTGAGCCAATATGTGGTGACTGGGAACCAAACCCCAGTCCTCTGGAGGAGCAGCGCGTGTTCTTAGCTGCTGAGCCATCTCTGCTGCCCTACAGTTTTTGCTATTGCTTGTAATACTTTTCATATACTGCAGAGATAAAGATAAACATTAATGCATATAACTTTAAAATACTTATTCTTTAGCATAAATTATCAAGAGTATTTGGTTAATGAGCTAAAGAGTGTATTTACTGTATAAACTGTTTTCTTTTTTGTGGTTTATGTGATTGTACATGTTTTTATGTTATGCACATGTGCATGTGGAGGAGAGGGATTGTCAAGTGCTGCTGTGGGACAATGGTCTTAATGGCCTTGTACTCTGTAAAGATTTGTCACTTGTACTGTTTTAATAAAATGCTGATTGGCCAGTAGCCAGGCAAGAAGTATAGGCAGGTGACCAGAATAGGAGAATTCTGCAGTTGTCACCCGGATGCAGAGGACACAAGATTCGAATGCCTCACTAATAAAAGGTAACAAGCCACGTGGCTAACACAGACAAGAATTATGGGTTAATGTAAGATATAAGAGTTAATAAGAAGCCTGAGCTAATAGGCCAACCAGTTTCTAATTAATGTAGACCTCTGTGTGTTTCTTTGGGACTGAATGCTGCAGGACTGGGAGGGACAGAAACTTTCATCAACAAAGTACCTTCCTTAACCTCTGTCCCTCAGTTTTTGGGAGTGTCTCCTACTGAAACTAGAGGGCACCAGTTCAGCTAGGCTGGCTCGTCAGTGAGCTGCAGGCATCTGCCTGTCCTTCAGCACTGGTACCACAGAAACATCATGCCATACCTAGTTTTTTTTTTACATGGATGCTGTAGATCCAAACTTGAATTCTCATGCCTATACAGCAAACAGTTTACTAATTGAGAGTATCTCCAGCCTCCTTTTACTTCTATTCACTTCCCTCCTCCAATTTTATAGTGCTGGGTATGGAATCCAAGGCCTTGCACACACTAAGCAAACACTCTTTTATTGACCTTAAGCCCTAACCCTGTACGATTGTTTCCTGTAGTGAACATCTCTTTGAAGTTGTCATTTGACATTTAAATGCCACATCCACTATAACTACTGTCCACCAATCTAGACAGTCTATTTCTTTGCCAGGCTTAAGCTATTCAGCATGTGGTGATCACAAAAGCTGAACTGGCGATGCTTCAGTTAGCTGGAGCCTGGGACTTCTTTTCCATGGTGATAGAAAGCAGCATGATCTTTTTCCCTAGGATGTACAAGAGGAAATAGATAGCCTTGTTGCTTTGGCAACCATTTTACAATAATGAGGGATGGCAGCCTGAAGATGAATGCAATATGAGCGGCAGACAGAGCTGAACATTTTACATAGAAGCAGAGCTGCAGCCTTCCTTGGACAGTGCTTTGAACCCTACTTACCCATGAAAGCTTCTTTACATTCTTCAAAACAATCCCCTTTGTTTAAACCAGGCATGGTGGCGCACACCTTTAATCCCACCACCACTTGGGAGGCAGAGGCAGGTGAATCTCTATTGGTTTGAGGCCAACTTGTTCTATAGAGTGAGTTCCAAGACAGCCAGGACTACACTGAGAAATCCTGTATTGAAAAAGAAAAAAAATCCCTTTTGCTTAACTCAGTTTGAATTAGGCATTCTGTTATGAACAGAAGCATGCTATATTAGATTTTTCATCACAGTGAAGAAAATACCCCAGAAAACAACTTGAAAGGATGAAAGATCTATGTTTGGTTCACATTTTCAGGGATTGCAGGCTAGAGTCACTTGGTTCCATTGTTTCTGGGACCACGATGATGCAGATTATCAGTGGGGGGAGGCGGTCATGGAGAGATTTGCAACCTTGTCATGTTATCTGGTGGCTAATTTACAGAATGTAGTGCCATGAAAATGTGCTAGCCCTGCGCCTGGATTGCCGCTGTCCCCATGCTCTTTATTTGGAGTGGGATGAATCTCTTTCTTCTAAATCCATTTAGGTTTTTTTTTAATTTATTTTTGTTTATTGTCAGAGTGCGAGGAAGTGTATACAACAGCACACATGTAGGAGTCAGAAGACAACTTGTGGGAGTTGGTTCTCTCTTCCTGCCATGTGAACTCCAGGGATTGAACTCAGATTGTCAGGCTTGCCAGTAGTATTACCCTCTGTGCTATCTCAGTGGTCCCTGGATGGGCCTCTTCTGTAGCCTTACAAGACAAGTTCTGTGATATTATGCTCACTGAGCCAGGCAATTTTGTGAAAAGTTCTATTTGGCTTATGGAATTTTTAAATTACCTTTAAGATTTATTAATTTTTTTATGTGTATGGAGGTTTTTCACGCATGTATGCATGTGCGCCACAGACACACCTAGTACCCACGGAAGTCAGAAGAAGGCATCAGATCTCTTGTGACTGGAATTGTAAATAGTTGTGGACTGCTGTGTGCATGCTGGGAATTGAACCTGAGTTCTTTGTAAGAGCAGTCAGCTCTCTTACCTATTGAGCTTTCTCTCCAGCCCCCAGCTTATGGAAATTTTTAAAGCAATCTTGGTAGGTGGTTTTTTTTTTGATCTGATATTCTTTGCTGTTACTGTTGTTTTAAGAAAAGTTCTTGGAATATAGCCCTAGATGGTCTAGAGAGTACCATATGGACAAGACTAACTGAACTCCCAGTGATTCTCCCGTCTCTGCCTACTGAGTACTGGGATTGCAGGCATGCACAAAGTAACCTGCAGACTTGCTCTTTTACAGTGGTGGAGACTAAATGCAGGTTGTTGTGCATGGGAGGCCAGTGCTCTACCACCAACCTACATCCCTAGACCTTGCACTCATAGCTTTGATTGGCTACAGTTGTCTGCTTAGGAACTTGGTGGAGAGTAGGGAAGGAAGCTGAAAACGAAGGGCAAAACAACTACTTAGAAGGCTGGTTTTGGTGGCACACTTCTTAATCCCAGCACTACAGAAACAGAGACAGACTTTGTGAGTTCGAATCTACCTTGGCTTATATGGCTAGCTGCAGACCAGCCAGGGCTATAGATTAAGACCTTATCTCAAAACAAAACAAAACCCAATCCAAAAAGCAAAATACAAACATTAAAAGGGTTCCAGGATGAGACTCAAAGACAGAGCATTGGGATGCAGTGATGTTGTTATTAGGAAGTCTGGTCAACGATGTCAAAGTAGTACAAAGTAAGGTAAATGAAGATTTTATTATTTTCTTTACAAACATACGAGTCACTGATGAAGTTGGACTCAGCCAAAAAACTAATTAGGGCATAGTCAGTGATCTGAGAGAATTCCTGTTGGCGTGGCTCTGAGCTGAGCAGTTTGGATTTCTCGCAAACAACAGTTGTGGCAGAACAGCTGTTACTTCGCATCTGAGACTCTCTACAGAGCAAACCCTGCCTCCCAGCCCTGGCTATTTTTCATTAGCAAAGCTGGACTTCCTGGAAGAGCAAGCAATCACCAGTGCTGGGGTGGAGAAGGGTACTGAGCCTTGACGGGGAGATGCTTTAAAGCAGCTTGCAAAAGGGCATTCTGTAGGGAGGGGGTGTTTGAAGAGGCTATAGGAAGAGTCAAAGAAGAAGGCAAGAGGGGAGGGCATCAGCAGCCCAACTGCCTGTGACAACAGGATAAGCAAACAGATCCATGCAGAAAAAGCCACTGCAGTATTGTAGAGGAAGCTGAGCTCAATAATGTCAAATCCTGGCCGGTGGCATATCAGCCGCCTCATTTAATTGCCACAGCAGGTGTGCAAGGCGACTCATTTTACAGATAAGTAAACTAAGGCACAGAACTAAAGTACTAAGATAGTGAATGGCAGAGCCAAAACTCAAGTGTAGAAGGTTTGAGGTTACATGCACACTCTCAAGCACTATACTGCATGCATTATCTTTTCGAGCAGCATCTGGGAGAGTGCTTTCCCCCTTGTATGCATGTATGCATGCATGCATGTATGTATTTCGTTTTTAGTTTTTCGAGGCAGGGTTTCTCTGTGTAGCTCTGGCTGTCCTGGAACTTGTTCTATGGTGCGGGAGAATTATCTGTATTCTATCAATCATGTATTTTAATAAAACGCTGATTGGGCAGGCAGGAAGTATAGGCGGAAAAACCAGACAGGAAGGAGAGGTGGAAAAAAGAGAACAGGGGTATTCTGGGAAGCAGGAAGCTCCCGCTCCAACTCCGGCCCAGACCACTGAGAGGCAACATGTGACCTGCCTGGCTGAGAAAGGTACCAAACCATGTGGTTAGCATAAATAAGAACAATGGGCTAATATAAGCTACAAGAGTTAACAAGAAGCCTGAGCTAATGGGCCAATCAGTTTATAACCTATGTGGACCTGTGTGTGATTTTCTCTGGGACTAACAGCTTAGGGGACCAGGCAGGACAGAAACCCCAACAAGCCCGGCCCTCATGTTACAGTTCTATAGACCAGGCTGGCCTCAAACTCACAGAGATCCATCTGCCTCTGCCTCCTGAGTGCTAGGAGTAAAGACCTGGGCCACCACCACCTGACATTCAAGCAGGCTTTGGACAAGAGCACAGAGCCCACAGTCCTTTCTTGTTATTACATTATTCTGTTCTTCTGTGTTTCATATACAAAAAGGTCTTTTGTGATATCCTTGGAGTTCCTCCTTGACCTGAGTCTAATTTTGCTCTTTTAAAAAAGACTGTTCAGTAGAGAACAATTGTTATCTCTGTGTTCCTGAGCTCCTTTTCCAATCCAGCCCTGATTACTAGGCCAGTGCGTACTTTTGATGCTCTCTGTGTGGTGCTTGTCAGCACCTGTTAACCTAGCAGGAGCTGGGAGAGCACAGGGGGAGATAACGTAGGATGATTTAATGAGCTTCTGCCTGTGAAGAAAGGGCTTCTTTGGTTTAAATACATCACCCATTCCATGGTCCCTTCTAAACTAGATGAGGTAAGATGGAAACATTGACTAAGAGTTTTCTAAAAACAGCAGCACAAAGGCAAATAAGTAAACACAGCACCAGATGAAACTAGAAGGTTTAGCTGATGCTTGCTTTTCAGAGGCCCAACTCATTGTCAGTTCCCACCTATTTCCGCAGCGTACTATTATCTTCACAACCCACCACTGCCGAAGACAAGAAGTTCTGAGTCCTTAGATGGCTGAGTCCCCGACAATCAAACTTCAAGAATGACAATCATTTGTTTTCTTGCTCATTTAAAACCCACCTTCTTTGTTTTATTTACCTGACTTTATGAGCAAGTGGCTGGTAATCTGGACTAACTGCTGGTTTCCAAGGACATTCTAGTCATGCTTTACCCCATCATTGTGGCCTTTATCTGGAACCAAAATTTGAGAATAATGTTAGAAAATAGCACAACATCATAGTTGTGTGAAACACATTCATGGCGAGAAAGAGGCTTTGGTGACATCTTTCAAGTAGCTTCTAGTTTCATTTCTTTTCATTTTCCATTTCCTTTTCTTTGTCCTTTGCGGTAAGACCTCATGTGTCCTAGGCTAGCCTTAGTTGTCACTAAGTAGTCAGGGATAACCTTGGGCTTCTGATCCTTCCACCTCTACCACCCGAGCACTGGGCTTACAATTATATGGCGCTGGGGATCAAACCCAGGGCTTAGTGCATGCTAGGCAGGCACTCTGCTGCCTGAATTCGATCCAGAGCCCTGTCCTTTCTAGTAGACCTAGTGACTATGCCTTTCCTGGGAATAGCATCCCTAGTTAGAGATGGGCCAAAACACTGATTGGACCTATACTTAGTATTATGCTGAAAGATTGATTGCCTTTAGGCCAAAGCACTCTGTGTTCAGGATCTATCTATTTTATTGTCAAGTTTGTTCCCTGACTTCAGACCTTGTTAAATTGTATTGGCTAGTGTTTGTGCTAATTTTAATAATTACACATATTTGTGTGTGTGTGTGTGTGTGTGTGTGTGTGTGTAGAGGTACTTGTGGAGATCAAAGGACTACTTTCAGGAATCCTCTCTTTCTACAAATGGGATCTGGAGATTGAATTGAGGTCCTTAGGCAGGACATGTCTTTACCTGGTAACCCACTGGAGCTAAAATTTTGATGTATGAACTATCATGACTTGATTTTGTCCTTTGGTTTTCCTTTTTCCCTTTTCTTTTGTTTTGCTGCCATTGGGCCTTGAAGCTGTCACCATATCTGTCTCAAGTAGCGAACTAGGTAGATCCTACATTTTTCTCTGATTTCTTCTTTGAAGGTTTGAAATTAGTTATTCTTAGTTTTATGGACCTTGTGTGACAAGTCCCTCAATTTATTTCTCAGTTATTAATTTATTCAGATTTTCTACTTGCAACATGAATTTTATATTTTGTAAAATAAAGCATCCACTGCAGTGTATTTGAATAAATTTATTAGCATACAATTATGGCTAGGATTTCCTTCCTGTTAAAATTGTTCTTTATACTGGCTGCTACATCTTCTTTCCCAGTTCTAATTTTATGTGTGTTTTTCTTACATAGGTTTTCTGGAGTTTAATCTATTTTATTAGCCCTTTCAAACAACCAGCTCTTGAATTTATTTATTAATTCTACTGTTTTTACATCCTCCGGTTTATTTACTTTTGCTTTTATCTTTATTATTTCCTTTTTCCTACTTTCCTGTGCAATTTTTTTGCTCTTTTCGAAAAACCGCTAAGTTCAATGTCGAGCTTGACTTGCCGGCCTTAAATTTTAATAAGGAGAGTAAAGAGCACCCCATTGTGAAAACCCCCCACCTTTTTCTGAGCTACTTGGATTTTAGAGAAAGTGGAAGGTAGTCCAAAAGCAGGCAGAGCATGGCCTAGAATGTTCCTCCACAATAAGCCCCTGGAGACAGCATTTTTCCGAGTGTTTCTCCACAGAGGGGCAGTAGGGAGTCAGAAGTGCTTGGAAACAGTGCGCGCCTTTTATGCTGGGCCTCCTCTCCGAAGCTGCTGCTGCTGCCATGGCCTGGAATTCTTACTCCCCTGTGTTTAGTCTTTCTGAGGCTTGCTTTCCTTCCTGTTCTCCATAGTTTAGCAAATCCAGCTACCTAGACTGTGATTTTAGCTGAGCTAAATTTGCCCACGTCCTTCCAGGGCTGAAACAGAAGCCCGTGAATTTTCAACCCAAGCTCGGATGGCGGTGTTGTCGTTGTCACTGCTGTTCCCTGTTCTCATCAGACTCACAAGTTTGGGGATGTGAGGCTCCGATCGTCTCATGGCCCCAGGAGGAGTTGATGGAGCGGGCTTGCATGCTGAAACTGTTTCCGAGCTGTGTGAGGAGGAGGAGGAGGCGGATGGGGGGGGGGGGGAATGGTAAAATATGAGGGTCGGCTGCAAAGGAGAGGACTCCCAGGAGAAGAGAAAGCCTGGAAGACCCATGTTTCTCTCCCCTCAAAGCCCCGCTTCTGAGCATCCCCTATGGAAAATGGATTTCCCTCCGTACTGACTTTATCTCATAAATCAATAGGGGGCAGAAGTCTGGGTCCTCAGCGTCCCTACATTCGGTGAGGCCCTTTGTGCTCTGACAGACTCTCAGACTATCCTTCACTTCCTGACAGACCCTCCCCCCCCTTTGTACTCCCTAGCCCCCCTGCCTGGAACATAACTTCTTTTGACTTTTCTCATGGTTGGCCTTCTCATCATGAAGGTCTTGCTGTCTTTTCTACCACTTTGGTCTCTGAGCAAAGGAATTGCCCATTCTTTTAAGAAATTTTGCCTGATCATGTTTGCCTAGGAAAACACTGCTCCTCTGGACTCCAAGGTAATTTGCTGTTCTTTTTAGCATGTGTGTGCTGTGGGAATCAAAGCCAGGGTCTCATGCAGCTAAGTACACACTCTATTACTGATCCAAGGCCCCAACCCTGTGAACTAGTCTTGATTTTAGCTTCTTTTTTTAATATTAATTTTAAATTATTTTTTCCTTTTTTTATTAAATTTGTGCATGTAATTGAGCGTGGTTAAACTTTTCCTTAATACCAGCACTTAGGAAGCAGAGGCAAGTGGATTTCTGTGAATTCAAGGCTGGCCTCATCTATAGAGCCAGTACCAGGACATCCAGGGCTACACAGAGAGATCTAGTCTCAAGACAGAACACACACACACACACACACACATATGCAAAGACAAAGGAAAAATTGAGTATGGTTAGTGGTGGTGGATGCCCTACAGCTCTTGTGGAGGTCAGGGTCACGTCACCAGGCTTAAGGGCAAGTACCTTTACCCACTGAGCCATCTCACCAGCCCCCTGTGATCTGATCTCATTGTTTTTTTCTTTTTTTAACTTTTATTTTTTACTCCCCCCCAATAGAAAATGTGTTTTACTTATATGTCTCTTTACCTAGTTGTAAGCTATGCTATTTTAGGTTTTGTTTTATTGCCTTGATCACTGCTTTATTCTCAAGGCCCTAAAACAGTGTTTAACACGGAGCGTATACTCAATAAAACTGTTGTGAAAGAATGATGAATCAATATGTCAATCACTGTGGTGGGTGCTTGTGGTCCAAACCCACTGGAAGCTCATAGTTCCATAAGAGTGACAGGCAGATAAAGAATACAAGGCAGCGCTGTGGATGTTGTCCTGATACTCCCACAGGACTGGCTTTAAGCCCTATCTCTACCATTCACTAGTTACATGTGTTTGGGTGATTGCTCTGCTTCCCGGTGGCCCAGTTTCCCCATTGTGAAAGGAGAATAATCTTAATCGGTAGTACTGCGCACAGGAGCATAGGGAACATCGTGTGGGCCAGTATGTGGGCACCACGTCCAGGAAATGCTTCCTCTTCCTGAGTCCCTGCTGCTATCTGTGGAGTATGTTGCAACTCCAAACTATTTTGTTCCTGCCACTTGGCTTTTGCAGAGGCTGCTCTGAGGGAGAGCGGCTCGTGCCTAGAAGCATCTGCAGCAAGATTTGTTAAAAGGAAGCCAATTCAGATAGATCAGTCAGGCCTGGCTGGTGGATCCAGAAAGTGTTTTTCTAAGTAGGATGCTGCCTTTTACTTTTCTGTTCCAATTTACTAAACCAGGAAGGTTGAGGCAAATTAATTCAGGCCTTTAAAGGCTGATGAACGCAGAGGCACTCATTGCTAATATTTCAATCAAGTGTCAAGACAGAATTGATTAGCAGAGAATTCAGAAGCTTCTAGCTGATGGAAGAAGCTGTTTTCTTCATTTCTTCTAATGTAAGACATCATTTTAATTTTTTGTTTATTTGACCCCAGCTAATGCCATGCTGCTAATGCTTTAAGGGAAACAGTCCTGGTTTGCATGGTGCCATTTTGTGTTAATTTGAGAGAAATGTATTTTTAATGCATTTGTCATGGTCTCGGCTTGCCTTCATAATTGCGGGACTAATTAAACATATACTTGTAAGCAATCAGTGTCAGAACGGAAAGGGATTGTAGGGCTTATTCAGGTGAACCCTTCATTCCACAGAAAAGAAACAGACCTTGCGTTTTGCTTGAGAAGCTACGGCTTGAAGGGAGCAGTATTTACGAAGTTTTGAGGGTAACAGCAAAGCTGCCGGGCCTGCTCCCAATCAAGCCTGCACCTTTCTAAGCTCCTTTCCCTTTTCATTCTTTTCCTGTTCCCATTTCATTAATTCAAAAAATGAATCAAGTCCTGACTCACACACTTGCTTTGTTAGGTTTGTTAGGATTTGCTCCCTGCACACACACGCGCCCACAGGTTTGTCATCTGGAAGTCTAGGAGAAAAACAGACCTTTTTTTTTTTTCACGGAGAAGTCGTTCTGGCTATTGAGGGAGCACCTAGGAACTTGCTGACCCCAGAGTGGGTGGGGTGAAGCATGGGAGAGGGCTGTCATCAACAGCGTGTGGGAAGGAATCTTACTCTTCCATCAAAACTAGGGAGCTGAATCGCGAGTAGAAGAATGTCCTGCACGTGGGGGTGGAGGAAGCTGAGGACAGAAGAGAGACCATGAACGTGATATGGTCATAGAAAGAAAGATACATGCCCCCGCGTGGAAGAACTTTAAATACAGCTTGTAAGACCCAAAAGACCACAGAGTATGACTCCATTTATTTGAAAAGTCCACAAAAATAGAAAATAGCCAGGCGGTGGTGGCGCACGCCTTTAATCCCAGCACTTGGGAGGCAGAGGCAGGCGGATCTCTGTGAGTTCGAGACCAGCCTGGTCTACAGAGCTAGTTCCAGGACAGGCTCCAAAGCCACAGAGAAACCCTGTCTTGAAAAAAACAAAAAACAAAAAAAACAAACAAAAAAAAGCCAAACAATGGAAAATAAAATCAGTGGCTACCTGGGGCAAGGGAGGCATGGAGCTTCTGGTGTACTAAACACCATTGGATTGTGTGCAGTTCAAAAGAATAAGGTATGGTGTACAAACTGTAAGCTAGAAGGGTCACTAAACCCAGTGTTTATAGAGCACTATTCTAACTAATATGAATATTATGTCATTTTCTTTTTTTAATATTTATTTATTTATTATGTATACAATATTCTGTCTGTGTGTGTGCCTGCAGGCCAGAAGAGGGCACCAGACCTCATTACAGATGGTTGTGAGCCACCAGGTGGTTGCTGGGAATTGAACTCGGGACCTTTGGAAGAGCAGGCAATGCTCTTAACCTCTGAGTCATCTCTCCAGCCCCATGTCATTTTCAAAATGACCCTACAAAGTAAATATTGTAAATATTGCATTTTACTGATTTAAAAAACCTAGGCACAAGGTAGTTCATTATCACTAACCAGGAAATCTGGGATTTAGAGGCCAGTCAGTTTCCTTTGACTCTTACCATTCCAGTCTAGTAGGAAAGCAAGATTTGATCCAAAGGCCTTTGGAGATGTTGTTAAAGTTGTTTTTTTCCTTCTTGGACATTTTTGAAGTGTTGCAAACGGAAGTGATGAGACAAGATTTGCAGTGGAAAAGGTCAGTTATGGGATCCATATGAAAGACAGTAAGTGCACTAAGGAGCCGTCCTGTGGGTGTGACTGCAATGGGACACGAGGAGGAGGGAAGGTGGGATGTAGTCATGGAGAGAGATGAGTCACAAGAAACTTGCTCTTTTACGTTTCTGCACTGCTATCACTACCTGAGTTTTCTACTTGAGTTTCTCTCTGCCTACACAAGTCACTTTCTCGAGCCTTTTTCTCAGTTCTGGTTTAAGTATTGGACAATACTGTGCAAAATACTGGTAGGACATCAGTGACTTTAACAACAACAACAGCACACATGATCACTAATGAGTACCAGGCAATAAGCAAACAGACAATAATATAGTGCAAAGTGGATAGCAGACTCCTTGGAAAACATGCGTGAAGCCCTGGGTTCAAACCTCAGGTTTGGTGGTATATGCCTGCAATCTCAGAACTTGGGAAGAGGAGACCAGAGGACCAGGAAATTGAGGTCAGCCTCAGCTTGAGGCCGCCTGCAGCTATATGAGAGTCTAGCCTATCTTTAAAGCAAGTAAGGTGGAGGAAGGAACTGAATAGCTAACCCCAGAAACAGATTTAAGAACAGGAAAAGAAACTTACGCTGTACAAAGCTGAAGGAGGAGCCTAGCCCAGAATTTCTCATCACTGCCTCTGTTTTTTAAAATGTATTTTGTTAATGTGTCTGTGGGTCAGTGTGTGTGTCAATGTGTGTACGCCGTGTGTATAGTTGTCCTTGTAGACCAGTAGGGGACATCAAGATCCTCTAAAACTAGAATTACAGGCTGTTGTGAGCCATCTCATATGCGTGCTGGAAACCAAACTCTGGTCCTCTGCAAGAGCTTCTCGGTAGCCCTACCAGCTTTTCAAAAAAAAGTATCACATGTCTTTATGTAGTGTGTATGTATGTGTTCATGTGCATACACAGGTTCATGTTCATGTGCAAATGGATTGTTCGTGTGACACAGAACATAAGGAAAGGTCAGAGGACCACTTTTGAGAGTTGGCTCTCCCTTCTATCACGTGGACCCAGGGCTGAACTCAGGTCATCAGACTTAGAGGTAAGCACCTTTACTTGCTGACCCAACTCTCCAACCCATCGCCAGATCTTTTTATTTGCACTTGAAAGAATTCCTCACGGAAGTTTTGGACTGCTGTTTTTCTGCATATTTATAAGACCTATCAGATTTCTTCTTCTATAGTCCCTGGGTGAGGATACCAGAAAAGGGATGAATATTCTGACGTGTATACGAGAGGTAGTTTTAGATCCTTCAAAATGACACATGTTGAAAAACAATATCGTGTCTAGCTTTGCGGGTTTCAAAATGCAGTCTCATCTGTGGCTTGATTCATGCCCCCCCCCCATTACATAGAAAAGGAAATTGAGGCTCCGAGACTGACTTGCTGAAGATTGCATCTCAGCTTAATGGTTGGGCTGGGATTTGAATTCGAATCTTTAGCCAGCAGAACATCTACACATTGCCACGTAATTACTGTGTTTTTGATTCTTATGCTCATGAACATGTCTGTATTATTCTTGTGTGGGGACATGGGGTGGGGAGGAGAAGAGCGGACAAGCATAGGTTGGGGTAATGATTAACTTTTCATAGGGGAAAAATGGGCCCTGTTAATGTTTTTGGATTGAATGAAAGAGTTTTCAGGGCAAGGGCCAAGTAGTGATTAGATCTTTTTCCTTCCAAGTAATCCCCATTCAAGGCTGCTTACATTGGAATCCGGAGGGGGAGGGACTGTGAAGCAACAAACGCTGTGTCTCCCAACTAGTCAGATTCTTTGAATTAGAGAATGGGGATGGTACTCGTGAGAAGGTTTGCATCTGCAACTTAAGTACATGTAGTGATGGGGGTGGTGAAAAAAAGCGACCGTAAAAGCAATGCATCCCAAAGGTTGCAGGCATGGGAATGGCCCTGTTTGCAACTCTCTTCCCTCCCCGTTTCTGGTCACTCTTTACTTAGACTTCATTTCAAGCAATCCTGAAATGCTTATTTCATGTCCTTCCTGCCTTTCTGTGACATTTCTTACCACCATGATAATGTGGACTGCTGTCCACTCCACTCAGAATGCCTTATTTGCACATATCCATCAGAATCTATGGAACTCTTGCTTGGTATCTGAAGCTAAATTAAATGTTTTAAATGCGGTACCTTGTTTAAGACTTGATCCAAGGTTCTGAGGTAGCTACGGTTACCCTCATTTATACATTCATGAACTGGGGGTACAGGAAAGAGGACTTGGTATTTGAATCAAATGTTTCTGATTCGAGAGTGCAGCCTCTAATGTTTGTTTGGGTGCTCTGAGAAGAACTCAAAATGGGACTCCCTATAGGATCGCTGCTGGGTAGGAAAATGGAGAGGAAGCCCGAGAGGGCGCTGGGATGGAAAGAAATCTGACCCTCAGGAAAGCAGAAAGAAAGAGAGTTTGGGTGAGACCCTGTTCGACTGTCATGTAGTCTCAGAAAAGTTTTGGAAGGCCAAGTCCATGGGCCAGAGTCCAAATCTCCTCACAGCAGGCCTGCCTTAGTTCCCCGCTGTGCTCAGTCCTTGTCTAGAAGCTGTACTCAGGCGGTGCAGTCTTGTGCAAACACAGGAAATGTGCTCCTGAAATCAGCGAGGAGAGGCCAAAAGATGCTGACAGACATCCTGCTATGCACACAGGATCGTTGCCGCATCACAGAAAAAAATGGGGTTCCAAAACTCTAAACTGCTGAGGTACGGTACAGGCGCTCTGTTGGAGTTGGAGGCCTACAAGGTGCCTTCTCAGGGCTGCTTCAGTGTTTCCCTTGTTGTTGCCATCTGCCAGTAAGCCTCCGATTTCCCGCTTTCCTCCCATACCCCTTCCATTAGAGGCCCCTCCCCTCCCGCTCACACAGTCCATTATAGCTACATGTGGACTTGCCCGGGTCCCCGGATTGATTTGGAGAAACTGGAAGATGGGAGCTGTGCCTGACTTTTTTGTAACACTTGCACCTATCTTAGGAACTGGCACCTAATGTTGATTAGACGAATGAAGAGCAAGAGGAGGCTCATGATGAGATTTAGGAACTCGTGTAAGCGGATAACAGGCTGGGGCCTACTTCCTTTAGAATTATTTGCTCTATCTAGTGTTTTTTTCCATACCCCTATGCTCAACATCTACCCTCAGAGTGAATTCCTTCCTTGATATTTATACTTGAAACTCCTTAGTGGCTCTGATTCAACATGTCCATGTTAAAATGGATGTCTTCCCCAAATCTGATTTTCTTTTTGTGGTTCTGAGTCTGTGAAAGGTCTTCTAATTTATCGTAATTGTTGAAACTAGAAAATCAGGCATCGTTCGAGGCCAGCCTGGTCTATAAGAGCTAGTTACGGGACAGGCACCAAAGCTACAGAGAAACCCTGTCTCAAAAAACAAAAAAAAAACCCAAACAAAAAAGAAAAGAAAAAGAAAATCGGGCATCAAGTGCTTTCTTTCCCTCTAACATCTTTGAACCACTAACTCCAAAAGAGTGTACTTTTCCTAATAGCTTCTAAGCCTTCCTCCTTGGCCATGTCCCCATGGTCATAGTCCTGACACCAGCTCCCATCACTTCTAGGTAAGCACAGGCGTTTCCCACATGAACACCCTGTTTCTAGCCTTGCCACGCAGGCCTTTCAGATTTCCACTCTGGCTGCTGCCACGGGGAAATTCCTAACATACATCTGAGGATATTGGCCTCTGACTTGAAATCCTTCAAGGATTTCTGGTGATCCTCTTGATAAAGTCCAAACTTCTTATCAATGCCCACATGACTTTCCTAACCTGGACCTTGCTTGCTTTTCCAAACTCACTTCCCTTCACGTACACATACCTTTGACTCTTAAGCATTTCTCAACTGGAATTGGTGCCCTGACCCCCTGCCTCTGGAAAATGTCTGGCAATGTCTCTCCCTAGACACTTCTGATTGCTACACCTCTGGAGAGGAAAGGCTACTGGCATTTGCTGAGTAGAATTCATGGGTATTGCTACAAAATACGCTACAATACAGCCTCTGACAACAAATTATGATCCCGACTAACAGGCCAGCAGTATCTGTACCAACTGTCTAATCGTGCTCGAAAGCCTTATGTTAGTTTTACCTGTTTGTGCCTAAAATATGCTTGGAATGTCTGTCTCCTCCCCACCCCCCCTTTTTTTTTCATCTGACTGGCTCCCACGTGCCCTGTACAACTAACTCTCTTGGATTCTGATCTCTTCTGTGAAGCCTTCCATGACACTCTATCTAAATTAGATGTCCCTGCGTGCCTTTCAAGACTTCTGATCTCCTATCACTTATCGGATAGCATTGCAATTGTTTTGTTGTCTGTTTCTTGCAGAGCCTGGTTTCATTAACATCAGAGACATTGAATTTTGCGTTGTTGTATTCCTTGTACTTAATGCATGGCACCTGTTTCGTAAATGTTCATTACATGTCCCACTCTTTAGACGCAAAGGGGAGTAGAAGTTGCTTCCCATTACTCTTACATTGGATCTGTTTTTACAGAGGTTCCTCAACTATTTTTGTAATGTTGGACCACTCAATGAATTTGGAGTTGATCTACGATATTTTAGTTGGCTATCACTATGTTCCCGGCAGTAATCTGGGTACCAGGAAATCAGCACTGAGTAAGCAGGCATAGTCTCTGCCTCAAAGAACTTGGAAGAATAAGTAACAAGTTCTACTCACTGCACTGAAATTGAGTTAGTATAAGTAGCTCATCTTGGGATCTCAGTTAAGAGTCTGGAAAGAAAACCTATTAGAAAGTTAGATTGCTCCCTTGTCTGATTTGACTTGCTTGCAGTAAATTGACCAGCATGCAAATCCTTGGTGTAAGAGGCGTGTTCTCTCCCTGAACAATCCAAGGTGGCTCTATTTCTGGCCTTTACTCTCCAGCCATAAGAACGACTCAAACTGCAAATTAGAAAGAAGGCTACTGATCTAAAAAGCAAGAAACCAAGTGACCACTGAGTTCCTTAATTAACTCCGTATAAATAAAACAAAAGCAGGAGCTGGATGGTGGTGCACTCCTTTAATCCCAGCACTTGGGAGGCAGAGGCAGGTGGACCTCTGTGGGTTCAAGGCCAGCCTGGTCTACATAATGAGTTCCAGGACAGCCAGGGCTCTTACACAGGAAAACTAACTCTGTCTTTGGAAAAAAAACAACCAAAAAAAAAAGCCAGATTCCCCCTTTCAACGGTTGCCCCACATCTCCAGAGCAGGGACAGCAGTTGAATGAAAAGCTCACGACTGCAGAGTCAACATTTACAGACACAGTTAACATTAACTATGTGTCAAGCAAAGGTTGGATCTGTTCTCTTCCCCTTCCCAAGACTCTCTGAAATTCCAAATGTGCATGGGTAAATCTCTGCATTTTCTAAAGGAGATCCTATATTATTTATACAGCTTACCCAAGGAGCTTTAGATTGAACTAATACCAGGGAAAGGCTTATTTTTGACCATATTGGTAATAATGCCATAGGATGGATAAATTATTAAACTCTAATACAGGGAGATAATTGAGAGGGAGTGTTCTTCAGATGCCCAGAGAAATTTGCAGCCAAGATAGCCCTAGGAATTAAGGTAGACTCTTTCAGAAGTAGAGGATTCCATTCAGTTAATCTGTTCATTTCATTGAGCACGTACTGTGTGTCAGTGACGTAGGTTCTGGAGATACAGCAGTAGAGCGGGTTCACTGAGGCATGGTCCCAATCTAACGGCAACACCCAATGGAGATGAGACACTCTTGGGTGAATACGTAAAGAACGAAGGGAAATGGCTTTCCGTGGGTGTGAGAGTGTCTACTGTGGTTGTAGTGTGCTCCCCGAGGAAGGACTAATGAATAGAGATGTGAGATTTCCTTCTAGATCCTGTAACTTTGATGGGGCGGTGTAATAGATAGATACAGCAAATCATTGAAGAAACCATTCTGACCCTTAGGTGCTGTTTGAGTTTTACCCTAAATACCTAGTTTTGCCTTTCAGGATTTTAAGGCTATAAATAGAGTCACTCTGGCTCCTGGGGTCCATAATTAAGCTCCTCTGTTTGCATGTTCAGATCTTGAGGGTGCCCCTTGGGCATTTGGAGAGCATTTAGCCCACTCAGCAGCCTCTGTAACAGAAGCCAAAGTGGCAGCAGGAGTGCGTTCCATAAAAGCAGCTCTATTCCTAGAGCTCATAATTAGAATGTGTTAACTACATCCTCTTTGCATCTGGTACACAGCAATCCAAGTGGGACGGAGGAGAAATGGAAATGGGATCCATAAAAATGGTCTTCTCTCCGTAAAGGTAAGAAGTTGGTCTTGCTTCTCTTTTGCCCACTAGAAATCAGAATATTTTCTGCCTGGGTATTAGAGACACCTGTGGGAACCGAGATACTCTTAGAGTGAGGCATTACTTGCAAAACATGTACCACAGTTCCTGGGGTAACCTGAAAGATCATGCAGGATAGCCACCATCATTATCCTCATCATCCTAATCATCTTCATAATCATCGTCATCATGGTGTTAGTAACATTGTCTTGGAGTGTGAGTCCAGGGGTCAGGTATGTAATCTGCGTGTGTCACTAATTAGCTATCGGCTTTGTTAAGACTCGGATGATTCACAGAATAACAAACTTCGTCTTTGGTGCTATGGCTTAAGGAGAGGGGAGGAAGGAATCACGAGCGAAGCATATCGGAGCTAAGATGGGAAGAATTCTGCTGCATGGTGTTACTGGATATTCAGATCCGCTCTTCTCTGTGCGGTGACACCGGAGGCTGACCTTTATGGATTGTATTAATGAGCTCCCTTGCCTCCTGACTTCTGGTTGTGTTTGGCACCAACTGTAGATGGGAGGGTGGGAGGGGAGTCAAGCTCGCGTATTTATTTATTCCCCAGGCTGTCTAATGATAGGCTGAGTATTGGTAGCAGCTGTGCCCCTTGACTGCAGCCCACAGGTCTTCATGCTGTTCCCCTCCCTTGCCCTTCAAGCCTTGGAACATAGTGACTTTCTGCATAACCATCGCCAAAGTGTTACCTTTCCTCTTGTGGTGTTCCTACTTGTTACCCACATTTAAATAAATGTCTCCGGTATGAAATCCTTCGCAGGTTACTCAGCTTGAGTGTAGCACAGTGCCCAGCACATGGTCGGTACCAAGTACAAATTCATGGAGTGAATAAATTGTTGAGTTTAGATGAAGACAGCCAAGTGATCCAAATTACGTAGGTAAAGGGGTATAAGTTAGACCATCAGGAGTTCTGGTAGATAGGGGAGCAGGGTAGGATTTGGGGATAGCAGGCCCTGATCTTCAGAAAAAGGCTGGCAAGACTGAATGGAGATGGTAATTAAAATCCTGGCTAGCCAATGACTGGGTTTCAAGGTAGGCCCTGAGGAGACGTATGGAAGGCTGGACAAAAGGTTCAAAGGCTCAAGGTTCACCTTGGTCACTGGAATTCTAAGTTAGAAAGAGTATCTGCTAACCTGAGGTTTTGGAGCTATCGAACAGGGGTGAAGGACTTTAATTTTAATTGGCTGGCATAGTTTAATGATTTTGTTATGTTTTATTTATTTTTGCTTTATGTGCATTTGTATCTTGCCTGCATGTATGTTTGTGCGAGGGTGCTGGACACCCTGGAGGTAGAGTTACTGGCAGTTGTAAGCTTCCATGTGACTGCTGGGAATTGAATCCTGGTCCTCTGGAAGAACAGCCAGTGCTCTTAACCACTGAGCCATCTCTTCAACCCCCTAGTTTAAGGATACTTAGGATTCATTTGTCGATTCTGATTTTGACAGTAATCAAACAATCTTTAGGACCTAACTTAATTTCCCCGTCTTCCATCTCTATGTGGAGAATAAAGTTCTTAAAAGCTATAATTTTCTGTTTTGTTTTTTATTTGTTAGGTTTTTTTTCCCCCAAGACAGAGTTTCTCTGTGTAGTCCTGACTATCCTGGAACTTGCTCTGTAGGCCAGGCTGGCCTCGCACTAAGAATATCTGCCTGCCTCTTCCTCCTGAGTGCTGGGATTAAAGGTGTGCACCACCTCATCCTGGCAAGAGCTGCTATTTTCAACATAGAACAATGACTAAGTGATCACAAGGAGAGGCATTAAGAACAGAAACACTAGAATCCAATGGACTATTATGAAAGTCTTGACTTGAGCGGGTTGTGGTATTGGATACCTGTAATTCCAGCACAATGGAAGAAAGAAGCAGGAAGACCAGGGAGTTCAAGGCCAGCCTTGTCTGTGTAGTCTTTTTGGACTTCATGATTAAAGAAAAGAAAACAGTAGAGTACTGGGTGGGGAAGTGCATCCCTAGTGTTCACAGAGTCCTGCATTTGGTCCCCAGCACCACACAAACTAGTTGTGATGGTATATATCTATGGTCCCAGAACCTGGGAGGTGGAAGCATGAGGATCAGAAGTTCAAAGTCATCCTTGACTATAAAGTGTGTTCAAGACCAGTCTTGGCAACGTGAGACCTTGTCTCAAAAAATAAACATCCAACAAAACAAAAAACAAAACCAAACAAATAAACACACAAAAAACAAAAATAGAACCATTCCTAGAAAGGAAGGAAGGAATGACGGAAGAAAAAGAGAAAGAATTCTAGATTTGACTAGTTTGGTCAAATAATAAACTTGCTTTTTAAAAACAAAAGTGGTTATAATACATTTCTCACCATGTCGTTATGAGTGAGAAAATGAGAGGACTCACATAAAGCATTTAGACCATTTCCTGCCATGTAGTGAATGCATAGTAAACATATTTTAGTTTACTGCATATATAGAGTACTTGTCTTTCAGATTCATCATGGCTCAATCCTCCTGGAGTGATTAGCCCTAGAGAAACATGTAAAAGAAGTTTCTAAATTGGCAAAATCAAGGAGATACACAAATAGCAACATCTGCGCGCCCCTACCACAGGCTTTACCTCCCTCATTTCTGAGCCGATCATTAGTGTTGCCAAGGGAGAACAGTTCCCTCTCCTCTGGGCTGCGCTAGCCTTTGGCCCATTCTTTTGCATCAGCGTGTGTCTATTTCTCCTCTGGATGATGCACCGCGTAGAGCAGAGCACAAGAATAGAGGGCTCAGGAATGCTTGTTGACATTTTGTCTTTCAGTTTGCACATACCCTCCCAGGACCTCAGTGTCTTCTGAAGAATAAATTAGTCACTTCATTCAGGATGTCCAAGCACCTGTGTTTCTCTTCTGGTCCCAGTCCTTATTCCTTCCATTCCTGGACACCTGCCTCCTGCTCTGAACAAGTGTTCAAAAGCAAATATGGCAGAAATAAATACCATTCAAACAGCGCCTACCCTGCAGGGAGCCCATAAAAGGAGAAGGTCCTTCTAAATTGGAGATCTGTTTATTTTGCAATTAGCAAAAGGTCAGAAGGCCTGGCACAGAATCCGAGTGTGACTCTGCTGTGTTAGCAAGAATTGTGAGGTCTGAAAGTTATTGCCAGGGATTTGGAATCTTTATTATGAATTCCAGGAAGCCAAGTTTTCTGGACAATATGTGAATTGTGGCAAAGTATTTTGCCATCCTTTGACCCAAAGTGAGTTCCGTCGTAGTGATATAACAAGGTCAATAGGTCATGGGAGTTCCACCGGGTTACCTTGAAATGACCCCCTTTGAGGATGTAACAGATTATTAATCAGGAGCCATATCAAGGAGCTATGGCTAGGGAGGAGCGAGCTTTCAACCTGTGATTTAGGAGCTGGGAATTTACAGTTCTCTTTCTTCTGCAGGGCTCTAAATTGGCTTGACATTTGTTTAGCTGTTGCTCTTTTGGCCCCAGAGAATCATGGGATATTATCTATTCAAAGGAGGGAAAAGGCATTATTGAGTACTTAACTGTGTGCAGGTTCTGAGCAAGGGGAACGAAGACACAACAATGAGTAAAGAGTGCCCTGCTCCCAAGGCCCCTACAAGCCAGCGGCGGGTGCTGACCTGAGGACAGAGAAATGCAGCAAGCTGTTTTGGGGGACACAGACAATATGCAGAGGCACAGAGAAACCTTGGAGGGAGGAGTTACCCACAGCGGCCAGGGGAAAAGATTTCATAATTAAGATGACATGTTTCAATTGTAGAAATCAAAGAATTTGCTTGAGTGGGGAAAGTTTACTCAGATTCACTCACACTTACATTGGCACAGAACCATGGCACCTTTATTTCCTGTAAACTTCTCCTATTCGTATGGCCTTGTACTTTGGACTTCTGTTTTGTGGACTTCATGGAAGGGTCAGATCTAAGAGTTTCCTGATTGATTATTTAAGGTCGTTGAAGTATAGGATCAAATTGTTCATTGTGACATGAGTTACAGCAGCCAAGTTCTGGAAACAGTCTAGGTGTCCACTGTGGGGTGAATGGGGGAAAACACAATGAGATTATGGCCTTTACAGGAAAAGGGACAGAACTGGGAATCATCTTGTTAGGTAAAACAAGGAAAACTCAGAAAGACAAATATCACTTTTTATTCATATGAGGAGTTTTAAATGTTTCTTAAAAGACATGGAAAGTAGAAAATAGGAAATGTAGGAAACGTCATCACAAAACCCATCACTTCACAATTAATATGTGCTAGTTAAAAATAGGAGCGTTCATTGCAAATTCACTGAATTTGTCCGGCAGCTGAAGGGTTTCTACTTATCTCTCCCTCAGTTAGTACGTATATATGTTTGGCTGCTTGGACAATGAAACTTACCTGTTAATTATGACATGTGTCTCATCTCAGTATGGAAACTTCTAACTAGGCTTTCCTTTTTTTATCTTTTCCAGTGCTGGGAGCAGATCCCAGCATTTGTACATGCCATACAAGTGCTCTATAACTCAGTGGCGTCTTCAGCCCTCTCACGGGCTTGTAAAGCTTGCCTTCTCACAGGCTTGTAAAGCTTACTCCACGAGGCACATGCTACTGGGCAAGAAAGCATTTGTCTCCAAAACTCAGTTCAGAACAGTTTCCTCTCGGCATCACTTCGGGAGACTCCTTTTCTATCTTTCCTTTGTTGTGATCCAGACAAGCCCCTGTAACCATAGCCTTGACTCACCTCTATTGATGAGAAACAGAAGCCCAGCAGCACGTCTGTTCTGTCGTCTATTCCAGAGACTCTCAGGATCCTTCTTGATAGCAAGAGACGATTCCTCTAATGAGGAAAGGAAGAACACCTATCACTTGGTGTGACGACTATGCATTTGTACATATGTGTATCAATTTATGTACATGAAGCTAGAGACTCCCTCGTGGCCTCTACAGCTGCCATCCAGAGCACTTTAACTGCTGCATATACACTAGAATCCCCGGATGATGGCCTTCCATGGAGCTTTATAGCTGGTGTGCTCTTTACTTACTTAGAAAAATTTACTGTCATTTAAATGTTCTCCTACATGTCGCTCAAATAGCATGTCATTTGCTTTTATTTGAGCATGTGGGAAATAGTTTGATGATCTTGGAAAGAAATACTGAAAAGTTTCACATCAACTAAAGAATGAAATATGAACTGGAATCACCGTGTTGCACATTGCATTCCACAAATTATTCATGTCATATCTGAGCATTTTTATTCTTTGATCGTTATCTATTTTTTCTCCCTCTTGGCTCCCAGTAATTTTGGTTCTACTCTCTCCTTCTTGGAGTTAGACTATGTTAGGTCACATACGTAAGCAAGACTATACAATATTTATCTTTTTATTTCCCTTAGCACACTCTTTTCCAGTTGTATTTATGCTATTGCAAATGGGAAGACCTTTGTTCTTTTTTATAGCTGAATAACATTCCATCGGCTTTATAGACGTCACATTTTCTTACCTCTTCACCCACTGAGGGCCACTTAGTCATTTTCGTATCTTGACCGTTATGAGTAATGCGGCGGTGAACACAGGGGAGCAGATCCCTTTTGATAGACTGATTTATTTACAAGGTACTTCTGAATTATCCCATTTACGAGTATTTATGCTGCGGAGCCAACAAATCAATGAAAGCAAATTAAATTGAACATTAGCTTAATAATGACTTTCATGAAACTAAAAGAGTTCGTCTAACAAAAAATAGTAAAGCTGCTTGACACTAAACCAGAAAGTCATTGTACGTTCTCTCAATGCAACTTCATAGTGAGTGCCAAGGTAAACTGTAAGCCCAGAGAAATTGTCACCTATTTATCCTCACAGTAAAAGATGTCAGAGAAAGGGGAGGGAAAGAAGAAGGGATCCCCTTTTGTCTTCACCATTTGCTAACTTCAAAATCGACACCAGCAAACTCCCATCAGCTTGGACTAATGGAGGATGGGGGCAGGCAGCCCACTCTGAATTAGTGACAGGTTGGAATTCTGGAATGTTTTAAAACATGCCCTTTTATTAGTTGAAGTCTATAACTCACACTAACTGCTCACAGTGGTTCCCAAGAGAGAGCCTCAGAGACTTGCTTTCATGAATAGATAAGGCCCATTTGTTATTAGCAGTATCCATTGACTCATAAACAATGTGCTAAAATCCTTAGAAATGGTTTGCTCTGTTAAGACAGAAATGCATCGGTGATGTGGTTTAAAGAATTCTGCCCAGGAAAACTCCTCATGGCGAGTATAAAGAGATTTCTCTCCGGAATCTCACACAGTAGGTGGCACCCCCCGAGTCTAAAGTGTAACAGCACAGGTAAGGTGAAGCAAAAGGAGTTCACCCAGCTGTCTGCTGAGAAATGCATAAATGGCTAGGTGGTGGTGGCACACGCCTTTCATTCCAGCACTCGGGAGGCAGAGGCAGGCAGATCTCTATGGCAGTTCGAGGCCAGCCTGGTCTACAGAGTGAGTTCCAGGACAGCCAGGGCTGCACAGAGAAACCCTGTCTTAGAAAATAAAGCAAAAACAAAAAAAAGAGAGAAAAAGAAAAGAAATGCATAAATGTGGAAATAGAAGAAATACTTCTGCTCTCACTCAGCCTCCACACTTGTAGCCAGAAGCCAGTTAGTGCTAATGTAGACAATGCTTTTCCTTGACTGTATTACTTCACGGATGGACCACTCCTCTAGCGTCTAAGTGTGGGTTTTTACCATCAATATCCTCTGACTCAAAAGCTGGGCTTTGGAGCTCAGGTCTGTTGTCCCAGCACTAGAGAGGCAGTTACAGGGAATCACCATGAGGTAAGTTCAAGACCCATTTGGTCTATATAGGAAGCTCCAAGCCAACTAGGACACACGATGCGACTCTGTCTCAAAAGATATATGCTTGTGTGTGTGGTGTGTGTGTATGTGTGCACCACTCTAATCTCTTTTACTTGGGTATGGATGCAGGAAGTTTATGCCTGTCTTCTCTCCTCCTCCATTGCTTTTTCTCTCATCTTGGAGCCTGTAATGAAAAAAGGAAAGTTAGCTAGAGAAGGCTCTTGCCCTTTTAGTATCAATTGTCTGTTTCTACAGAAATGGAAAGGATCCTACTCCTTGGGCCTGGAGAGTTGGCTCACTGGTAAAGAGCACTTGTTGCTCTTGCAAAAGACCTGGCTTTGGTTCCCAGCACCCACATGGTGGCCCCAAACCATCTATAACTTCAGTTCTAGGGAACCTGACTCCCTTTTCTTGAACTTCCTGGGCATCAGACATGCATTCACTATACAGGCACACATGTAGGCAAAGATACACTCATGTACAAATAAATCTGATTTAAAAAGTCACATATCCTAAAGCAAAAAAAAAGTCCTAGTCCTTCAAGGCACAAAAAAAAAATATGTTGGGACATGTGGCTTCCAGTCGTACCCACTGTCCTCTCCCTCCACCTCAAAACACATTGACCTTTGCTCTGTTAAGGAATGTCAATAACCCGCCGACTCTCCAGATCTAGGTGGAATGTTTGTGTTGTCTTGCCTTTCTGGCCTTGACATGCCTGGCCACATCATGAGGGGTCTGTAGCACAATGTAAACTCCAGCAAATGCTTTCTGTTTGCTCATCTTTATGCAATTCTCACAAGAGAGTTTTAATGGACATTGGAAATTTTAACAGTAGCAAAATACAGCGAAAGAGTTGCAAATTCATCCTAACCACTTGGGAAGGTACACCACTGTGCATTTGTGTTAAGTGCTGCTTTGGTGGAATGGCGGTGAGCACAGCCGCCTTTCAAGTACAGGCATCCGAGTTTCACAACCAATAGTTTAATCTTGCAAAAATGAAGCACTCTTTTAGGTTGCAACCCCCATTCTTTCTTCTTTTCAGTCACTAGTAACCTCCATTTTACTCTCTCTTTCTCTCTCTGAATTTGACTACTCTAGGTTCATCAGGGAAATGGAATCCTGCAGTGTTTGCTTTTTGTGTGACTGGTTTATTTCATCCAGCATAATGTCCTCCAGGTCCATTGATGCTATAGCATCAGAATCTTCCTCCAAATCTATTTATTTGTGCATGTGTGTGCATATGTGTGTGTTCCTCACGCCTGTGTGCACCGTGGTAGATATGTGAAGAAGGTCAGAGAACCATGTGTAGGAGTCAGTTCTCTCCTTTCACCACGGGTTCTAAGTCCCACCTCAGATCATTAGGCTTGGTCGCAAGCACCTTTCCCTACGCAACCGCTTTGCTAGCCCCCAAATTTTCTTCATTTTAAAAACTGAGTAAATATTGCATGGTACGTATTTTGGATTGCTTTTCTACTTATCTGCCAATAGACTATTGAGTTTCTTATATGTTGTGACCTTTTTGAACAGTCGCCTTTAAATACCTGGTCCACTTTCTGTTTTTAGTTCTCTTGACCATATGTACAGAGGGCAATTGCTGACATTTTAATTCTGCTTTTAATGATTGAATGTTTTCACAAAGAAGACCGGGACTGAGCGAGAGACTAGATGTGTTACTGGTTGTGGGAAAAACTCCCATGTCCCCAACTATCTAATGAGTGACTACCGGGTGCCTTCTATCTGATAGGACTTCAGCCCCTGAGTGTCTTGTTTTCTTCTCACTAGAATGTGACATCTGCTGAGATGGAGACTTTGTCTGTTACTTTGTCTTTGCTCTGGGATTCCCAGAAGCTCCTAGAAGACTGTCTGGCATTCATTCATTCCCTTGTTTAGCAAACCATTATCGAGGACCTACTGAGAAACAGGCCTAAACTGATCCTGAAAGGATCCAGGAAGTCAGTTAAGAAACCGCTGTTTTCTGTCTGTTTGACTCACAGACTGAGTTGACAAAAGGAAGCAATAAGGTCTTTCTCAATCATTGTGTGTCTTATCAGCTAAACATTGGTGGCCCCTTTGCTTGTAAAGGGCACAGGGGTAAATTTCAGCCTGGGAGAGATCAGTAAAGGCAGACATTTGCTCTGCGGGATCTTGGATAAAAAACTGCTCGGTAACACTGCAGTCCTTTTCAGTTAGGACGGTGGAAAGCGCTGCCTGATTAGTGAAATCTACTGCTTAACAGGCTGCAATCAAATTTTGCCTGAAAACTTTTTAAAAAAAAAATATTTTGGCCGGGCGGTGGTGGCGCACGCCTTTAATCCCAGCACTCGGGAGGCAGAGGCAGGTGGATCTCTGTGAGTTCGAGACCAGCCTGGTCTACAAGAGCTAGTTCCAGGACAGGCTCCAAAGCTGCAGAGAAACCCTGTCTCGAAAAACCAAAAAAAATAAAAAAAAAATATTTTGCTTTTTCACTTTTTTTTTATTTGCCTGAAATCTCAGTGAGAAGGCAGGGCAGGACGCTATTCCCAAGCAGTGCCTGCAGATGAGAGGCCGTAAGAAACCAACTTAAGTATTTTCCAGACCCAGTTGATCTCCATTCAGCAAGGCAGCCTTATATTTACAGAATAGTCTCGGAGCTCTCTGTGCTTCCCAAACCTGCACACCCATTTAACAACACTCACCTAAGTCCCCTCTTTAAAACTAACATGAGATATTCTATTGAAGAAATTTAGCAGGCTAGGGCCCTGGCAGGGAACTCTCTAGGGTGCCTTCTAGTTAAACCCTCAAAGGCAATTTGCAGTCCCTTGCTGGTTCCCAATATGCCATGCTGCTTCTGCCTTTTGTGAGCCCAGAGATTTGCTTGTCTTTCAAACCATCACTGCTTCCTCCACTTCTCAGGGCTCCTTCCACCTTGAGCCCAGCCTACGCAGCTTCTCTTGCTGTCACCCCAAACAACGCTGAGACCACAAAGGGATAAAGTCACAATGGTGGAGAACAGCTATACACTTCAGAAGGTTCTTGTAATCAATGTCCTCGCTTTTCCTTGAAGGTCCCCAGAAGCCCCCGAGCTTTCCTGTTCTCTTTTATCTGTGAGGGTGGCACTCCTTGCTTATAGGATAAGGCTACACTAATTAGCCTAGCATTCAAGGCCCTCTATAAGCAGACTAACGTCTACTGCTCCATTATTATCTCCCACTCGTTTGCCAGTCTACACAAACTGTCTGCTCCCGTCAAATGGTCTACTAATTGTTCCTCCCCCCCCACCCCAAAACTATTTTCGTTCCTGTTTCCTGGTCTTTGTTCACATTAATTCCCCCAGGCTCCCTACCCTTTCTTTGGGGCTTGGACTCTTACCTTTTGTGACCACCCCAGGCCCTTGGAGCAGAATTGCTCCCTTCCTCGGAATTCCAATAATCCTTCTAGGCTGCAGCCACTTCTCTGGATTTAAGACATAAAGGTACATGTGTGTGCATGTGGGCCTAAAGGCAGACAATTCTTTACATCTCTGAGCTTTATGCCGTGCCATGCACTCAGTAGGTACTCAGCAAACATTTAGTTTTAATGATGTCACGTTCTTGAAGCCTGTTATTTCTTTCTCTAGGTAATATTTACTGATGTGAATGAAGTGTTGCTGAGACTTGCTCATGTTTTTTAAAAAGATGGGGATGAGATGACTCAGTGGCAAGATCTCTTAGCATCTCGAAAATACTTGCACTATCCTAGCAACACATGTATAACAAGGGTGAAGGAGCCAGACCCGGCTTAAGATGAAAGAAGGGAAGATTTGTAGGACCTTAAGCAAGTCTCTCGTCTCTCTCTCGTCTCTCGTCTCTCTCTCTCTCTCTCTCTCTCTCTCTCTCTCTCTCTCCCCCCTCTCTCTCTCTTTCTTTCCCTCCTTGTCTCTCCCTCCCTCTTTCTCTCTGTTTCTTTCCCTCTCCCTCTCTCCCCTCCCCCTCCTATCTGTAGCCCACCCCTCCCCCCTTCCCTCTTCTGTCAAGGTGATTAAACACCGGAATCTGCTACAGGGGGAAATTATTGAGAAAATTTGGAGAGGTAGACAATTTATTCATTCATTCAAAGGAAAACTGAGAAAGTGGGGGGAGGGAAAGTTTAAGTATGAGCGATTTGGCATTGATCCATATAAAACAGAGGGAAGTGGATAAATACGTGTTTCTCTCTCTCTCTTTCTTTCTCTCCCTGCACTTTTTGGTTTCTCCACTCTCCCCCTACCAGGACAACCACCAGCCTTGTGGTGGGTGGGGCTCTTTCAGTGTGTTGTAGAGCCATCAAGGAGGCCAGTAAAACATTTTCAAAAGGGTGCAGATGTTTTTCCTTGTGAAGAAAGGATTGGAGCAGTTACTGAGTGACTGGTTTTCTGTTAATGTGAATGTATCTTCAGCGGCAAGAAGACTCAAACAGGCCGACAGGCTCAGCTCAGATGTACTTCACCCGAAGGGACGCAGGGGTGAGGGGTGGGGAAGGACCCACTAGCTCATTGGTAGTAGAGAAAAAATAGACTCACAAGGGGAAGGACAGGGTGTAAAAGAACAAAAAGAAGTAGTAAAAGTCACCAGAGGGAAAACAAGCGTTAGGGACACAGCGACTGTGCAGGGAGCAAGTATAGAAATTTTGTTATTTTTCTTGGAGAAAACTGTAGAAAATATGGCATAAAACACTTCAGTTCCAAGATGGATGGTGGTGGCACACATCTTTAATCTCAGCACTGGGGCAGAGGCAAGCAGAACTCTGAGTTTGAGGCCAGTTTGATCTAAAATGTGAGTTCCCGGACAGCCAAGTGCTGTTTCATAGAGAAATCCTATCTCACCCCCCCCACACACACACAAATAAAGGCCAAAAAACCCCTCAGTTCCAGAACCACTTAATATCACACTGCTCATTTATAAAATAATTTTAGGAGCTAGGCTTGGTGTCATATACCTGGAGCCCTGACTCCTCAGGAATTTGAGAACTAGAGGAGCTTAAATGCAGGAATTCCAGGCCAGCCTGGGCTGCACAGTGAATCTCTGTTTTTTTTTTTAAATTCAATTAAAAACTATTTTCAAAAGCTTTGTATACATCTACTAGGAGGACTCTGTACTTTCAACAAGTGCCTCTGGGGAGTCTTCCAATCAAGCGGGCTCAGAAAGTGCTTTCCTGTAACGAGGATGACTTTTGCTTTTGGTACTAGAAACAGCACAAAATGATTTTGCTTGCAAGACAATTCCTACAGAAGAAAGAAAGGAGGAGTAGAAATACTGAAAATTGGAATTTAAGAATGAATGAAATTTCACTTCCCAAATCATTTAAGATACTGTAGTTGAGTCACTCAAATGCATGGCGTGTTTTCTGTCTGCTTGGAAATGGAGAAGCACCCATGCATGCATATGCATGTTTACGCTTTTAACACAATGATCACATGGGGGGGGGAAGCTACTGTTGTTGCCTCTGCTTTCCAGATGATGGAATTGATGGTCACATTAGTTAAGCTAGGAAAAGCTATATCTGAAATCCAAGTATCAACCTGGCTGCATTTCCCCCTAACTACTCACAAACACCGAACTAAAACAATAAACGAAGAAACAATGACAAAACACAAAAGTGTCACTAAAGGAAGACATTTTCAGAACGGGGAAGCAGAGACAGCAAATGCTAAGCTGGATCGAAGTCCCATTCCTTGTTTTCAAGTGGGCCCCAGTGCTCGCTTCTGCGGCAGACACTCTTAAACTGGAATGATGATGAGATTAGCCCCTGTGCGAGAAGGACATGCAAATTCGTGAAGCCATCTGTAATTTTCTTTTCTGTTCAAACAAATCTGTGAGAAAATATATGTGGAGTGCAGGCTGGGGAACATAACAAGTGGGAGGCTGAGGCTCTGCATTCTGTCCCCAGCATACACACACACACACACACACACACACACACACTCACACAGAGACAGAGACAGACAGACACACACACAGAGACACACACATAGACACACACACAGAGACACACACACAGACACACACACAGATACAGAGAGACACACACATAGACACACACAGAGAGACACACACAGAGAGACACACACAGAGAGACACACACAGAGAGACACACACAGACACACACACAGATACACACACAGACACACACATAGATACACACAGAGAGACACACACAGACACACACACAGACACACACACAGATACACACAGAGAGACACACACAGATACACACACAGATACACACAGAGAGACACACAGACACACACACAGACACACACACAGATACACACAGAGAGACACACACATAGACACACACACAGATACACACAGAGAGACACACAGACACACACACAGACACACACACAGATACACACAGAGAGACACACACAGATACACACACAGATACACACAGAGAGACACACAGACACACACACAGACACACACACAGATACACACAGAGAGACACACACATAGACACACACACAGATACACACAGAGAGACACACAGACACACACACAGATACACACAAAGAGACACACACAGACACATACACACAGACACACAGAGACACACATAGATACATACACATACACAGACACACACACAGACACATACAGACACATACAGACACACACACAGTTTAAGAAAGGAGTCACAAATTTGTCTCTGCTTTCCACAGCAAAAGCAAAAAAGATAATACGTTGGATTCAGGGAACCATATGATAAAAGCAAAACCTCTTTTTAGGCAAAGCAATAATTTCTGGTAGAATTTGTTTAGACAGATGTCTTTTGTGGATCATTAAAATCGAAAGTTTTTTCTTTTTTCCAAAGGACTTCACTGTTTACTATTTTGTTTTAAAAATGAGAAAGCAAATGTTTTTAAAAAGAAAATCCCTTAAACGTGGATTATAATATTATCCCCTTGGACATATGTTTTGTAGTTTGCACTTTTAAAACAGCCATTTTTTTTTTAAAAAAAGCCCTAGATTTTAGAGTTTCTGTCTTTTGAGATTTTACAGAAAAGAATGGCTATCCCTGTGGCTTGGATGCCTGTAGGCAAGAACTGGCTTAAGGCGGCCCCTTCCAACTCTGCTGCTCTGAGTCTATACTTCTGAGCTGTGCAAACACTTCTACCTGGGGCAGCTTAACCAGTCTTAAACCCAAAGACTTAGCCACAGCATGGCCGGGAAAGCTTCCATTGTAGGGATCCTTTCTGATAAAATAAATGTTTGAGAAACACACACATGCACAATAAAATTAAAGGTCCACAACATTTGGGATTAAGACACACCCAAGAAAGACATTCCTGGAAACAAAAGTGGCTCTTAGGAAACGCTTGTCACTTGGGATGGAGCTCCATCACTTAGGCTCTGCTCATTTGAACTAGGAGCCTGCGCTGAAGTCCTTTGTGCCTCAACTGTCAAAGAAATCTTTTTTTCCTTTCTATTTTCTTTTTCTTTTCAGAGCTGAGGACCGAACTCAGGGCCCTGCACTTGCTAGGCAAGAGCTCTACCACTGAGCTAAATCCCCAACTCCACAAAGAAATCTTTTCTAGGGGAGCCTTCAGCACTACCTCAGGGGCGATCTTAAGTCTAATATGAAAAATGTAGGTGGTTGACACAGTCTAATACACTTTAGACAAAGCATTGGAGGTACAATTAAAATTCTCCTTGGGAGGAGGACCCCTCAGCAAGTTTTCCCCCTTAAATCATTCCTTAGTAATGTAACCCAAGGAAAGAACACTTTCGTTTTGGAAGTAGGGATGAGAAGAATAAACTGAGGAAGGTATTCCTGTGCTCCAACTCATCCAAAGGGACTTACTTAGTGTATACAGTGAAGTGAAACCCATAAAAGGCTAGCATCAGGTTAGCACCACTGTTTGCCTTTAGGACATGGGAGGTGGAGATCGGGCACCATTTTTTTTTAACCTGTTGCATTCTGAATCGTTGGTTTTTGGGTTGGTGTGGCATGTCCAAAAACAAGGCGCATTAGAGGTTTCTTTAAGGAAGGGCTGACTGGGTTGCTTGTCTGTACAAAGAGAGGCATGACGATTCCCCTGTCAACTCAAAGACTTCATCCTTATGGTGGAAGGTGTCACTCTCTGGAGAGCTGCTCTAACAGGTTTTCCCCCTTTATAAACACAGTCCAGCCGCTTTGGCCTTATCTGCTTGATTCGAAAATAGCTCATCAATTTAATAGCATTCAGGTTGTTTATGCACACACAGGGCCTTTGAAAAGAACCCTTTTCATGTCGCCAAACAGGCATTTTGAAATCAACTAATTGGATGGTTGTCTGAATTCAACTCGTTGTTTTAAAAATAACCAGTTGTTCCACTGAATTACATTTTTTTACCCCCAAGCCAATTGGTGTGTGTAGACAGAGTTTGAGTCAATCCAGATGGCTGGCTGCATTTTTGACTTGAACTGACTGGATGTTTTGTGGTCAGATGTATACAGCTCTTGATAGCCACTGGGGAAATGGGGTAGAAGGGAAGGAAGGTGTAGGAAAGTTAGGAGAAATTATATCAACAAAAGTTTCCATCTTGAGTGCTGTGGATTGCAGACATTTTCTGCAATCAATCCTCTCTCCCCCTCCAAACACATGCATGCTTGCGCGCGTGCACACACACAAAGCACACACGCACGCATACACACACACATACACACACACACACACGCATGCATGCACACGCACATTGTTAAGAAAACAGAAATAAAGTAATAACATCCCTCCCAGCTGGCTCTGCTCACGGCTGTGGGTCCTTTCTTTCTTTCTTTCTTTCTTTCTTTCTTTCTTTCTTTCTTTCTTTCTTTCTTTCTTTCTTTCTTTCTTTCTTTCTCTCCATGAATTTCTTCACTGCTTGGGTGGCCTACGGAGGGATTCTGGCAACTGGGCTACATCGCTTTAGCTCCCTCTCGGGCTGACTTTTCCTTCCTGTGGGGAGTGCTCCTTTGAGGGGCTCAGGCAGGAAGAAGAGGGCTGCAGTCAAGTCTGTACCCCTTAATTCCAAGCATGAGGCTGGACTCTGACCCATAGAACTGCTTTTCTAGGCACAGCTGGGGATTTCCTTAAGGGACATGACTGGCTCTCCCTATCCAGACATGACAGCTAGGTTTTGAGAAATTTCAAGGTTTGTAGCATTAGGAGTCCCCATAATTAGCTGTCACATTCTGATGGCTAGATGCTTTCAAAGGCTATTTCTTGTGGACTTCTCGTTCAGTTTTCTTCATTTTACCTTACAGGATGAAAATCAGGAGGAAGACAGAATAGAGACGACCTCCTCCCTAAACCACTTACACTTAAGTTTTTTACTTAACAAGGAAGAAAGAATTCTGTAAATGCTAGAATTGAAACTGTGAGGAGGGCAACTTCCAAAATGTCTGCCACTTTTTTGGCCCTCAACAAATTCTGACTGAAGTGTCTGACCCAAACTCTGTACCTTTTCTGTGTGAGCAAAGGTCATTGTTTTGGGTGAAGCAAACAGCACAAGAAATATTATTTTACTGCCCCCAACTTTTCTCTCTCACCTAGTAAATCTCAAATTGGCATGTTTTTCATGTCATTTGTTCTGCCTGCCTCTTTAAGGTGAGTATTGATTCCCTCAAGCTTTCCAAAGACATCTGGATAACATTCAAATGCTTTTGCCTATGACATTTAAGTTTTAAAGCACCGCCACATGGGCTGGTTGGGGTTCTTTCTTTTTCTCCCTTCTGTTTTAGACTTAAGGGATAGTTCAGTCGTCACCGCTGACCCGTTAAGTCACCTTGGGACCATTGCTTTATTTATCTGAATTACACAGGCTTTTTCATCAATATTATTGGGCAATAATCCATGCCTATCTGGTCTGTCTCAGTGGGCTGTTGGAAAGGGCAATGTGAATAACTCTAAGAGAGCGCTTTGTTAGGAGTGTGGAGTCCTAAGTAGGAGACGGTTTAACTGGTATCGCGAGGTACTTCTGAAAACATGGCCCTTCCTTCAGATCGGAGTTTCATGTTAGGCGCTCAAATCACACACTATGAATGAATATATTGTTTTTTTCTTTGCTGCCGTGGGAATCTAATTCATGGCTCCATGCACAGTAGGTGAGTTCTCTATTGCTGAGTCTCTATCACTGAGTTACATTCCCTGCCCCTGAGTTAGTTTTGAGAATAAAAAAAAAAGGTGCCACATCATTAGTATAAAGAAAAGAAGTCCTGCCAGGGTTGATTTTTTAAAATCCCTATGATATGGTGAATGTGTTAAAGTGTACCAGTCACAGTTTTTTATTCTGAGGTGAGCAATGGAGATCCTTTCTCTAGGCTTCTGAATCGTGGCCAGGCTTCAGGTAGAAGAACTATTGTGTTCACAGAAAGATACGCTGCTGATCTTTCACCTTGGGGTCAAGAACTGCACATTTCTGTGAAAATCCACCAAAGGACAATAGGCAATTCCATCATTCATTCTTTGATCTTTCTCTTCAACGGGCTCAGCGTTTTCCATCCTTGAGTGATATAGGGCATTTGATAAGCCCCATATGGCTTACAAGCACACCGAGTCCTGCTTCGCATTATCATCTTGTCTGGCTGCTTGCATGTGATTAAATGACCTTTTTTGCCATAGGAGGAGCAGTTACACTGAGGAAAGGTGAACTTTTCCATCCATATGTGGAATAAATGCTATCCCTCCACATATAGAATATTAACTGAAATCCTGGCATTGTTTTCAGTTGTCAAAAACCATCACTGGTCTTTTTCCTCTGCAGAAGAGTCACTGCACTGCCTAGCCTTAAGCAGAAGAAAAGGAAAGTAAACATGACACGATATTTCCATAAAGCAGTAAATTAGAAATGCTACGAGAACATGCGAATACGACCGTGAAGTTTAAAACTGAGCTAAATCTGGCTGCGAGCTCAAGATTGAAGCTTTCGTTCCCCCAGAAGTGAATTTGAGCTCCTGTAGTTACATCCAGGAAACACGAGCCATTACTAAGGCTGGGAATTGAGACTAAGGCCAAAATACGGGCTGGAAATGTAATTGGAATTGGGGAGGCCAAACAACAGAAGTTCAACCCTGGGAACTGGAAAGGCAGATCAGTGTCTGAGAATCCCTGCGTGTGTGGCTGCTGAACTCAGTTTAGCCCGCTCTCATGCCCTCTGCAGAGCTGTTTTGAAAGGGAAACTGGACAGTTGGAGGAGACCCTCTGGTGAGAATGTACTTCTTCAAACTGATAAATCTGAAAACCCTTCCCGATTTGATGCTCCCTGAAACTGCCACCGAGGCAAACCTGGCAATGAACGCTCAAGGAAAAATGCAATTCTCAGTTATGCATTATTACCCTGGTGGCTAAAAGCACATACGGCTGAGAAACATGAGGACATGAATTTGGCCGGCATCTCTGTACCACCAAGGCTTTACTACATGATAACTGCTCAAGAACTCTGGGTCAGAAATGAGTAATGAAAATAATAAGAATAGTAAGAATATGAAAATAAACCGAGCTTGGATGCTTTTCAAAGTTCTAGCCTTAAACCTTAACGTGAAGAACAATGGTTATACACGTTAACCTGCTTATCTTCAGTCTTAGACAAACTAGGTTCATTCCTGTTTTTTGATTAAACCTCTGGGATTAACAAGAGGACATTGGATCCTGTGGAACTGGAATTAGAAGAGGTTGTGAACCACCCAGTGTGAGTGCTGGGAATTGAACTCTGGTCCTTGCTAGAGCAGTAGGTGCTGTTCTTAACTGCTGAGCCATCTCTCCAGACCCTTAAAAGAAATTCTCCTCTCAAGCCCAGACAAACAACTATATGCAACTAGCAATGCTGAGAGTGGGAGAAATAGTCTTCCCCAGGGAAGAGCACGCCAATTGGTTGTCCAGCGCCAAATGGTCAGCCTTGCAAATGTACACATCCAAGTAATAGTATAGAAACAAAACTGAGTAGGTTGTATTTACGTACCTAGCAGAGTGTGGTGTGTGTGTAACAACAATTAAAGAAAAAGATGCCATGAATTTGAAAGAGAAAAAGGGTGATACATGGGAAAGTTTGGGGGTGATGGGGAGGGGGAATAATGTAATTATGTTGCAATCTCAGAAAATATAAAATTATTAAAAATTAATTTTTAGGGTGAGCAATAAGGAATAGATTCCACGGTGGCATAGTCATAATATGTGTTATTATTCTTTGTTCTTATTCATTCCCCCTTCTCCCTGTCCTTCACTCGTCACACCTAGTGAAGCTCTTGAAAGGTTATGTCGTATACTTTAGAAAGAAGCTGGAAGGATTTTAGAGCAGACACAAGTACAGCTGCCACCTATATTCCCCTTTGTGCTGCCCTGGGTCCGATCTTTCACATGAATTTGTGTGTCTTCCATTCAGTGAACAAGGTTCAGTTTTCTTTATTGTGGCAAGCACTGCTCTCTTAACAGAATTGTAAGTGGACAATACACCAGTGCTAAATATACATCCAATGTTGTATGACAGAGCTCCAGAGTTTGTTTATCTTGGTTCACTAAAACTACCCCGTTTCCCTTTCTTCTTAGCCCTTGGCAACTACAGTTCTACTCGGAGAATCTATGCATATTGGACTATTTTAGATGCCTTATGCAAGTGCAATCATGTGATATTTCTCCTGTATTAGTCTTTATTTTATGTAGCACAATGTCCTTAAGGTTCATCTCTGTTGTCACAGGCAACACTGTTTCTTTTTTTCTTTATCATGTATATGTTATTCTTCATACATTCATCAGTAGATGTTACTCTATGTTGTTTCCATAACTTTTCCCCTAAGAAAAATGATGAAATAAACATGGGAGTGCCTATACAGCTTTAGAATCCAGCTTTTCTGAAAAATAAAATGTGTGCTGTGTGCATATGTACATGTCAGTGTGTGTGTGTGTGTGTGTGTGTGTAACTGCAGCTCGGATGGAATCCTCTGTCTTCAGGCTCCAGGTACTGGGATTCAAAGTGCATGCCGCAGGCCTGGAGAATTCTTTCAGATAAACAAGCACACATGGGTGAGGGCTCTAGCTCTATTTTTAGTTGCTCCAAGAACTTCCATACTGTTTTTCAGAGCTGCTGCACCAACAGCAGGGTACAAGTTTCCAACTTCTAACTCCTGCTATCTTTAGAAAGTCAGGTTTTTAAATCCTTATTTTGTAAAGTCAAGGCTTGGCCGGATAATGTCCTTTGACCAAGGTCACCGAGCTAGTGAATAACAGAGCTGGAATTTGGACCCAGGACTCTGCTTCTGAAACTTAGTCCCATTCCATAACATTGTGATGCCTCTTTTGATCAATGTATTGCACCATAAGTGAAAGCAACTCAACTGGAGGGTGAGTTGAAATTAACTAGGAGGTTGAAGTTGAAAGGAAAGGACAACAGAGGAAGAACGACATTAGTCTTTGATTCCAGAGTTGCAATCTGTAAAAGTAAACACACAGCAGGAAGTGAATCTGTGCATTACACATTAAAGAAGAAGAGAAACAGCAGTATGTAAGATTTATTTTTGAAAAAAGAAGTCCAGTTTTATGATGGGTGGCAGGCTCAGTATAGCTCCAGCTCAATGTCTCCTCAATGCTATGTATTTACAACACCATTCAAAGACTGAATATGATATAACAGAGCATCAAGGACAGGTTAGATTAGATTCCGTGTACTGTGTTTACAGAAGCACAGAAACACGCAATTCATTCATGAAATATTTCCATAGAAGGGATTGACATCGGTTTCTCAATAAGGAAAACTAATAATGAACCTTCCAAAGAGTTTACTATCTTCATTTCCAAACACTTTAATAATCAGACCTCCACACAGTGAGCTTTAGATAAACATGATCTCTTACCTTTAGTGCTTGACAATCTTAAAAGAGCAAATAGCAAAGCCTCAGTTGTTTAAACACCTTAATAAGTTAATTTAGAAATCTCTGATTTGGGCCAGGAGGCATGATAGTGCATGCCTAGAAGTCTAGCACTTGGTAGGTAGAGGCAGGAGGATACCTAGCTCCAGGCTACCCTGGGCTTTGTAATGAGTTTGAAACCAGCTGGAGCTACATAGTGAGGCTATATCTAAAAATAAAAATCTCCAATTTAAATTTCTGGTACGAAAAAATAGAATGGAAGTGTGTCTGTTCATAACCCCATTCTTTCAACACTGTTTACAACAAACCTATTCTCCTGCTCATTAGGAAATTAGTGAGATTTTAATGTTGTTATGTAGTCCTTCAATTAAGAAAAACCCTGATCCACTGACAAATATTTCCTGAGGATTCCCTGTGGAGTCATTGCTGAGCTTGCCTTATGAGGGATACATTCAGTCGCACCGTCAACAACGTGTACTGAGCTCCTACTACACTCTAGACACTGTTTCATATGCTGGATACAGATGTGTAATATTCTCTCCCTGAAGGCGTTCCCAGTCATGGGAACACAGATGGTTAGAGGTAGGAAGAACCCTAGAGAGTATGTAACCTCCAACCTTCAATTTCCAGTTAAGAAAGATGCAGTTCCCGATTCCAGGTTATCATGTTTAGGGGGACAGAACATGGACTAGAAATAAATTCTTTTCACTTCTGCTCTTTTGATTCCTCCAGTCTATTTGGGAAAACAGGCTGTGTTCTTATTAACCCATTTCAAACCAATAGCAGCAGAGAGCTGCGGACAAACCATCTGGTCTTAAGCGCCAGTTTACCAGGAGTTAGAGAAGGGCTAGAGACATCCGATGGAGTGTAAATCTTCTGAGTAATGACATTCAATTGATTTATGGAAGGAGACTTGCTATGCTTCTGACAAGTAGTGAGGATGAATGAGATGAAGGCATTCCAGAGAAGCAGCCCTTCCCTCTGGATCTTATCATCTGGCTTTAAGGAGTTACTTTTTGGTACACAGGCTAGCATCTCTCTCATTTATAAAGAGAAAGTGTTATATAAATTATGGGAGAAATAATTGATAAAAATAAAATGTGAAGGCAAGGGAGGTTCATAATTTATAGCAAGTTCTTATGAAAAGCAAGAACTCATGCAATCCATATTTCCCTTCTTCCTAGAATTTCTTGAAGTGAGCCAGAGGGCATTATACTTATGTGATAATTTAGAAGAAAGATCTTTTAGAAATGTATCTCCAAGTAGACTACCTATTATAGGGAAAGATTTCTGTGTTGTGGTGTCAACAGAAGTACTCATAAGAAGGGATGTGGTCTTCTTTTTTAAATGAAAATACCACAGGGCTTTATTGAAAAATATTTATGAGCCCGGCAATGGTGGCATGCTCCTTTAATCCCAGCACTGGGGAGGCAGAGGCAGGCAGATCTCTGTGAGTTTGAGGCTAGTCTAGTCTATAGACAAAGTTTCAGGACAGGTTCCAAAGCTACCGAGAAACCCTGTCTCAAAAAAAAGGAAGAAAGAAAGAAAGAAAGAAAGAAAGAAAGAAAGAAAGAAAGAAAGAAAAGAAAAAAGAAAAAGAAAAAAAAAGAAAATAATGATCGTGTGCCAAAGTATTGTGCATACTGGGGCAAAATACAGTACTTTGAACTCCTTGTACAGAGGAAGCACTTTATTATTATTGCTCTTCTACCTGAAGTGAACAAGTAGTTTGGGAAAGTAAAATAAAAAGTAATCCAAAACATACGGGCATTTCAAACAATTATTCGACTCATCAGTAAGGCTGACTTGTGTGCTTGTAAGTGGCGGCAGTATCAACATACTATCAAAATTTCTCATCGTTGATCTAGGTGTGGAGGTACCCAGCTGTAGTACCAGAACTTGGGAGGCTGAGGCGACTCGGGATGTGGGATGGGAAAGGTTATCAAAAGTATTCGTTGTTGTCTATGATGTTAGCTGTTGATGTCTTCCTATATGTGGCAGGAACTAAGAACGGACATGGGAAGGAACAAACATGGTAAGAGGTTAAACTTTCAAATGCCAGGGGGCTTTTTGAAGAACCAGATCTCAGAGCCAGAGACCCAGAAAAAATGTACTGAAATTACTTAAAAATTCTACGAAACAAGCATTAAGATTCATATATTACATGCCTGAACCATTGTAAAGTTTGGTCCACAGTAATTTAAAGGAAAATAAAGCATGTAGGAATTGCCATGCAGCATATAAAGTTATGCCTTTGGTAGGACTCGGATTTGAACTTAAAGCTATCATGCTTTCGATTGCTAAACTGCAAACCACTCAAATATTCACACACACACACACACTCCTATGTAGAAGCAACAAAATACTAGAAGTTCATATAATATATCTGTCTAATTAAAAGTCAATAGACTAAAAGCATGAAGAGATATGTTAGGAATCAAGATCAATATTCCTTTATGCAAACAAAGACAGAACAGAATCATTTTAGTTGTAGTAATCAACGTGACGCCACAAATCAAAATTTCAGCAGTTTTATTTTCAAGACTTAGACACTAAATTCGAAGAAGCTCAGTACATTTTATGGATTTAGTGAGGACAGAGAGAACAGTCCCCAGACTGAGGCGAGGCTCTCCATCTACCACTCACAATGTATTAATTTTCCGTACACATGGAGCCCGATTCTGCCTGAGATTATTATGTAATTTTCAGAATGACTTTAAGCCTTTCAACTTACAAAGTTACCATTTACATTGCACTGGCCTGCTGGCTGGGATGGATGAATGAACACTCTTTCCCAAAGGACTATAATTCATCCTCTGATCATAGCTTATACATTAGGGAGAATTGGGATCAGTGTGCCTGGCGCCTCCCCTTCCCTCTGCCCCACAAAGGACTCATACACTGCAGGAGAAGAGGAGACAAAGTGGCTGTGTGCCATCGAGCTCAGAGGTGTGGCTCAGGAGGTGTTGACTGTGTGCAGCAACCAGCCTAACATATAAGCAACTGTCTACATGATGTGATTTCAGGTGCACCAAAAAAGGCCTCATTGCCCCTCAGTTTAAACACTCCCTTCCCACTGGCGGATGCCTGGAATTCCAGAGTTTTTAGAGCTCTGTTCCTTTGGTTTAAAGCTTTGATCCCTGTTGAAACACTTGTACCCCTGGGTGGGCAGCCCCATTATATCCTATCACCCAGATACACTGAGATCCGACGAGCTTTAAAGTTTTCTTCTCTGACAGCAAGTTTGAGAGGGAGGTTAAGAGCAGATGACAGACACTGTGTACCTGAGAGGGATGGGGGACCATCACCTGGGGGGGGGGGAAGGGGGCAGAGGAACTGGGCCCAAGACAAATAATGTGTGTGTGTGGCCATATGCATGGCTGTGCATGTGCTCCTCCCATGGCGGCAGCTGCTGAACACCCTTTCTTAACCCTCTCCCAGAAAACTTGATTTATGCTGCTTTTGGAGCCATGGAACCAGACTCTCCTCCCTGCTAGAGCAAGATAATAGCTGCTGGCTACAGCTGGGAACTCTCGAATTCTTTCAAACTGGAGTCCAGGAGCAAAAGGTGAAGAAGAGTTCTTCTGGGCCTGCTGTGCTAGATAGCCTTCCCCCAGGGTCCATGGGGGGGGGGAAGGGGGTTCAGCCATGCTATCTAAACACTTTCAACTGGGCCTGAGAGCACAGAGCCGTTATTGTCCAAAGGGAACACTGTCTCAACTGGCATGTCCTTTTGTATCTCCACCCTGATTATCTCTCTGCTTCTCTCAAGGAAGAGTTCCGAGGAATCCCCCCTGACAAAGACTGACAAGGAGAAGGGAGCTTGTCTTGCATGAGGTACGACAGTTGCCAGTGTAAAAGAGAAAATAGGGTTTTTGTCACCCCCCCCCCCCGCACCATGTGCGTGAGTTTTCTGTTTCTCGTTTTTGAGACAAGGTCTCCCTGTATTTCCCTGGCTGGGCCTGAACACCTGGGCTCAATCGGTACTTCCACCTCAGCCTGTGGAGTGGCTGCGACGATAAACACACACGCGCTGCCTTTCCTTGCTTTGGAAGCTTGACCTTAATAATCACCTATCTCTGTAGCATGTAACACAATAAATAAAATAATGTAAGAGAGTCTACACATTTGTACACGAATGTCCTTTATTTTTTTCTTTCTTTCTTTCTTTCTTTCTTTCTTTCTTTCTTTCTTTCTTTCTTTCTTTCTTTCTTTCTTTCTTTCTTTCTTGTTTTTCAAAGCAAGCCCTTGTGCAAGCTAGGCCAGGGCTTTACCACCACACACATCCCCCAGCCCCTGGCTAAAGATTATCCAGAGCAAACTTTTTCAACCCTGACTAAGCAGTGGGGACGGCCGCCCATGACATTTCTGGAAGTGTTTTCTGACAAAGAAGCCTATCCCACAACGTCCATTTCAGTGCCTGAAATTCCACTGTGAGAGGCATCACTCAGGGGACTGGAAGGTTAGAAGCTTCGAGAGGCACTTAGAAAATGGACGCTCTCCTTCGTCCAGACAAGGTTTTTTTTGTATTTTTTTTAAAAACTCTCCTCTTAGCTTGGTTAAAAGCTCTGAAGTAGGTGCTTGGAGTGGGAGCAGAAACTTCCAGGCTAAAGAAATAGTTCTTCAGCCTCAGGGGCAGTCTGTCCCCTGCCTTAGCCCTCAAATCCTAGTCACTTACATGGAAACCTACTCAGTTTGCTGTTTCCATATTTCCAATACTATTTAATGTTTTCTTCAAACTCGTTCATATTTTACTGAACTGGGCACCTAGCTTTGTCTCAACAAAATTCATGAGATGAACACACTAATTGTATGTATCGTTCGTCACCCACTGAAATAAAGCATTTGACAACAAACCCAAGTTCATGTGTCCACTGCCTTGACTTTGGGGATCTGTACTTCCCTTGGGAAGCAGTGCTTTAGTTCCGACAAAGCGCGCTATGTAGAAAAAGCACATATTAAAACGGAGGCATGGTCACTTTTTTTCCCAGGTACTCAGTACCCAGTAGTTGAAAACAACTGTTGCCTTTGTAGTTGGTTGCATGAGCTCTGGAAGATCATGAATTTATGGGAGGTCATGTCTTCCTCTGCGAGGTCATGAAATTCAATCAATGCTTGCCTTCCAATCTGCCCTTTGGTCACAGGGCTCCACAGGTGGAACATATCAAACTCACCAGCCAAATTAGGACTCTTAATTGGTGTTTCTTTTAAAGTGGATATGTCATTTGTCAAATGTTCAATGCAGGCGCAGGCCTAGCTCCAGGCTAAATTATGAAGTAGGAGAAGAATGCCAGATACATAGGCACCACTCAGTGTTTGTTGAAAAAAAGGGGGTGGGGGTGGTGAATAAGCCCTCCATCCTTGACGCCTTTCTCCCCAACCCCCACAGGTACTAGATCAGCGTGCACTTTTAATTCTATCTCCTAAATATCTCTAGGACATTTTCCCCTTCCAAAACTTCTCTGTCACAGGCCTTGATCATTTCTTGCTGGTATTGGTTTCATGGCCTCTTAACTGGTCTCCTTGCTTCCAGGCTTCCCCCCCTTTCAAATCATACTCTGAAACAGTGCTGCGGAGATCTTTTAATAAGACAAATACGATCGTGTCACCCCTATGCTTACAATTTCCTTAAGTGGTTCCCCAGACTCCTGTGCAGCCCTCCCCGTCTGCACAATCTGGCCCTTGCTCGCCTCTCCCTCCTGCCTTAGCTCTTTTAACTCCTCAGCCTGAAATCATTACTCGCACCTCCCACTCTCCAAATGGGCCATGCCAGGGCCTCTCCTCTTTGTTCACCCTGCTTCCTTGCCTGGGCACCCTTCCCCCAATCTTTTCTCACCTCAGCTCCTACTGGGCTTTCAAGTCCGAGTTTAGGCCATCAGCTCTTCTGGGACACTTTCTCTGATCCATCCGCTCAGCCCTTAGAACTCTGTCTTCCCACTTAACACATAATGTGTTAACCTTTTGCTTCCTTGGCTCCCCATAAGGTTTGTAACTCTTTGAGGTCAGGTACTACAGGATAATTTTGTGTCTCCGTTTTCTGTTTGTGTCCCATGGAGTCTGGTGCATAGTAGGAATTCAGATATTTGTTGCTGAATGAACAAATGAAGACCTGAATGGATGAATTCCTCAGTGACCTTCGTATTGCTTTGTCTTCTCAGTCAACATATTCAAGACACAGACTCTTCCCCCCATGCCTATTCATCGTTCTGTTTCTCCAAGCATACTTCTGACTAGTAAAAAAGAAATACAATCAGACAACGAGCTAGCTTGCATTGAGATATTAAAGTCTTTTCATGTTGGAAATACCGAGTTCCCGCTATGTACAAGACACTGGGCTAAGGTTGTTCTCTGTGTGTGCACACTACTGGAGTCACAAAGAGAATCAATCCAATGGAATGGTCCCTTCTTCGTTGCACAGAGGTAATGATTAGATGTGTTTCCTTCTCCAAGAGGTGTTTGATTCTCAAAGAAATGTATTTCTAATGGTGAAAATTAAGTAAGAGAATTGGGGATTGGCATCCAGGAAACCTTCCAAATAGGGTTCTACTCCAGGTATGAAACGGACTGTGGCTTAACGAATTTAATCTTTAAAATGATTTCCTAATGAGTTACTCTCACCAGCTGTACTTTGTTTTATGAGGGTTGCCCACGGACTATCCTGCAGACATTATGATTTACCTGGGGATTACGATCAAGTGGCTTAATATATATATATATTTTACTTTGTGTGGGTCTACTGAATCAGACCCAGCAAGCTACAAGGGCTTCCGTACCTTTTAGGTACAAAGATGAGCCAGGCTGTGAAATCCAGAGGTCCCCAGCTGCCTATTTGTGGGTTGGCTTTGAGAGCTTGGCCAGAGCTGCTTGGGAAAAGGGTTCCCAGGAAGCCTTCTGAGAACAGAAAGCAGAACAAGGACATGGATTTTGTGCTTAGGAAGCTTTGTGCAGGCTCTGGTTACCAGAAGGAGTAGGATCTGGGTGGGAGAAAGCCTAGCGTCGAAGCGGGTGTGTGTATGTGTACCTAAACCGCGGACCTCCACCCACTCCAAGGAAGGATGAAGAGCTTGCAAAAAGCCGAAAAGGAAAAGCCCTCCCGGCTGTAGGCCGATGGGAGGCGGGAAGGAGGAGTGAGGCTGGGGAACTTCTCCCAGAGCCAGTCAGAGGGGATGGCTGCTGAGAAGCCAATCAGCGTGCCCGAGCCTGCAGCCCCTCTGCAGTAGTTATGCCAGAGCGCCCAGTGTAGAGCGGCGGCGAGCGAGTGGCAGGGCAGGGCTGCCGGGAGCCACCGCACACGATCCACACTCTCCTCCCGCGCCTCTCCCGCCAGGTTTGCCCGCTGTGGTAAACCCAGTTTCCCAGCTCCGCTTCCCGCCACGCCCCGCATCCCGCAGGCCAGCAGCCACACGACCCCGCCGCCGTCCCCCAGGCGGCGCGGCTCGCCTCGCCCCGCCCCGTCTCTCCTCGCCACGCCCACAAGGCTCCGCCCCGAGCCGCCCTGCGCCGCCAAGCGGTTCCCGCCCTCGCCCAGCGCCCAGGTAGCTGCGAGGAAACTTTTGCAGCGGTTGGGTAGCGGCTTGTTTCTTGCTCTGCAAGACCACTGCCAGACTTGCTAAGTCCCGTCACCGCTCCATCTCTTATTGCCACTCTCTCGTGCTCTCCTCGCTCCCCCGAGAAGCAGGATGGCCGGGACCGTGCGCACCGCGTGCTTGCTGGTGGCGATGCTGATCGGCTTGGACTGCCTGGGACAGGCGCAGCCCCCGCCGCCTCCAGACGCCACCTGTCACCAGGTCCGCTCTTTCTTCCAGAGACTGCAGCCCGGACTCAAATGGGTCCCGGAAACCCCTGTGCCAGGTGAGTAAGGGGTCCCTTGAGCGTCCCCCCGCGCACAGTGGGAAGCCAAGGCGCGCGCGGTGGCTCTTTCCAGAGCGCGCTACGATAGCCGAGAGGCGCCGCGGCCGTGCTCTCTGCTGCTGCTGGGTACCTGGGAATGGTCGCTGTGCCTGAGGCCTGGCCCCGTCTACTGAGGGAGGGAAGCAGAGTGCGTGTGGACTCTGTCCACATGTCCCGGGCTCACGCTGCTGTCAGGGAGTGTGCAAGCCAGAGCAAGGGACGGCGGAGATGTCTTTCTAGCGCCCATTTTTGGGGAGGGCGGGAAGGTGGGAGCTGGCTCCCCTACGGTTCTAGCAAACCAGCTTCACAACGTGGTGACGATGATTCGGGAATTTATCACCCTAACTCACATGTTCTGCCTTAGCTGGACCCACAGCTCTGGCCATACTTTCTCCACCGTGTGTTCCCCATGCCTTCCTTTCCCTAGTCTGGGTTCCCGAGGCAGGCCGGGCCCAAGTGCAGGCAAAGTTAAGCACAAATCTTTGAATCCACAGGGACTGTAAAGACCCACTGAAGGAAACTTTTGAGTAAGAGGGACCCCCCAAATGTGGAAGACTGAGCTTTTTCCTTCGAACAGCTTCCCTTATCTAGGTTGGCAAAATCTCTTTAAAAATCGGCGGTGCTGGCCTGCGGAACGCGAGTCCAAAGATGATTTAACTCCTCCCCTCCCAAATTCATTTGCCTTGACAGGCTGGACCCTGAAGAGGAGAAGATTTTAGGCAGAGGAAAGTTTCTGGGCGCCTGCCTTTTGTTCTGCACAATCAGATGGCTCTGTAAGGGCATATTTTAACCTTAGCTGAGGGCTGCCGCTGTCAACAGATGAATATTAATGGCCTTGTGTGATTGACTGTCCTGAGGTTGGGGTCCTTAGAATCCAATCAGGACAAGTTGCTACACTAACGATATGGGCAGGAAAAATAGGTTTCAAAAAGATTAATTTTTCAGAGGTGCGCTCAGAAGAAACCGGCCAACCATACTCGAACACCGTGAGACGTTTGTGGCCTCCAGGGTCTCTTTCCAAGGACTCGTGCGTCCAGCCAAACGCGCGTCCCGCGCTTGGGAGAGATTGGGAACAAGCCTAGCCACAGCTTGGCTGGTGGCTCTCAACAAGTCAGGCAGGCGGGCCGGATCGTTGGACCAAGTTGTGAATGCGGATGCGCGCCTTGTGGGCGCTGCCAGGAAGCGTTCACTGGCAGGAGGTTACCTAGGCAGCCAGCGCGCCTTCAGCCTTTTCTTTAGGTTGATGAAAAGAGCCTAGCGAGCCTGCTGTTTAGTTGCAAAGGTAATTGGTCACCCTTTTTGGTGACTGAAGTGCACTTGCGCATATGTTAAACACTGCCTTGCAGGATATCGCTCTAAGGGAGGGTAGAACTACCTCTTCCACTGTTAAGTCTTAATAACGTACCACGTGGGCGTGTGCAAGAGCTGTAAGGGGCAACCTATGAATCAGTTCTACAGAGCTGAAACAACAGGCGGATCTCTCTCCCCTGGAAGTGCCATGGTAATTAGATTGCTAAGGCCAGAGAACACGCTTTTGTTGATAATGTAAAAATTGGTCCTTACAGACTGAGGCCCCACAAGATGAACTAGTCCAGGTTGGGTAGCATTTGGCTGATGCGAAGTGGGGAAGTAAAAAATGGTGCTTAAAAAAGGCGGTGGGGGTTTGGGGGGGAGCCAGAGAAAAGTCCATCCAGATACTCATTAGCAATCCCCTTAAGAACATGCACACGCACACGTGCGCGCGCGCGCGCGCGCGCACACACACACACACACACACACACACACACACACACACACACAGAGGGCGAGAGAGAGGCTTGCGGCGCACATACAGAGGCGCGCGTGCCTGCCTTTCTCCCTCCTTTCCCCCCAGCTCTCTGGCTGCTTGCCTCTTTGCTACATCTGTATAAAAGTATTGGGAGGGCCCACACACTGTGTCTATGAGAGTTGGCCAGGGCTTGCTTCCTGCCTTTCGTGCTTCCAGCCTAAGGATGATCATACTTATAGAGACTTATTTGTAATAGAGATTTTTTCCCTCTATTATTTCCCAAACTCTAGGAGAAAGCACTTTTTTCAGGGTTTTTCCCCCCCACGTAAAACCAACACAACTCACTTCAGTCATTGGACAAAATTAAATGGTGGCCGGAACCTTCTACACAGCAGGCGAAAAAACAAGCCCAAATTTCAAATATGGCGATATCCATGCAACTACCCTGTACCCGTGGGCTTTTTTTTTTTAAAAAAAAAAAAAAAAACTATGGCAGTACAACGTTCAGATTCTCAGACCTGGTACAAAACCATTTGTCCTGAATTACAGTTGGGCAAATATGGATGATGTAGATGGAGAAACTATGGCGTAAATTCTAATGTTCGTATGTGGAAAGAGCTCATCAGTATTTCAGAGAAGAGATGATAATGGCAGAGTGAATACAATGGCAAGTGCATAATTTCAGAGCGAATAAATGTGTAATTTGCTGCTGTCGTTCACTGGTTAGAAATTGAAAGAGAGCTGCAAATTATTTGATAGTTATGAACCATCACGGTGACCACTCAACTCACCCCCCCCCCATCTATAGTATAAGCCATGTTCAGTTTATCTGCTGCACTGTCTTAACTGCATTAAAGCTTTCTTGGTCCCAGATAAAATGAGATTCCGTCCCAGTAAAGAGAAATCCTCCAGAATGTCCTGCTTCACGGAAGGGGCACATTTGGGATTGACTGCTAACTTTGGCCATTAGTCGAACTGGGTTAGAGTGGATAAGGTACATTTCTTATGCTAATATGGATGAGACTAAATGGCATTTGAAATCACCCAGCCTCAAAAATAAATCACTGGTGCTGAAGAACCACCCCAGACTTCTACAAAGCTGGTCTAAACCCTTCCAATCTCATGTTCCCATTGCTTTTAGAATGTTCAAAGGCACTGGATAGCCGTTCTAAATAGCATGTTCCTCAAATCCATGAATCTCTTCAGACCCCACTTTTTTTTTCAAGGATTTGTAACTTGGAAAGCACTGCAGATGGAAACCAGGCCCACAGAGTTAGCGCTTGGCAGGGAAATCCATATAACTGCCTTTCAGTGCGGCTCTTTTGCCCTTATTTAATTTAGAAAAATTCAGAAAAGAAGCCAATGAGCTCATAAGTCTAGATGTTTATTTTGTTTTGCTTAACCTACCCACAGGCGCAATCAAGAATGGATCCAATTTTAGGCAGGGGAAGGGAGCTAGTAATCAGACAATGATGTTTCCAATTGTCTCAAGGGAATGTTACAGAAGTCTGAAAAAAAATCCTCTAAACAAAAATCAAGTGTAATTCACTTTATGAATGCCATATACCACTTTTGTGGGGGGTTGGGAGTTGCAGGGGGCAAATGGGAATGAGAAAATCAAACAAACCATGGTAGTGTTGTAACTCCCCCAAGATGGAGAGATCTTGCCTTGGAGAAGGCCTTGGAAAGTGCTAGAACTGATCCAGAAGGTCAACTGCACCTATGGGTAAAAGGCAGCCTCTGAAAGCCAAGATCGGCTTGGAGTTTCTTGAAACTGGTGAAAAAGAAAAGTACAAAGTAAAATTATTGAAACAGAGTTTGTTTTTCAATGTGTGTGTGCACACATGTGTGTTTACTATGAGAACTAGCAACCATATCTGTGTTGCCAGCTGTGGTTCCCCAATTATTTTGAAACAATTAGCAGCCCTAATGTTTGGGCACAAGAATGAGAATTGAGGCGGGGGAGGGTTTTCTCTCCACTGAGATTACACTAGATGTGTGGGTGAGCAGATGATTTGTCAAAACTTTTCCAAAGTTGTACTGCTGTGTGCTTACTTAGCGGAGTTTAGAGAATTCTTTCAGATGAGCTCTGATATACATATAAATATGTATATTTATATATATATATATAAATATATATATATTGCATAAACTGACTGAGAAGTGCTTCGAAAGAGCTACGGATCTGATGGAGACGGCTGCTGATTGGTGGGGCACCTTAGCAGACTGAGTGTTAGGTGCTGGGGGTGCAGTGAGGAGGAAGATGCAAGCCCTTTTGTCAAAGGGTTTGCAGGGTAGTGGGGGAGCATGCAAGTAAACAGGCTTCCCAGGAAACTTGTAGGATTAAATAGGGTGAAAGGAGCTAGAAAATACCTCCAGGAAATTGGCTGAAATGGTCACAATAGGCAGCCTGGGCAAGGGAAAAGAACTGAAGAGATGAAGTGGGAGACAGGGAGAAGTCTCTTAATAGAGGCTCCATCTTAAAAAGAGACAGAAGACAGTTTTTGATGGATGCTAGATCACACAGATGGTGTCAGTTTTGCAATGTGTTTTTTTCTTATGAGCTGGTAGATTGTATCCAATATTTTGATGCAATATTTTTGAGCATTCTGTTGCTTCCATCTTTAGAGTTGCAATGTTTGCTGTTCACTGTAGCCTCGGAAAAGGCTGCTTATTACCAACCTGGGAGAAAAGAGTCCTGGATTTGTCTCCTATGAGACAAGACAGAAAATATGTTTTCTCTTTAAATGGCAGCTATCAATGACCATGCCAACTTTAGTGTTTGATGCATATACAAAAGCATGGGTCTTAAGAGGGATCTTATTACTCATTTCTAAGAAAATTGAAGATAATCACTTATAACTTGTGCACATGATACATCATTTGGAAAGAATTTCACTGGGGATCATGTTGCTCAACTAAAAAGTTCTGGCGTGCTGAATTTGTACATTTTTGTGAATGCTTCCTTTTACTCTGATCTCTAGCTTTTTTTCTGCATATGGTTATTTGTATGTTTTAGATTATAAGCTTCTTAAAGGGAAAGCTCTTGATTTGAGCAGTGTTGAGCACAATGCTAAGCACCATACAGAATTTGGTTGATAATTAACAAAAATGGAATCTCTAGATCATTAAGTATTTTATATGAGCTCTCGCATACTTTCTCAGGCTTATTTTAAAAGCTTGAGCCCAGTGTTGTAGTACATTATTAGGGCGTGTAGATAAACTTTTTAGTCTTTATGTATTTTGGCTGTAGACCGATCCAGGCTTATTTCAGCTATCTTCTGACTGTTAATAACTGGTAGGGCTTATTAATGTTGAATCTCCAAAGAACAAATTGAAGTCAGCAGCATTGTTATGCCTGGATTAGTATAGTTAAAGATCAACAATTATTATAGCACATAAATCGTAGGCCTTCTCTTAAATCAAGTCTTCTTTGATTTAATGTCAACGAGACCTTCTTGTTAATGTTGGTATTACCATATTTGGAAGTTCAGCTAGGAGACATGCACAGACCTGTCGAAACACCTCATGGGTTTCTGTAACCTGGGATCAGAATTTGTGTGCAGGCGCAACTCAAGAGACTGTTCCAAGAGACAACATTTGTTGAGCCCTAGCCGAACCTGTAAATGGGTTTGATGTTTCTGGTAATCTAGGGTCTAATAGGAAATATGGGCAGAAAAATTCTCTAGTCATTTGCCCATATTTAGCAGTGTGTCTGGCTTGAAACGGGATCTCTCTAGCACTCCATTAAGAAAAGAACATCAGAAAATAGAATCCAAGTCATGGTTCCCCGGACTAGCTCTAGACAGCATTAAGTAACAGGAATTTACCTCCTGAACTATAATGGCAGAGAGAACATGCTTCAGAAAGCAGGGTGATGATGGGCATATGAGCAGAGAAAGTGAATTTTGAAATTCTGTGTGTGAGTGGCGAGGCACCCACTGGAACACCATGGGCCCACAGGAAGATCCTTTTGAACATGCCAAGTAAAGAAGCTTTACTTCTTTGCTGCAAATTAAGCCAACTAAATATCACATATCCAACTGATAATTATCAGAAATTCTTGTCATTTTTAAAACTAACAACAATAACAATAAATCCAAAGTGATTATCAAGAAAGACATTTTTTCGCTTTGGCTTCTCTTTGTTTGGAGATGTACAAAGCTGAATTTGAGAATTTGTATTTTTGCTCACGAATAATAAGGGAGTTAATGCATTGCTAGTGTTCTGAACAGTTAATTACTTCTAGAAGCTGAAATTATATTTATATTCCAGATTAGCAAATCTACTAAGCTCTTTGAAGAGTACTTAATAAGCTTATATTGATAAATAATTGATAGAAAGGCAGATAAAATATAAGTGAAAGTGGTGATAAGAACGGACAGGGAACCCATTATAAAAGAAACTTCTGCCCATTGAATCCATTCACACACTGCCAGATAAAAGTTGTTCATTTCTCTAAAAAGGTTATAGTGTTTAAAATACTATCTTTCAAATTTTCTCCAATGAAATGTATGTCTGTTATAAATTGAGAAGATGGACAGTTTGAGGGTCAAACTTTCCATGACCTGTTAGAATCTTCCTTTTGAAAATAACTAGAAACCCTGGTTACAGCAACCTTTAGGTACAGTTTCCCAGGTATTCCTATCACGAACCCATAATCTCCTTTAGCTTAGGAATTATATGGTATTCATCTTTGTATCTGCACTTATTGTAAACAGTAGGGACTATTACATACTTATCGGCCCAATGAATGCAGTTAGAATGTGTTAGAAAAAAATAACATTTCAATAAAGTCAATGTTTAAGTATTGATTTAATTTTATCGAGTTTTCTAAAAAGAAACCACCTTTTCAGGTTAAAAAAAATCCATCTGTTGCTTAGGTAAGTAAAAAGGATGTTGGTTTAATTCAGTTGCTTGCACTTTAATTCCCTGGAAGAAGCAGACTAGCCAGCTCTTACAAGAGGTAAGTATTTCTTTCTTGTTTCCAAGGCAATTCTATGTAATTTAAAGATACAGTTGTACACGTATATAAATTCATGTCTTTCTCTTTACTATCTAGATGTGTTGAATTTTGGTTTGTGAAACTGTTACCTCAAGGTGTCAGTTAAAGAAGTGCACGCTGGTGGGCAGTAGTACTCTAGTTCCGGTTCCACCCATTGCCTTTTTTCCAGCATACCCAATAGGCTGTCCTAAGACAAACTGATTGCAACTAAGTTTGTCCCCAGTGGTTACCATTTCTTGCCAATGGCATGAAGATTGATGAAGTTATGTCTAAAAGGACATTTTCCAAAATGAAGTTTTTTTTTTCAGGATGAGAATTTTTATCGAGTAGAATAAAATAATTTGCATAGTCCCTTCCTTAATTCCAGTTCTGTTCCCTGTCTCTCCAAGCACTGTATGTTTGCTATTGATGCAGTGCATCCTGACATCCCGAGACTCTCCGTTGCTCTTTATCAACCTCTGCTTTGCATAATTGAAGCTGAGGGGCAAGTGGTGAAGAGAGGAAGAGTTACAATGACAGACATAGTGAGGAGATTAAAAGCTCACATTCTGGTACATATCAGAATATTAACTAGCATATGACAAGCAGAAAGAACTGGAAAACATTTGAACGTAGAATTGCATGTATTCGGGGATAATATAGAGAGAGACGGCACAAGTGCATAGATAGCCTAGAGTATTTTACTTCTTATTTTACATCCATGATTTTGAACTGTATAGCTAATTCATGACCTCATCGATGTCTAATGTTACTGAATGCATGTCTGAATCAAGATATCCTCTAGACTGGTGAGTAGAATGCCTCGTACAGAATTATTGTTCTAGTTAATTACATAGTTAACCAACAGGAATGAATAGAAGAATACACATTTGAAGACAGAGTCCTGACTTGACTACTGTCCAGTGGAAGTGTAGTATGGCATGTAGCGATAGATTCCCTGAGTGCATGGTTGTCTAAACTGCTTTGCAGCAGAGAATGAAGAAAGCATGGTGGTGTTGCAACACACACCTATTCTCTCTGACCCTGGGAATCCCGTTGGCCCAAGAAGATTGAAGAGGATGTGACACAGAGATTTTCTAGCTGTGTTGTTATCTAAATGTGGTATTTGAATCTGTATACACACACACACATATATGTTCTTAGGTTATACATATATACATTGCTATTTTGACAGCCGTAGTTAATTGCACGTATTGTTTCAGGAGAAGTTTGTTGTTACTCGTAGGAGTGGGTAGCCTTTCTCAGTCATAGCTTCCACTTAGGTTTTGAAAGCTGTGCTCTACTCTAGCTCACGTCTGCACAACACAAGTACTCCTGAAGTGCCTGTGAGTTCTCAGTTCCGGGGATTGGCCTGTTTTCAGCATGCATGTATGTGCACGTGTTCCATTTGTATTTCGCATACACACAGATGATATAGCTCCGACTCAATCAGGGTGTGTCCAACTTGGAGCTTGGGGGTCACACGCCCCTGTGCCCTACTTTGGCAATGAATGCAGCTCAACACAAACTTATCAAATGACTCAAAACATTACGAGATTTTTTTTCGATAATTTGATCATGAGTCTTGAGCATGAACTTTATAGATGATGACATCTTGTCAGAATGTCAAAAGGTTGGACATGTCTGATGGAAGATAAGCCTAAGCCTCAGTGGGAAGAACTAAGGAAGATTAGCTTTCCACAGATCAAATCAAATGATTTCTACTTGGATTGGCCCCAAATTGTTGCCGTACCCGTTCCCACTGATATCACAAACCTACTGCTTGTTTATCCAGTTTCATCATTTTTCCAAGTGTAGAGATGTGATCCTCGTTAAGTAGGTGCCGTGAATGCATACTACGAAGCGGGTCCGTTCTGGAGGACCACTTCTAGCATTTGGTAGTATTGGATGGGAGTGTGCCCCCAAAGGCTTTTTCCCTGCTGGATATCTGAGACTGTTTGCACTGGGGAAGATGCCTATCTGCTTTTGAAAACAGACGGGACCTCACAGAAAAGAGACTTACTAATAATGAGCTTTCTATGCTAGCTCTATATTAATATTTAATTGTGATTCATTCCGGCATTGTTTCAACCCACAGTTATTGAGCACAGATTTTGTGCCAGGATGTAGGAGTTGATAAAATTATTGCTAACAAGGAGTTCCCTACCTAGTGAGAGTCAGGTAGGGAGAATTTCGATTATCAAGACAGCCCAATGAAGGCTACTCTAATAAAGTATCGCTCTGGGAGATGGGGAGGCATGTTTAGTTGCCTTAAGAGTACTGTTGGCAATCAGGCGGTGGTGGCGCACGCCTTTAATCCCAGCATTGGGAGGCAGAGGCAGGCAGATCTCTGTGAGTTTGAGGCCAGCCTGGTCTATAGAGTGAGTTTCAGGATAGCCAGAGCAGAGAGAAACCCTGTCTCAACAAACAGACAAACAACAAAAGAAAGAGTGCTATTGTCAGGTACTAGAAAGATGGTTCAGTGGTTAGATGCACTGGCTGCTGTTGGCAGGGGACCTGGGTCTGCTTCCTAACACCCACATGGCAGCTCATAACCATCTGTAACCCCAGTTTCTGCTGATTTGACACCCTCCAAAGGCACAGGGCTCTATTCAATACTTATTCATGCATGCAGGTGAACATACACATAAAATGAAAAAAAAAACAAATCTTAAAAAATAGTGTTGTGTGAAGCATGTGAAAAGTAGAGAGTTATGACAAAGTGAAGGGCTGGAGAGAGAGCTTGGTGGGCAAAGTGCTTGCCCTGCAAGTATGAGGACCTGAGTTCGAATCCTTAGGATCCCTGTAAAGCCAGCATGATAGTATGCAATGCAATACCAGTGCTCCTATGGCAAGATGGGAGGTGGAGACAGGAGATTCCCTGGTAGCTAGCTTGAGGGCCAGCTAGCCTGGTATATGCAGCTGCGAACAACAAAAACCCTGTCACAAACCAGCGTGGAGGAAAAAGAGTGAGGCTGTCCTACGACTGCCACACACGGGCCCATTCACACTTTCCAGGCATGCTTGGTGGCCTGAGTTCAGTCCCTGAAAACCTATAAATAGATGGGACAGAACCCACTGCACAAAGCGTGTCCTCAGGACAGGGGCCATGTCACAAGGACACACGTAATAACGAGGTGGGATAGGCTACAGCTATTTTTCCCCAGTGGACTCGAAACTCTGGGCTCACATTATTCTTGTGTCTCAGGCTCTCCGAGGAGCTGGGAGTGCCGATACAACACCATGCCTAGTTTAGAAAAGTATATTTTTTAAAGATGGAATAAAGGAGTTTGTTGAACAGATTGAGTTTGTGGAGCACTTGTATCACGGAGGTAGAAAATGTCTGCTAGGCAGTTGAAGTTGTGAGTTGAATCACAGAATAGAGAGAAATTGGGGCTGGGGAAACATGTTTAGGAATTATCAGTATTGAGATGTACTTAAAGTCCTGGGATTAGATGAGATCACCAGGGAAGTGTGGCGTTCAGATGAAGCACAGTTGGGACTCATCAGTATATAGACTCAAGGAGAAGGCATGGGTGTGGATGATATTTTCCAGTCTTTTTCATGGGACATGTCTTAAAATGTATTTTGCCAACATCTGGTGATTTAAAAAAATATGCCAAATCTTTCAAGAACTTTCTTGATTAAGAGAAAGTATGATTCTATGTTATCATAGTCCAAGACTTTGCAGCTTGGACTGCAAAGTACCAAACACCCAATTGTACACACACACACACACACACACACACACACACACACACACACGCAGACACTCAAGCCAGCACATGCTCAGGGCTGGGGAGAAGGAGGAGGAAGAGGGGGAGGGAACAAACTCTGGAAAATGCATTTGAGTCAAAGTGTTAGATTTCTATTTATTTTTCATGGCAATAACTATGAATGATATTTCATGTGGAGGTTGTTAGTTCTTTTTAGCAGTGGGTGGTCTTTGACAGCCATACCTTGCCATTTTGCATTTTTGAGCCTTGCTTTCATGCATCGCCTGTGCACACAGAGCAAGCACTCATAAAGAGTCTGCAGTTGGTGCCTTGTTCCAGGAAGGTGACATTCTGCTCCTCCCCCATGGGGGAACTCTCCCACCCTGTAGAATGAATGCTGTGACACTAGTTTTGGGAGAGCGCACTATATTTCATGCTGGCTAGACTCTGAGACACGCAGTTCCAAGCGAAGGCTAGGAATACTTGTAAAACTGGGGTGATCTTTCTTACAAGCCTTTAGAATGGCAATTCTTTTGTTTCTGAGTTAGGAGAAAGTTGTAAAATAAATCTAGTGTCTTTAAATTCTCTATTGTTTAAGAGATTGCCTTCATCAGGGTGTCTACTTTTATTTTTTTAAATTTATTTATTATGTATATAGTGTTCTGGGCACCAGATATCGATGGGTGTGAGCCACCATGTGGTTGCTGGGAATTGAACTCAGGACCTCCGGAACAGCAGTTAGTTTTCTTAACCTCTGAGCCATCTCTCCAGCCCTCTACTTTTATTTTTAAAGATTTATTTATTTTTTAATTTGTCCAAGTGTATGTCTCTGTGTTATTGTGTGCACCTGCCCTCACAGGCCACAAGAGGGCATCTAGATCCTCTGGAGCAGAAGTTACAGGCAGTCAAGAACCACCTGATATGAGTGCTGGGAATTGAACTCTAGTTCCTGGCAAAACCACTAAGTTCTCTTGACTATGCTAAGCTATAGGGCCTCTACTTTCTTTCAACACACACTCAAAACTCCTTTGTTTCTAGTAGATTTTATTTGTGATCATTTTTAGGTTGGTTGGATAATTTCCCACATTAGAAGATCATACAAAATAACATCTACCCATTCTTACTACATGCCACTTGCTATCTGTGTAATTTATCACATTTATGAAGCAAACTTGAAAAAGAGGTGGTGCATGCCCATTTTCTAGTTGGAAAAACTGAGACCCAGAAAGGTTAACTTTCCTGTTTGTGTAAATGGTGGAGCCAGGATTTAAATGTAGATTTGTCTTGCTACTCTCCAATGGTATTTCCACTGTGTTTTCTGTAGTGTGAGAGGAAGTAATACAGTGTGCATCTAAAGTTTTGACCTGAATTGTCATATTCCTTTGCCTTCTGAGATATTATACACTTGGGGACCTTCTATTTTATTTTGTCTTTGCTTGTCTCATGTGTTCCTTTTCTTTCTTTCTTTTCTTTTTTAAAAAGATTTATTTATTTATTATTATGTATATAACATTCTGTCTCCATGTATGCCTGCAGGCCAGAAGAGGGCAACAGAGCTCATTACGGATGGTTGTGAGCCACCATGTGGTTGCTGGGAATTGAACTCATGACCTTTGGAAGAGCAGGCAATGCTCTTAACCGCTGAGCCATCTCTCCAGCCCTTCTTTTCTTTTTCTTCCTTTCTTTTTTTTGGTTTTTCTTTTTTTTTAATCTGAGCCCTGAGCTCTCCAGGTGGCCATTTTTTTTAAGATTTATTTATAAATTATGTATACAGGGCTCTTCCTACACATATCCCTGCAGGCCAGAAGAGGGCACCAGATCTCATTACGGATGGTTGTGAGCCATCATGTGGTTACTGGGAATTGAACTCAGAACCTCTGGAAGAACAGTCAGTGCTCTTAACCTCTGAGCCATCTCTTCAGCTTTCTTTCTTTCTTTCTTTCTTTCTTTCTTTCTTTCTTTCTTTCTCTCTCTCTCTCTCTTTCTTTTTTCTTTTCTTTCTTTCTTTCTTCCTTTTGGTTTTTCAAGACAGGGTTTCTCTGTGGAGCCCTGGAACTCACTCTGTAGAGCAGGCTGGCCTCAGACTCACAAAGATCCACCTGCCTCTACCTCCCGAGTGCTGGCATTAAAGGCATGTGCCACCACCGCCTGGCTTAGTCTGTTCTATTTAACGTTTACTAGATGTAGGTGTTAGGTATTATGTGTCTGCCCTCCCCGTCTTAGCTTACTCACACGCATTTCCATAACTTTATTATCATATTTGAATGATTTCCATATCTCCTTTCAGTCTGACCTCTCCCTTGCTATCCAACTCAGAATCTCACAGTTGCCTGCTGAACATCTCCACCAGAACGTCCTTAGTGTTTCACCTTCAACAGAAGCAAACATTACTTGCACCATCATTTTCTTTGCCTGTCTTCACTAGCCGCTTTCCAAGCGTCTACATTTCTGGGGGTGGCTTCCCTTCCTGATACAGACACTTGAAACCTTGACATCATCTTTGATTTCTCATGCCTATATTAATTATCCAAGTCCTGCAAATCTGCAAAATGTTTCTTGCTCTCCTCCCTTTGCCATAAGTGCTTTCTATTTGGAAACAACAGGATTCTGAACCATTCCCGAAAGGATGCTGCGGTTGTCTCTTGGTTAAATCTTAAGGCTCACCCGCCTGTCTACCCATCATCCCCACATGATGTAGTCTTACCTAGCCATCAGAGTCTCAGTGCAGCGCCATCTTTTTCATGAACCCCCCTAACCCCGATTCCTCACGATGAGAAGGGATTGTTCCTTGTTTGAACCCTGCTTTCCCATCCAGGCCCACTGGGCCTGAATCTGCATTTCCAGCAAAGGCTCTCAGTGATTTGTGCATGTGTTCAAGTTTGAGAAAAGCTTCCAAGTGAAAGTCAGATGAGGGTAAGCACTGGGCTGTACGTGGTGGAACATCTTGACCATAAATTAACATCCTTGTCAGTTTCCACATCTGTGCTTTGCCCATTCATCCACTGAAGTGCCCTTAGGGACCGATAGACAAGAAATGTATGAGAAGGAGGGAAACAAAGGGGAGAAGGAAGGAAAGAGGGAGGAGTATGACGGATTGGAGGAGAGGGAATGAAGGAAGGAGACAGGGAGGGAGAAAGGCTGGGGGATAAATGAGAAGGGGATAATGAGCCAACGAGAGAGAGAGAGAGAGAGAGAGAGAGAGAGAGAGAGAGAGTTTGTAGGCTCACTCAAGATCTCTGTTAAGAACTTTGTGACTAGTTTGGGAACCAGCTGCTTTGTGCATAGGTAAAAGCTACACTCTAGGCCTCCGAAGTCAGTGCTGTAGCCAAGGTGGAATAGCTCCTCTCTTCATTTTGCTGCTCCTCTAGGGGATGAATTGTTGAATGGCTTCCTGCTTTCTCTTTTGCTGGCATTCTAGGGCCTCGCTTCTCTGGTTGTTCCCAGAAGTCACTGTACACCTTTAAAGGTCTCAGAGAGCCATGCAAGCGCTGTTGCTAGTGTTTCCAACTTCTATTTTCAGAAGCAGATTTTATGCTTTGTTTTCAAACTTCAAAGTTTATTTCTGAAATAAAGGTTTATTTTCCCCATGGTATTCTGAAGGTTTCCTAGAAATGGTAATTTATCACACCTAAGTCATTTCTTGCCTTTGAAATTTCAGTGCTGTTGGTCAATTTCGTAATGTTGCATAGAGGGTTTTCTGGGGAGTGGGGCTTCAAAAGCTATCCACTTGGTGTTTCTTTGTTCTTTGAGGAAGTAAGTTTGCCTCGTTCACAAAACCTGAAGGTGATGTTGGAATCCAGTCATTCAGAGACCTCTCAACATCATCCAGTTCTATTTTCAAATTTGGTCCTAATAGCAGTGACTACCAGCTGTCACTCAGGGGTAAAATTCCTGCGAAGCTCATCAACACTTCATAGACCAGCGCTAATGAGCAGCCCCGGTTACTTAGCTCACACCCCATAGCTAAGGGAATCAAGGGGCATTTTTTTTTCCCACTCTCCTGGCTTTATGCACCTCCAGATGACAAGGGCCCTCCTTCATGTCTCCTTCCCTCTGTTTCCCTTCCCACTTCACATACTCCCTCAACTGGTTGTAATTGAAAACAGAAGGTGTTTTATGGTTTGTTATATTTCTTGAATGGTTTTGTGTTTCTTGTTCTCCTAAAAAAATAGATGAGTGTAATGTTTTATACGTTCCTCAGCATTTTGGTTATAAATTGTGCTTCCTTTTCCTGTAGCTCCTGATTTTCCTCCCTCCTTGCTCCCTTTCCTCCACATCTGCCTGCACCCAGTGATTCTGGGAGAGAAAACAGGTTCCCTTTTCTGCCACATGTTTGGTTTGGGTACCTGGTTACTTCTCTTGGGAGGTTATAAAGTTCTGTTCCTTATTTAGTTTGGAAGTGAAGAGCTCTAAAAATGTCCTCTTTCTAAGGTGCATGAGAATTTGAAATGCTTTTTGTGTAGACAGAACATGGTTTAGTATATTTGACTTGAATATCTCTGATGAATTTTGTGTAGTTGGCACCCCTCTTTATCTTAATTCTCAGTGAAGGCAGTTTGCATCTTTGTCCCTAGAAATCTTTCTTTCAGGACTGGAGAGGTGGCTCACTGTTTAAGAAATCCCCCCCCATCTCCCTTCCTCTGTCTCAGTCTGTCTCTTTCTCTCCCCCCTCCACTGAATGCTTTTACTTTTTATCTAAAGACGAGGGAGCCCCTTTGAAATCCTGCTAACATGTGTTAGAACTGACACATACCTTGTAGGTTAACCAAATTACAGTCTGCTTCTCCCTGATGACATTATCACATTTCAGGGACCGTGTTTCACTTGTGGGCTTTTATTGTTCCATTCTCAAGCTTGACTTTAGGTTGGAGATTGCGTTCTAATCGTACTGATATGTGATACTGTTCCTTTGTCTTTATACTTGTGTGGATCTTTTGTGTCTTGTATCTGTTATCTCTTCCAAGTTTGGCCGAGGTTATGAGGTTATGCACTTACGTATAAATATTTAATAAGGAAAGTTAGACAAAATGTGCTTGAAAGATGGTTCAGTCTTTCTCCTACTCTCCCCGAAGCATGCTCTCTCTCTCTCTCTCTCTCTCTCTCTCTCTCTGGCTGTCTCTCTCTGTCTCTGTCTCTGTCTCTCTCTCTCTCTCTCTCTCTCTCTCTCTCTCTGTGTGTGTAGGTTTGGAAGACATTGCTTTATACTTTTCTTGATGGACACAATGGAATGGAAGCTGTTGAGTCAGTCAGGACTCCCAAAATGGTGGCTCTGTGTCACAGACAACATTAGTCTCTTGTCCTATTTTTTTTTCTCACTGGTTCCCTAAATTCCCCTAAGCCAGAAGGTTTGAGGTATGAGATTGTGTGTTTTTTAAGAAAATATTATGGATACAGACTAATGTTCTCAAGTCAGGAAGAACAATTAGTGCCATTCATTAGTCGGGGAGCTTGTTTTGACTCTGGGTCCCGGCTAGGGAATATAAGCTGTGAAAGTCACACATATATATGAACCTCAGGCAAATTTATGACTTGTCAGCCTTTTAAGGTTAAATTCTTAACCCCAAATCAGGGCTGGCTTTATATATGGACATTCCTCTGGGCTACTGAGCACGCCCCTCCCCAGCCCTTTGCTTAACAGCAGCTAACGGCCTAATGAGCAAGAAGGATTTCTGCCTCTTATCAGCTGCGTAAAGAGCAGCAGCAAGGCTGATATACAGAGTTTAGGTCAAAACTCGAGTTCTACAACTGGAAAACTACAAGGTCAGTTTAAAAACTCCAGAGATGCAGTATCTCTCTCGTTATCAATACCTGTCAAGTGAAGGAGGTAGACACTTGAGTTCAAGCAAATAGGAATCGTTGCCAAAACCATGGGCAGTCTAATTTTGCTAATACTTCTTTCCTTCTTTGCTTAGTTCTTTTATAAATAGCCTTCATATGTTCTTTAATGAGCTTTCCGTGTGTGTCTGGAGGTCGTTACGGTCACACGGGAGTGTTTGACTGTCGAATGGTGACGATGATGAAGGTAGGGATATTTATATTTTTGGCTCAGATTTTTGGAAGGGGCCCCCAGATGAAGGCAAGTAGACATTTCTTACTTTCTGCCTTTATTTCCTTCTCAACTGGAATTTTTGACTGGCTGTGAAGTCAACTTGCCACGAAATCAGAGAAGTCTTTGTGCCTCTTCATATTGTACTGACTCTTAAAAAACGGACAGAAAGTGTCTGATTCTGAGCTCTCCTTGGAATCCAGGCTGAGACTCACACAGAATAAATATTTTAGGATATTCCCTACCCATTATAGTGAAAGCCCCCAGCTTTCATGTTCTGTGTTTGCACTTTTTTTCAGAGACAATAAAGAAAACATTTTTTAAAGATTCCGTTGTGTTATTGAAAATCCTATTTACATAAACAGGCATTGTTGTGGCCTAGGGAAGAATGTGGGGTCCCATTCTTTAGTTCCTTGTATATCTTTGCTAAGGGTTGTCTAAATAGAAGTAATGGTGCTTTAGTCTAAGCAGCTTTTCTCATTGAGGTAAGCAGGGTGGTTTGAAATCTCAGTTTACTAGGTAATTGAGTCTTGCAGGCATGCAGGTTGCTCTCTTTATAGTAAAGACCCTAAAATTCTAGTAATCTCCTCAGGCATCCATTGGGTAATAAAATCCTGTGCATTTTCAGGGGTTAATTTTCATTACAATTGCATGTCGTCTCCCTACCCCCACGCTTGAGGAAATTCGGCTGTTAGGGTCCTGTTTCCTCCCAGTGCAGAAGCACACTCTAGAAGCCATCTAAGAAGCCTGCTGGAAACACTAGGTCTAGAGAAAGTTTAAATGGACTCAGATTCATGCTCATTACACAATTTACATTTTATTGCCATATTTCCCGGAAAATCATATACTTGATTTTGCCAGACTGGACTTTGAATGAGGGCAAAAAAAATTAATGTTAACTAAAGTAAAACTTACTTTTCCCACTATCCTTATTTTATTCTTTAAACACACATAAAAAATAAACACACACACACTAAAAATAAATAAATAAAATAAAACAAAATCCAAAATTCCCCCAACCAGCCACCCAACCAAAAACTCTCAGAAGTCATCTGGTGCATAGCTAGGTGGGAAAAACACTGAAGAAACAAAAAGATAGAAAAGAAAAGGCTCAGGTCCCCTTCATCTGCTAGTCATTCCAGTTGGTGTGACTTCCATCCAGCAAGTTTTTATTGAGCACCTGTGGTGGGGGTGGTGCTAATAATCGTTAACATTTATTGAACGAGGCACCGGGCTAAGCCTTTTATGAGTGCCATCTTACTTAATCTTCACAACAGCACTGCCAAGTGGGAATCTGTTCCCTCCATTTCACAGACAAGGAAACTGAGGCTTTCAGAGATTTAGGAACTTGACTGTGGTCAAGTAGGCACACAGTGAACTCAGTTCCTTTCCTTCCAGAATTCCATCCTTTATTTTCATGATAGACGGAACATTTCTAGGAAACTACTTTTGAAAATTGGCTATGGATGAGATGCTAAGGAGCCAATGTCACATACGCTAGTATCCTTGCTCTTGGAGGGGAAAGGAGATGCGTAGAAAGACAAAACTCCTTCCACCTATTGACGAGAAGGAGGCGTTCATAGAATGACCAATGACTTAAAGTGGTTGAAAACAATCTAGAAGCTCGTGGTCATGAGTATCTCCATCTTGCTTAGTGAAAGTCAATCTTCAAATCAAATCCTCTGGCTACTCGTGCCAAATTTCCATCAGTGCCTCAGCCTCATGGTAGCGTTAGCGATCGTGAAACCACCACTTCTCAGATATGCGCGCTCAGGAGGGTTTGGCATAATTAGACCCATATTTTCCATGCCACTATTTCTCCTTTATTTCAATTCATTTGCAAGAAAGGCTTAAATTAAATGAGGCAGATATTCCTGAGCCAGATCATTGTCTCAAGAGCTGGAGACAAGTCCAAAGTGGCTATCCAGAGGGACACTGTGGATCCGGACAGTGCATTCAGCTGGATCTGGACCCCTCCTGGCGTTGTCTCTCAGAACTGGCTGTGCGCTCGAGAGACACCCACAGTCTGATAAGAGGATGCACTTCCTATTAGGAATTTTTCAGTAAAATCATGGCATTGGAAAGGAAATCTCCAAATCACCTGTTTGGATAATTTCTTTTGTTTCATAGTTACTAAAGGAAGCAATGAAGGAAAAAGTAACTACTGAACATAAAAAGATGCTTACATTTTTCTCAAATAAAAAAAAACATCTGGTTCAGGGAAAAATGAATTCAACAATTGTGTGTGTGTGTGTGTGTGTGTGTGTGTGTGTGTGTGCGAGAGAGAGAGAGAGAGAGAGAGAGAGAGAGAGAGAGAGAGAGAGAGAGAGAGAGAGAGAGAGAACAGTATCCTTTGACTTCAAACCTTCCAAGACTTGTGTCTCTAACCTTCTTGTAGTTGGCCTGCAATGTTTTGCTTGTCGGCACCCTTCTCAAGTGCTTTCTCCTCCCTTAAATCTCATCCACAGAAAGAAGTTACCACCAAGTCTCTACTTGAGTAACATGCAAGAGGATGGCTATTGAGTGAGGACTTTGATTCCTAGTATGTGGGTGGGTGTGAGGAGGTAGAAAACTCTGTCCTTTCCAGTCCTATGGATTCCAAAATTCTAACACGACATCTTCTATGTTGAAGACGGGTGGCATCACTGGAGCATTTCTACAGCGATTCCCCAAGATGGCATAAATGCCACAGCACTGGAGCACGTCCATGTGGACAGATAAGCTGTGGGAGGAGAAGAAAGGGAATGCTTGGTAGCAGCGCTTCGCAATCGGGGCTAGCGAGGGAGGGTTTTGGTTTCCTTTCGGTTGCATTTTGCTTAGGTGCATTGTGTGTGCTTTACTAACAAGGCGACTGAGTCCCTTCGCCACAAATTTCTATCCTAGGGAAAGAGGAGAGCTCTAATAGAGGGTGCAGATTATTTACAGTGGCTGAGAATGTAATTACAAGGTGCAATGGCTTGAAACTGAAATGTAGGTTAGCCATTAGAGCTGGGAGAAGCATTGTCACAGTAAGGACAATTGGGCTTTGGAAAGATTTGCCTGAGAGCTGGGGAAATAGCATCTCCAGAGATGCTAAGGAATAGGGCAGGGGTAATGTGAAGAAAACCCAAACTCTGTGTTGGGCTCAGGTCCAGACTCATGGGCAGCTTTCATTACTGCCCGGCTTCCTTCCTGATTATTTAATTGCTAATCTCTTGAAAGAGATTTTTCTTCCCATGTATTCAAAACACACCTAATTTGTTAAGCATAAGATGAGAAATGCCTTTGAGCAGCGAGAATGAGGCCTTTGGATTGCTCTCAACAGCCTCCTGTCGGGTTTTGTGCAGTACGGGCCAACAGCTGAGGCAGGGCTGTTGCTGCCTTTGTTCCCCTTCTGCAAGGCTGCTAAGTCCTTATAGGATGTAGCTATTGCAGTTAACGATAACTAGATTCTCTTTACTACGTTATAGTAGTAGTATATATCTTAGCGTGAGCTTAAATCAAAGTTGGTTTTGGTCCGTGTTCCATGTTCATCTTTTACTTCTCTTTTGATACAGCCCTTTCCAGGTCCTCAGACACTCCCTTTCCTTACCTCCTTTTCATGGGTGGAGGAAGGTCCCAAAGAAACCCTTTAATCTTCCAGAATCAAGGTCTTATTTCAGGAGCATTGCACGTAGAGACAGCACTCGCTGAAATAAGTGGCGCACTCCTGGCAGAACATACTCGGGAGGCAACATCTAGACGACCTCAGGCTGATGCTTTTCTGTGAGGTAGAAGGGAAGATGGCGATTGTGTCCTAGGGCTGCCACAACATGTTGCCTCAAATTTGCTGTTTAAAACCTTGCGCTTTTCCTCCCTAACAGTTCTGGTGGTCAGAAACCCCCAAAGAAGGCATCACACAGAGTTGCCTTTGTAAAAGATACTGGGCTTCCCAAGAATCCATCCTTGCCTCTTTGAGCTTTTGGTGACCTCTTTTCTGTGACTATATACCTTCCTTCTTTGCCTCCATCTTCCCATGGCCTTCTCTTGCTATGTCTTTCTTTTATGTGTCTTCGCATAGATGCCTGCCATTGGATTTAGGCTCCACTGAGAAAATCAAGAATGACCTCATCTTCGCAATCATAATTATGCCTTCAAAGTCCTCTTTTTCAGATCAGGTCACTGTGCCAAGTTCTGGGAGTTAGGCATAGACCTATCTTTTTAGGAGATAGCATTCCATGTTCTGTAGACGTGAGTTTTCTGGGGTTCCTGAAGCACACCATCTTATTTATGGGACTCCTCTGCTCAAAGGGAGTTTGTTCAAGGAACGATTAAAGTGGGTTGTCAAATGTCAGGGGTTTCCCAAGAAGGATGTGCATGGTACCTGCTGTTAACCCATTTTCACACAATTAAACTGAGGACATGGGGAGTGAAAAAGAAGTCATTCTGGATCAAAAGAAAAGAGTTTTGAAACACAACAGGCTACCATGTTATTCAGTATAGATTTTGTCTTATGACTGGATATTTTTTTTCCCTTGAAAAGTCTATTTTCTTTCCTAAACACTTTAGCCACAGGAAAGCAATTATTGCTCATTACCCACCTGAAAGGCCTTTTCACGGGATCTGTGGGATCAAGGTGATGGTGCACTTTCAGCAAGCTGCAGCTTTCCACCTCTCCTTTGTGATTTGCTGAAATACTAGCAACAGGGAGATTTGGGAGCCAGAAACATCCGTAAAACAAAAGGCTGCCTTTTTCGGTTGAGGTTCAAAATTCTAGCTATGGCTTGCATACAAAGTGATTAATATAGCTCGTGCTGATGAGTTCTTCCCTGTAGAGATGCTTTCCTACTTGCTCATGACAAAAGGACCAGTTGTGGCATCCCTGGCTATGGAACATCTCTCCTGTGATGGGAGAACTTGGGTGTGTCAGTGAGTATGTGCATGGCCCTCAGGGAAGTATAAAGAGAAGGAAGAGACTTGAAAGATCACTTGCCACTACAGAGTTGCTTCTGTGGACTCTGATTCTGCCATTCAGACTTTGTTTGAATGTCTCAAGAGACAGGAGTTTCATCATTGCCTGTTCATAAATTCAGTATTCAGCATGTGAGTGTACCCTATGCCAGGCTCCATGCCAGAGGGTTTCAAAATGTGGGTCGAGACCCCCTTGCCATGGAAGGGCAGCTTGCCTAAGTCACCGGTGATTTCGCAACAGAGCAGATGATGGCACTTGCTTCTAGTTGCAAAAGAATCCCCTCCCCACCGTGAGATTTCATATAGAAGGCAGGGCTGGGCCCTGAGGTTGAGACTAGGATATTGAAATTCCCCCTATCACTCTGGTTTTCACATTTGAAGATTGCATCTCAAAAATTAAGAGAAAAATTATCCATCTTCTGAAAGACAGGATCTCAGCTACTTATCTGTGTAGAATAATAATTAGGGAGTCACTAAGGGAGATGAGGAAATTACCTTAGCTCAGTCCCTCTGGAAGAAATCTAACTAAAAGAATATTCTGCATCCCAATTCCAGAGAGGCTGCCCCTGTGTTACAGTACAACTCTGACTTTGTTCTCCAATTCAGTTTTCTTTTTATTAGGGGATTTCCTATCGATGATCATGATGATGACAATGATGATGATGATGACGATGATGGTGATGTATGTGTGTGTGTGTGATGAATCCTTCCAACATTGCTAAATTTATTCTAGTGCTATCAATGAGTCTGACCTACTTCTGTACAACAGAAGTCTCTGGAAGTTCTGGCATTGCCTTCAAGTGAAAGCAAGGGGCCTCAAGCCCAAACCACAATCAGCCCCTTGAGATAAGAAGATGAGTCAGTCAAAGGTCTTTCCCTTAAGGAACTTACACCCAGAGAAGGCAGACGAATATAACTATGAGTCAGGTTAGAATGTGAGAAGTATCAATAAAAGATGGAACACGTCATGAAAATTCAAAGGTCTGAAAACTTTGGGAGTCTGTCTCTTTCTGTTCCCAAGAACATTCCACTGTGGGAAGCCAATCAGAAGACAACTGGGGTGATGGCACAGCAGCAAGCATATGTAACCCCTCAACTTGTCTTTCTTTTCTAGTCTTGCTAGGCTTCTTGGGGTGCCAAATATTCCACCTACTTATCAGTCCTCATACCCATGCTTTATTTTTTTTGTTGAAAATTTGAAAGAAATAGAATGATTTGACCAGAAACGGACTGTTGAAATTTCTTTGACACTTAGGTGAAGAAGGATCTAGCCTCAGGAAGTTCACATTGGAGGTTGTCATCTTTGAAGGGAAAAGAGGAGAGGTGATGAGGCAGGACTGGGAAGGGGAGAATCAGAAACAGTTAAAACGCAGAAGCAGGAGCTGGAGAGACGGCTCAGCGGTTGAGAGTACATGAAGAGGACCGCAGTTCAGTTCCCAGAACATGTCAGATGGCTGACAGCCAACTGTTAACTCCAGCTCCAGGGAAATCTCCCGCCCCCTTCTGGCCTTCATGGGCACTGCACTCATTCATACAAACCCCCTCGGCCACATATATGAAATTAGAAATAATAAGAAATTCTGCAAAGCACAATCTGTAAGGATATCATATTTGAGGGTAGCAGATAAAGATGAACTAAGATACCTAGAGCGATCAGAGATCTAATTAGAAACCCTTAGAAGAACTTATGAACTCTAGGATAGAGACCATGTTTTGCACATCGTAGAATTCCTCGTATTAGGTATGGTCCTTGGCACAGAGTTGGCATACAATGAATATTGAGTGAATGAGTTGCTCAACAGGTTTTTGGACTGACTATAATCAATGAATTTGTATTTCCAGAGTGTGTGTCTACTGTTGCTTGGGGATGTGGTCCAGAAAGGAGCACTTTGTGCAGAGGGCGTGCGCATGTGCAGAGATCTGGGGGTTTAACTTTTAACAGGGTATGAAATGATAGGCAGTTAGTTGGCAGTTGGCAGTACAGATAAAGGTAATTCATCCTTTAATTCTGAAGCTGAGAGAATGGCTTATCTCTAGGGTTGCTTTAAACCCCCAGTACTCCAGTAGCGACATTTTGGCCTGCCTTTTATGGAAGATGAGTCTATGGTGGCCCCAGGCATAGTCTTTGATTTAAAGTCTGAGCTCCTGATATCCAGGTGCACCCTTTACAAGGTCATGTTCTTTCAGGCCAAATAACCTTCTGCTGGATTCCCTAAGATCATTTCTTTATCAGCAATGATCACTTTCCCCTCTGGTTTCAAATGCAACCATTTCTTTCATCTGTATTCCTGGCTTGATTAGTGAGAAATTAATGAGCATGTAAGATTTGATTTAGATAATGATTAATTAGGGGAAAGGTGCCATTCTAATAGCAAGTCACTATTATATGCCAAGGAAATTAGTTAATATTTTTGGATGGCAGATTGACTTGTCCTTTGTTAAAAAACAACCTTTTAAAATGCCTGATATTTTTTTTTGTAATTTTAATGAATATGTGTTATTTTCCCTACAAGTCATCAAGTAACTGGGTTTTATATCATTAAATTATTTTGTCTAATATTACCTCAATGATAATTTTTTATTTTCAGCACAATGTACCTTTGTTAGGGAAAAACCCACTGTTCATAAAGCAGACCTTGACAATGAAATGTGTCAAATCATCGTACATACTCGCATATCTATGGAAAAAATTTTAATTTTCATTGTTACTGAGCCCTGACGCTTCCTTTTTTTCCTGCTGCTGTTTCAATATACCGTATCTGCTCTCAGAGAAGTATAAGGATCAAGGTCTACATGGATATTCTGTTCTTTAGGTGCTTTCTAATATGATTTTGACAATTTTTTGTCATTAGTTAAAATGGTAGTCTAGTAAAATAACCAACATATAGAACATAATAAAGGTAATTCGAGAGTGGGGGCCTGGCAGTGACCCTGATGGCTTACTCCATCCGTTTCTCAGTTTCAGGCTGTATGAGTAACCGTCCTAAACCCTTCATCATATTGTATCCCTGCTTGAGAACTTCCAGTTGTCCATCATTGCCTCTGGGGTTAAGACAATAAGTCTTGGCCTGCATTCAAAGGTCCTCCGAATCTGGGCTCATCTTTCCTGATAAGCTAACTATACCCTAGATTGCAGCCTATCTCTGAGCAAGCTGGCCCGTCTACTCGCCGAGGACCAAATACATATCACCCACTGACCTCTCTAAATGCTTTCCATCTTGGGCATTTTCTTTGACGCCTCCCCACAGGGTGTCTGATGAGCAGTCCCTTACCTAGGAACTATTGTCTTACTACATATTTTCAAAACCACCACTGTTGATGCATAATTTGTAAACAATAAAATATGCCCATTTCAAGTAACGAGTTTTGACAAATATGTACAAACACTTGTAACCACTGCTTCAGCTAAAATATAGAATATTTTCATCACTTTAGAAAATGTAGTGCATATTTTGTCACATAACCACGGAGCAAGTTAACTATTCTCTCGTTATTTTTGGGGGTGTGAAAGTCTGGTCTCCACATGAACACATGAATTTAGGTTTTATTTTATTTGTTTAATTTGAATTCACACTTATTGAAGGTTTACTCTGTACCAAGAAGGCTAAGATATTTATTCTATAAAACAGAGCATATCGGTAATCCCATTTTACAGGTAAGGGCAAGAAAGCATGCAGAGGTCGTGTAAGCTGCTCTGGTGTGCACAGCTGGCAAGTGGCAATGACTGGCCCCTAAGCAGCTTGACCGGTGGCGCAATAAGTGTTTTGCTTTTTCCTGCTGATTACTGCTTTCTATAGCGCTGGCTTCCTGTCTTGGAATAAAATCTAATCGAATAATAGAAGTGACACATTTAAACGACCTCATGCGCACTGTCAACTTTCTGCTTTTATTATGGAAAGGGTCCTAGCCTGGAGTAGAGTTTCTGAGTTTGGTAAGCACAGGGATTGCTTTACAGCCTTGGTGGAGGTGGGAGAAAGGAAATTGGAGGCAGGCTAAAATGGCAGGTCTTTACGTGGAGGCAACAGGGAGCAAGAGATGAGCCCAATGGGAAGACAGGAAGATGGAGCCACAGGCATCCATGCCTGGAGATATCATCAGATGTAGGTATGTAAGCAGAGCAGCATTTGAAGAGGGTTTCCATGGGGACTATCTGTGGTTAACTTCTGGAAAAGGAGTACCAGGGAAAGATGCACAAATTGGGGACACATGCGTATAATCCCCCCAAAAGATAAAGCTGCTATGCCTCAAATAGCCCCTTTAAGTTGTAGGATCCCAAACTGCATCCCATGTGCAAGAAATACTTAATGTCATTTATTTATCTGTTTATTTATTTATTTTTGTTTTTCAAGACAGGATTTCTCTGTGTAGCAGCCCTGGCTGTCCCAGAACTCGCTCTGTAGACCAGGCTGGCCTCTAACCTGCAGAGATTTGCCTGCCTCTGCCTCCCAAGTGCTGGGATTTAAAGGCGTGCACTCCTACCACCCAACAAAATAATTTTAAATGTGTGCTACAAAGTTCCTTCAAATGAAACATGTATTTGTGTATAGTCAAGATGCTGGGAAATTGATTTTTATGGCATTTTCCTAGGATCAAAGTTAATTCCACAAATGTAAAGCTTTCAGGGTCATCTCCACTCCCCTGAGTTTTAAATATAGGCAGACACATGGTTCGTGATAGTTCTCTCAGCCTACAGCGCTCATTAATTCAATAGTATGCACATCACTTGAATGAGATCGCCGAGGCATTCCAAAGAAAATGGAGTTGTTTGCTGCTCTTCAACAATTTATAATGTAGGAGACTAGAGTTATAGTGTGAAGGTAGTTTTTAATCCTTCAAAATAAATGGAAGTTAGTAACCCTGTAATTATTTTTAGTTATTAGTATTTTTAATTTATTTATTCCTTTTTGAGCATTTGTGGATGAAAGTAATTAAGTCTCCCCAAATTGACCGCCCCTGGCTTATTGGAACAGTGAAGTGCTAAGTCTTTGCTTATTGTCACACCACCATGTGCTGTTTGTCACTCTTTCCATTCGCAGTTGAGTTTCCTTCTCTACATAACAGCTATGTGAGTAGCCCTCTTTGAAAGTGGAGTCCAAAGTTCATTTTCTGTCTATTGAAAGGGGTTCTTTCCCGTTAACCTTTTGTTCCTCATATGATTAAAGAAAGCTTCCCTATATTAAATATATGCTATTCTGTGTTTTTAAAAAATTTGTTTATTCAGCCAGTGGCAGTGGCACACACCTTTAACCCCAGCACTTGGGAGGCAGAGGCAGGAGGATCTCTGAGTCTGAGGCCAGCCTGGTCTACAGACTATAGCACAGGGCTATACAGAGAGACCCTGTCTTGGAAAAAACAACAAAAATTATTTATTGTATGTGTATGGATATTTTTGCTTGCATGTTTGGGTACCACATGCATGTAGTACCCAGGATGACCAGAAGAGGGTTTGGAGCCTCTGAAATTGAAGTTATCAGATAGTTGCGAGCCTCCATGTGGGGGCTGGCAATTGAACCTGGGGTTTCTGAAAGGGCAGTCAGTGCTCTTAATTGCTAAGCCACCTACCCAGCACCTTTACTGTCTTTTGTTGGTTGCATCTTATTTCTTCAGTTGATTTTTTTGTCTTTTGCCCTTACAAGTGTGTAGAGTTCTCAGTATATCTCCTTAGCCATTTGCTCTAGCATTTCCTTTCTATTTACCCCATTGAGGATTCAGTTTCTAGAGTAACATTTTATTTAGCTGATGAGGAGTCCCTCTAAATTTCTTCTCTATTCCTATCTGTTTTGTTACTTTCCAGCAAACGCTCATGGCACTGGAATGGTTACATTGCAGTACTGTTCACTGAGGCATGAGTAGTGCTCCTATGTTGAATTTTTCAGGAGAATTTTTTTGAGCTTGTCTATGAGTTATAGGAAATTTATTTACAAAAAATTATTTTTCCATTTTGTATGCCTTTCCTTTGTTAGGAAATCCTGAATTCTTATCATTTATGAGTGTTTTTATTTTTTAAGCCTATTGAAAACTCTTAGCCCCTATGATAAATTTTTCTGATTTATTGATTAACCAGGCAGTAATAATTGAGACAGAAAGTAAATTTGCTATATACACACTTATATTTGGATATAATATTTACTTAACATCTTCATGACATTTGTCATCTTTCCTAAAATGCTTTCATTTGAGGTTTTCTTCCATTTCAGAGTGCTAACTAGCCTGGTGAGATGAGGAGGGCTTCCAATAGTGGGACTTGACCAAGCAGTACAGTGTAGCGCTCATAAGTACCTGTGAGGATGATCACATTTATGCCCAAACAAGCAGGTGTCACCATAGCTTAGAATCATTCTTGAACTTCTACAGATACCTTGAACAACATGTTGTTATAAGATCGTAGCGACATAGCACTTTCTAAAGGAAACGATTCAATGCTGTCATCTGATCCCTCCTCTAGCCAGTGCTAGTGGAAATGGGTGCAGTACGAACAGCCAGGCCCCCTGCGGAAATAGCCAGCCGTTCTGCAAAACTAGAAGTGATGTCCAAAGCAAATTTAGAAAAAAGCATGGCTGTGTATCTAACTATTAATTTTATGAACTTGGGTAAGTACAGAAAGTTTAAGCACACATGACATAGGCATTGCTTTACCCAGAAAGTAAATCAACTCTTGTTATATGATCAGGGACTTGGTATACGGGAAGATTTACTATATAGAGTTCCTTTTCCCCACATTTATTTGTGTGTCCCAGCCAACCTTGTTGACATTTAGATTAGCCACTCTTCCCAAAGGGGCTCTTTCCCTTCCTGGTCCAGTAGACTGCATCACTTTCCACTCCTAGAATAGCATAAGGTGTTATAATTTCGTGTAGAAAGAACACAGCTACAACTAGCCCTGCTTTCTTTCCTTTTTATTTCCTTCTAGTACTCTAAACTGTGGTGCTAGATTGGGTTTGCTGTTATGTCTGATCTGCTCTCTCCTCTAGTACACTTGTCAGCTGTTCCCTTGGGTAAAGGAAAGTGAGGAGCTTGGAGCCAATACCTCGGATTCAGTAGTGATGACACGAGAGACATAAGATAATGAATTTCATTCTGAAATTAAGAAAACTTCGACATGTGCATTAACGCCACGGTCAACTACAATTACTGTGAAATAACCTGGTGTACTAAAAAGTCACCTTTCTGCTAGCTTAGGACTACCTGGTCTCCCTCCCTTTATTAAGTTTAAAAAGTTACCTAAAATATCTGAGAGCGCTTTATTGAACTTTACTTTCCATAGGACCTTACTGGACATGGGCAGAAGTTACTATATATATATATATATATATATATATATATATATATATGTGTGTGTGTGTGTGTGTGTGTGTGTGTGTGTGTGTGTGTGTGTGTGCGCGCGCATGCGCGCGCATTTTATCATCCTTATGTTGCTTTGTTACACTTACTTTCTAGCACTAGAGATGTATCTCTCTTAATCCATTTAGATGATGAGGTTTTGTGGTCAGGGACAATATTGTACCTCCAGCATGTAGTACAGTGCCTGGCATATAAATAGTTAGATTTGGTCACTGGAAAAGCAGATGCCAATTAAATGGACAAGCACCTAAGGCAGTATTGATATTTATGTCTTTTCATATAGCACTTATATTCACCCAGCATGACATTTGTTTCTATTTTCCTGTGGCTGTTTGTTGTCCTCAAGACTATAAACACCATGAGGGCAAGTCTGTGGTTTGTGTGCTCCTCATTCATTGTGACTGGCATTTAATAGGAACCAAATAAGTATTTATGGACTCTTGATAGACTTTTGGTTACAGCTACAGCAAAACTTTGATATGGTTTTGATGTTTTGATTATTTTTTCTGAACAGCACGTTTAGGCTGGCCAGACATCTATTTCATTTGGAATCATAATTGGGATCTTAAAAAATTGTCTTTGATTGTGTTCATATTCATAAATAACAATCAGGAAAAAATAAATGAGAAGAATGAAGATTGATATTTTAAAAGACAAATTAAATGTTGGTGTTCAATAGCGTGTGTTTGGTGCTGCTATAAATTATTTTCTGTAGAATTTATGAGTCAGATCTCAGCAATTAACTGACAGCTATTCAAAAGGAATTAACTAGGAGGGAAATTGGATGAATTGAGACAAACAATATACTCGAGACCTACTGTATTTAAAGAGAAATGTGAAAATGTGTTTTGTCCTGTTTATTTGTGTGTGTGCACGTGCATACATACATGTGTGTAATGTTTGAGATATATATATATATATATATATATATATATATATATATATATATTCTGATTACTGAAAAATGAATACCTTGTTTGTTTCAGGATCAGATTTGCAAGTATGTCTCCCCAAGGGCCCAACATGCTGCTCAAGAAAGATGGAGGAAAAATACCAACTTACAGCACGGCTGAACATGGAACAGCTGCTCCAGTCTGCGAGTATGGAGCTCAAGTTCTTAATTATTCAGAATGCTGCGATTTTCCAAGGTGAGTTTGGGGGGTCATTTTTGATATACTGCTCAATGGCATCATTATTTGGGTGCTTGGCTTTCAAATGCTAAGTATAACTTATAAATTACCATTCCAGTATGCATGCTTGATAGAAAAGCGTCCCAGCGAGAGATCCTGGATAAGGAAACACGCGGTTTTTAAACAAATTTCATTTTAATCTTTGAAAAAGTGGATAGTATTAAAAATCATTGTCCAAGGACATTTTGTTTGCCTGTATGTAAAAGGCATAAATCACTGCTGAAAAAGTCAGTGATAATTTTCTCAGTTAGAACATAAGACTTGTTTGCAACCATCACCACCACCACCACCACCACCACCACCACCACCACCACCACCACCACCACCACCACCACCACCCACCTACCCACCCACCCACCCTCCTCATTAATTCCAAGGCCAGCTTTCTTCAGGGGTGAGTCAGATACCATAGAACATATATGAACTCCTTCTGACCACTAGGACCATCTCCATTTGAGAGGGAGAATCTGGCTTGTTGGCCAACCATTTTCCAATTTGTGTGAGTGGTTACCTCTCTTCTCCTTGTGAATGTCGCTTCTTAACCACGCTCCTCTCTGCACTGTGAAAGGATGGGCAGCAAATGATGTCATCTTTAGTCATTTGCAAGGAAATGACTGCAGCGCAGGGTGAACTCCTTCGGACTGAGGACCAGCTGGAGGTGACGGCAGTGGTAGTGACAACAAGAAGCCTTTACAGTCTACCATGTGGCTTTAAGCCATTGGCCTCTTTCATTTCATTTAGTTCCCACAACGTATCTATGAGTGGTCTTTGCTACCTTCATTTTAGAGATGAAGACCGAAGACCAGGATGGTTAGTTAATTTGCCAAGGCCACACACCTAAAATAAATGGCGAAGGCAAGATTTGAACCCAGAGTGCCTGGTTTTAAAAAGTCCTTGATTTTTATCCTCTGATTTAGGCTACCTCTTGTGACAAGGAAAATTGCTTGTGGATATGAAGACTTTCTTCTATCCCTTCTTTAAAGGGCATGTGTGTGTGTGTGGAGGGGGGGTTGTGTGTGGGTAGACACTTGGTAGTGTGGGTCTGTGCACATGTGTGTGTGTGTGTGGAGGCCAGAGGGCAATGCTGTGCATCTTCTATCACTCTCCATTTTGAGTTTTTTGAATGAGGGCCTCTTGGTTAATGTGAACTTCGCCAATTTGGCTAGGCTGGCCAGCCCGAGTTTTAGAGATTCCCCCTTGGCTAGAGTTTCAGGCCCCCACTGCTACACCTGACTTTTTATGTGGGTGCTGGGGATCCGAACTCCTTATTTTACCAGCTAAGCTATGTCCTTAACCCCCGTCCAATCAATATAAATTAAGCATACTGAATCAGCAGCTACCTTCCTGTTAAGGTAGCCTCGGGGTCAGATCTAATACTTCTGGCTACTTGGCATTCTAAAGCTTTCAGATTGATGGCACCTTTGTCAGAATTAACCTCTTTGAATTATAAGGCGGGCCAATTATACCTTAGTTTAGGCATCAAAATGAAGTCCTCAGTATTAGCTAAAATGTTGTTCAAATTAGCTAATAAAGCGTACACTCACGACAGTTTCTTGTGTCTAAGCCTCAGGGGATATCGATGGTAGGTTCATTATATAAAGTACGATCCGAAAGCATGAAATGTTTGTTAACCTATTTATGCAGCAAGACTCTGGTGAAGCATTTGTTACCAACAATTTAGTGATAGAACGAATAATTCAGGCCAGGTTTAAAAATACATGCACCATTCATGTACCTTTTAGATTGGTTTTGGTGGTGATATACTGGTTGCAAGTGGGGTGACAAGAGGATTGGGATGAAGTGGACAGGCGAAGCTTAGTCTTTGAGGCATGAAGGTACTTGGTTGCAATGGAGCCATAGTGATTTATTTCGCTCCTAGAATAACCAAGGCTCCATATGTCGCCTTTCATCCTTTGCCTGCTGAGATAGGATGGCAGGCTGATGACACTGGAATTCCAGGCTGCGGAGCAGCTGCTACCGCAGTCCATGTGAGGGCCTTTGTTGTCGGAGTTCATGTACCTGTCCAGTCTTGCACTTTGCATATTGTGTTTTATGGAGCTGGAACAGCATGAGACGGAGTATGAAAATAAGTTCTGGCTGTGTTTGATTGGATGTGAGCCCAGGTACGGCTGCTCTAGTATGGGAGCTGAATATTAGTCAGATGAGCAGGGAGTAGGAAGCGGAGGCAATACCTGCTGCTGATGTTCTCTCCGTCTCTCTCACGAGCACACACACCCACACAGAAGTCCGTGTGTGTGCACACGCTAATTTATTTCTAGAATTGCAGGGACAGGCAGAAGAACAACTCTACAAAATGGCATGGAGACAGCTCAATGATGCCAACTTCATTGTGCTTCCAATCTTGTCACCGTATCTACTCCTTCTTTATCTCTTCAATCTGCTTTTATTTTTGTTTTAAGCATGCCTCACTTACAAAAAAAAACCACAAGAGAAATCAACCACAATCATAGACCTCGAGTCATTTGTGTTATGCTTGGAGAAGCATTGACCACAAATCCTTTCTGTGACAAACATTTTGAAGAGAGGAGGCTTCAAACAAGGGATCAGTAGAAGACAATTGCTGTGAAATCTGGGCATCTATTTCCTTTTTTAAAAAAATAGCTACTTATTATTCCCATGAATTGGGATTGAAGGGCACAATTGTTTTTGCACTAAACTAAACATCATCTCCCCCCAAGATCCCAGTAGACCAAATTATTGAGAAAATTGCTCTGCTACTCCGTTTGTTTGAAATTTATGTGGTAGCTTTGGTGAGCTATTTTCTCCACCACGTGAAGTTGGAGAAAGCTTATCTTCCTCATGGCCAAGGTTCCCAATCTCTTTAGGAGTCCTTCAGTAGCCCTCACTGGGGAGATGTGTCGCTGCGGATACGCGCACAGTTCTCTGAGCAGTCCTTACTACCTCCATTTGGATTTTATGTCTTCGATTGCAGGAAGCCTTTGCCCTCCTAAATGAGCCTGGGGCCCTTGGCTACAGTGGTTGGAGTGCTCTAATGCTAATGCTGTTTTGATAATGATTGAAGCATTAAAGAAAGTTGTTCTTTATCCTCAATCTTTGCATTGCCTCGTTTCCTAAATTTAATTTACTTAGATGTGCTTAGGAAAATGGGGCAGCACAATCGTTTTTTGTTTCTGCTTAATTAATTCTTTTTGAGGAACTCCACTGAAAGTACATTTTCCCTTTTCTTTTTCTCTTTCCTCTCCCTTCCTTTATAATAACGAGGATAAAGATAATGGTGAGGATTTAGTAAGTGCCTACTGTATGATGCTTACTTTTACACAATTATCTCATTTAATATTCCTAGCAACCCTATGGGGCCTGTACGGTAATCACTCATTTATATAGATAGGGAAACTCTATGGTACCACAATGTCTCCCAAGCTGTCTGTCTTATGACCTGGGTCTCCTGGCTCTTTCTTCACTGGAGGCAAAACAGAACTTAGAAGTGATGGGACGTAATGGTCCTCATGAAGGAAAAGGAGAGGGCAACCTGAAATCCCATCTTTATACTTCCTCATCTTCACGTTTAGAGCTCCGTTTCCGTTTGTGGAACTTCACTGTGGCTTTCAGCCTTATCCTACCAGGAAACATTTGGGCACATGTCCAGGGTTTTTCTCAACAATGAATGATTCAGGTCTTCCCCAAGGTGCCGGTGAGGGAGGGAGAACAGACTCCTCAGAATGCATCGGCCCTTTGCTTTTACTGGAAGTTGACGCTCCCACAACTTGAACTCTTGTTCAGAGAGAAAACTGTGGTTAAGGGGCAAACATCTCTGCATAAAGGCACCATGGAGCTTCTCTTTATGAAATTAGCTCATCTGAGAGCTCCCAGGCTCCTTGCTTGGAGCTAATATTCTTATTCATGCAGTCTTTATAAACTTGGTTTTCTGACTTTCTGGCTAGAACTAGATGAGCGTTGGAAGAGTGCTATGGGGAGGCGCATGTGCACAGTATGAGCAACAAGTAACAGTGGAGGCATAGGTGTGCCCTCAGTAACTTACCTGACGGCAGTTAGGGGCGTTCATGGAGGGACATAGACCTACCTGCTTCAGTAGCCCCGACCGTATAGCAGGTCCTGTAGTTAGTGTTCATATTGATGATTGTGACTCAATATGGGAAGGTCAAATTTTGTTCATTCTTTTTTTTTCTTTTTGGGTTTCTGAGACAGGGTTTCTCTGTGTAACAGCCCTGGCTGTCCTGGAACTCACTTTGTAGGCCAGTCTGACCTCAGACTCAGAGATACTCCTGCCTCTGCCTCCTGAGTGCTGGGATTAAAGGCTTACACCACCACTGCCCAGTTCTCATTCTCCTTTTCTTAATATTTACATCTTAAAAGGCTTTAATTTTTTTTACTTAAGAATACTGGAAGAATGCTGAATTCAGAGCAGTCAGGTGGCTCAGTTGCTATGAGTGCTTGTCACCAGGCCTCGGGACACAATTGGTAGAAGGCAGGAACCAATTTCTGGAAGTTCTCTGACCTACACACATGCATGTGCGCACACATAAATGCAGTAAAAAGATTTTTTTTAAAAGAAGGAATCCTGTTTCAGAAAATCCAGTCTAATATGAGATCTGCATTAATAGTTTCATGGCTGAGGGGAGATTATTTGGACTGGATTATCCTTCATTGCCATGTTTTTAAAATGGCGCTAAAACTTCTAGTCACAGACATAATGTGTGTGAAAATGTCTTACAGGCAATAAATCACTATATACATACCTTGTGGAGAGAGCTCCTTTCTGTTGACTCTCCTAGCCCAGGTAGTGCCCAAGAAAGATGAAGGATGTTGACCTATGTGACACTGGACCTCATCATGTGCTTGAGCAACTTCTGTCACTTACGATGGTAGAGATGCAGCTGGCTCCAGTGCAGCGGACCCTTTAAAAAGGGCATGTGCCTTATGAGCTCTTGCATGTATGAAGCTCTGCTCTTTGAAATTTCAGTACTGCCAAGAACAATTGCTTTTTCAGCTTCTCAAAGTGTCTCTTCTGGATGGTGTGTGTGTGTGTGTGTGTGTGTGTGTGTGTGTGAGAGAGAGAGAGAGAGAGAGAGAGAGAGAGAGAGAGAGAGAGAAAGAGACAGACAGACAGACAGAGACAGAGAGAGACAAACCTGACTACTATTAAGATTTTGTTTTAATGTTTGAGCGTGTTTGTATGTGTTTTTGTGTTATTTTGGATGGCTTATTTTTCACATAAACATGTTACTAGTTCCAAGCAGGTGTACTGTGTTTAAGAAAAGTGTGTTGGGGAGGTCAGAGGCCAACCCATTTCCCTTCTTCAGTTGCTCCACCTGACTTTTTTTAAACGGAGTCAGTCTGTTTCAGCCTGGCGCTTGCCATTTCAACCGCACTGCCTGTCCATCTAGGCTGTGAGCTCCATCTGCCTCTCCATACTAGTGCCGAGGTTACAAACACACTCTACCACTCCAGGTTTGTACGTGGTGCTGGAGATCTGAACTCAGCTCCTTGCGCTTTCGCAGTAAGCACTTCCCTAGGGAGCCATCTCCTGACCCTCAGGCTACACTTGCATTGTAGTCTCTATTATGACAGAGGAAGCAAATGAAGGTAGAAGTCTAGTAGTTAACTCACCAGGTTGGAAGGTCTGCTCTCTTCTACCTGCTTACCGTGGAGGAACTAGATAGAAAAGGATGCCTTTGAATGGGAGGAGGGCAGTGTTTCTTTGCTGTGTCTGTTGCCTTCCGCCTGGCTTTCTGTTTTCATCGACTGTTGGCCGTTCCTGCCCTCTTTCCTGTCCGAGTCCCATCTCTCCTACTCCTCCTAACTAAAATTGACCTTGGTTAAAGCACCCTTTTCTCCATCAACTCTGAGAGATTTCTCCAGTCATTTCTGCTTGAAGTAACTGTTTGGGGGATGTCATTTAAGCAGATATTTTATTTATTTATTTATTTTTTAAACTTCACAGTTAATATGTGACAAAATAATTGCTTGAATGTTGATAAACATGTTTTTGTGATTCAATCATTTGTTAATTTAGGTTTTTGTGATGTGGGGAATTTAAGTGAGGACTGAGCGATTTTTCTCCATTTCACAATGTCCCCGACTCTTACGTTTCCCTGCTTGGGCTGTGCCCCACTGAGTCTGAAACTCTTAATTGCTGGCCACCCTCTCACAGCCCTTTCTTTGTTGAAAACAGTGTGCCTGAGAGAATAATTACATTGATGTCTAATCTGAACTTAATTCATTTGTTGGCACTAAATAGAATAACATGCAATTGAATAGGAGAATTTTAGGAACACAAACCCTGACCATGAGTGAGGTTATATATCCTCAAAAATGTCAATTATTAATCAGCCCACTCATCTGTGCAGCAAAGCTCGGCTAATCCCATTATAAAAGGGGAAATTTCTCATCAGAGCACAGAAGGTGCTGGCTTTAATTAGAGGACTTTTATGGCCGGGGCTCAAAGAAGTATTTTGGTTACAAAGTTTTTTTTTTAATGCGATTCTTTTAATTATTAGGGCTATTGGACAAACAACTGGAGCTGAGGGTTTAAAGTCGTTCAGTTTGAGCCTCAGAACTTTTGGATTCCATTTGGTTTTTAAATTGCTGTGGCTTTAGCTGAGCCGGAGCTAGGGGAGTTGCAAACCTTTCCTATGGCCTCGTATTGATTTAGGAAAGTCAGTCATTAGGCTGAAAACTGTTTAATAAAAAGAGCTTAGAAAAATGACTCAGTGTGCACGCCAGGGCTATTCTAAGAGCACCAATGAGGTGAGAGGATTATGCAGATGAACTTTTACCCCACTCAGGGCCCCCCATTTAGCAGCACCCCTTGCTCGGTCACCACTGCCCACCTTCATCACTAGCATGCCCTACAAAACAAATCAAGGACACTTTTCCTGCCTTCTAGAAACTTCCAGGAAGGCTCTTCCTCTGCCTAAAGGGATTGCTCCCCACCCTTCCCCCACATTGGGCTTTGCTTACTTTCTTAAAACATATGTTGCTTTTCCTCCTTTTTCTGTCTCACTGTGTTGCCGTACTTGATAGGGGAGTAATGAAGCATCTGTTTGAGAGATTTCAATTCTCCTGACAGTCGAATGGAGGGAAAAACAATTTTCTTCTAAGCTGGAAGTGGTAATGTCAAAATTAAAAACACTTTTCCTGTGGACTGTGAGGTGCTTCCAGGACTCAGGTACTGCCCCTTTCTCCCTCAGCCCACCTTATCTTGTTCCATCTTTTGCCACACCCATGCTTCCTCAGGGTTCAGTTGTCTCCTCCATCCTCAGGCATCTTTGCACTTCAGTTCCAGGCTCTGGGAGTTCCTAGCTAGAATGCCAGCAAAGGTCCCGCTGAGTCCTCTCTCCTGCATCTCCTTCGCTCCCAGCTTCTGCAGTGCAGTGGTGATTGTGGACCCAGCCTCTGGGCCAGGTCAGCTGGGCCCAGATTATTCTGGGTGTGGATAAGTAAGCTGATGTGGGGGAAACAGAGAATTTCAGGGTCGCCAGGAACTTCCTTTATAAAACCTGCGCTGAACGAGTCCGTGAAAGAAGAAGGGAAACTTTCCTGCTCTGTATTTATCTCCTTGAAGCCTCATATCAAGCCCTTGCAGTTGGCAGCGTGTTAGTTTCATTTTGCTTCTGAGGAAGTGGAGGCTTAGAGAAATTACGGGTCCAAAGAGGCATAGCGAAAACATGGCGAAGAGGAATCTGACCCAGGAAGGGCCGCTCCAGAGGCTCTTGCTCTTAAGTGCGGTTTTAGCTAGCCTCCCTCTATTTGTTTTAGCTAGCCTCCCTCTATTTTGCTTCATGGTTATGGGCAGTCACTTCAGTTCTAACTTTCTCCCTTTCCAGGGAAATCTATCCCATTTTGTTAGTTAGAAAACTTGCTAAGCAGTAGCTAGCATGTCCAAAGAAAGGCAAGTATCAAGAGGGAGTCAGATATTAAAATGGCCACATACCTACCTTCAGACAGTTCAAAACTCCCAAAGCAAGACATTTGTACTTGGTTAACATGACTATACAGCACTCTTAGAGAGATGCTGCATGAAATACACTTAGAGTTTTTATAACAAGTTGGACTGGATCCATATTTGCTGGGGCTCAAACTTTCTACAGTTTTAGTGACTCTTTTTTTTATTTTAAATTTATTTATTTATTAAGGATTTCTGCCTCCTCCCTGCCACCGCCTCCCATTTCCCTCCCCCTCCCCCGATCAAGTCCCCCTCCCTCATCAGCTCGAAGAGCAATCAGGGTTCCCTGACCTGTGGGAAGTCCAAGGACCGCCCACCTCCATCCAGGTAGTGATTCTTTTCTTAAGGAAAGGACATTAAGGCAGTGACACAAGCCTTTATTCCTAGTATTTGGGAGACAGAGGGAGGTGGATCTTTGAGTTTGAGGCCAGCCTTGTCCATAGAGCAAGTTCCAGGACAGTCAGGGCTATACAGAGAAACCCAGTCTTCAAAAACCAAAACCTTGTGGCTCTTCTGGAAGTGGGCGTGCAAAGGTAGTTCCTATAGCTCATTAGCATCATAGGAAATCTGCCTTCTTTGGGTTTAGGAAAAAAAATGATTTCAACTAGTGGCTGGATCTTTTTGATTGGGGTTGGGGAAAGTTGCCATTGTGAATCCCTTCTACAGATGTGGCTTTTAACCAAAGACAACAGCAAGTGAGGGAGTTAGGCAGATCAGTAGCATCTCTTTCTCAGTTAAACCCAAATGGTCAGCCATCTCTTAGATGCTTTTCTTCCTGCACTTGCTGGCTAACCTCGTCATCCATCACTGGTCCTTCTCTTTTGAGAGTGGGGTAGGGCTAGTGTGCCGAGCATGTGCTTTTACTTTAGATAGGCTGCAGTCTCAATGTCCAGCTCTGCGATAACTCTTTGCAACCCAGGGGAAATCTTTGCCCTCGGAACCATTGAAGAAGAAGGGTTGTGAGGTGAAAGCTGTTAGGGGCTCAGCCCTGTGCTAGCCATTGCCCCAGATCCTAGTGATTGCCAACTCACTCCTTGTAGCTGGGTTTCAGTGAGCCCGATGATAGCTGTTGTTGTCTCACTCTGTCTTGTATGTTGACATTTCTAAACCCAAGTCTGTATGGAACACCCCGCTTTCACTACAGTGAATGGCAAAGATCTCCCAGTGCACATTTTGTAATGCTTTGAAAGCTTTGATATAAGTAAAATGAGCAGAGGATTATAGGTTGGTATGTTAGAGCATTTTATGTTCATTTAGTTTGCTTCTTGTAAGACTTTGTGAATCTCTTTCTCTCTCTTTCTGCCCCCTCCCCTGTGTGTGTGCGTGTTCATGTATTTAAGACTGTACATCTGCGATTTTCAAATGGTCCCCTGGTGGTCTGAAGGAGTCTCGCATAGCCTCTGGATCATTATAACCAGCAAGGGGAATAAATTGTCTGACTTCTGTTAGGTTGTATTAGGAGAAGAAAAATAGTATGATTATCATATTCCTCTTCTTTAGTGGAGGTTCTGGTCTTGAGAAAGTGGAGTGTAATCAGTGGAGAAACCAAGGTCCACTCAAACCACTTCCCCTTCTAGGAAGTTGTAGACTTCCTCCATAGAACTTTTCAAGTTCACGGTGTATGTATGGTTATTGGAGGAATTCACATTTTCATTGGTAGGAAATGAGTTCTCTATGAGGAGGGCAAGCATCTACCTTGGAAGCACTGTACTTTTAGGTGAGATAGGGATTGTGTGGACATGGGCACATGCAAAATTACACAGCATTGTGAGAACCAGATTTCTAATGCTTCCTCTTCCCTGGACACCAACACCACTCTAGCCAAACCACAGTGTTAGAAACAGTCAGCAGCAGCATTTACTTCTAAGTTTTCAAGATAATCGCACGTAACTACCTATGAGTCTGGATTGATGCTTTTCCAAACAACATGAAATACCTTAGGCTCCTCTGAGCTCCTCTCTCTGCTTCTGGCCTCTCCACTCCCAGGTTTGCTGGTTAGATTTTCTTGTAGTCTGACCTGCTCTCACTTTGCAGATTGCTGTGAACCAACTCCATGCCACAGGTTTGTGCCTTAAGACTGATAACCTATGAGAATGGTGACATGTGCCAGCTCACCCAAATGTTCTCTTGTGTGTCCTACCACATAAGGGAAAAGAAACTAACCTTTCTTAAATGTCTTCGAGTGCATCAAGTAGACATATTTGCTTGTAGCCACACCTTTTCAGCATCTCTTCACAAAGGCATGATTAAGGCCTATGAAGAAAAGAAACCCAAGAGGGTGTGGTCACTTAGGCAAGGTAACTCCATTTTGAATTTTAAATTTCCTGTTGTTTTCCTGTATTGCAATGTTCTCTCTCTCAACAAGGTTAGACTACGCGCATGACCTTACCTTTGCTTACGTTGAGTTTTAGATTTCATGTTAGGTTAGAAAACAGTATGATGGAACGTGCAGGCTTTACAGTTAGAGCCCTCACAAATTCATACACTCTTTCATTCACTCATCACACACATTTTTGCAAAGTAAGCATAATGATTAGGGCCTCATAGAACTGTGAAAATGAAGCATCCATGATGTCAAGGGCAGCTACTCCTTTGCTTGCTATATAGTAGGTCCTCAATAAATGCAAACCATTGATGAAGAAAAGTGGTCTCATTCTGTATCACAACTGTTCACATTACAATATGTAGTACTTCCTTGGTCAATTCTGTTAAATGGGAGTTTTACTTAGGTGTAAGAATTGACCACATATTGAGGGGATAATGATTGACTCAAGAAGAAAAAAGATGCATCAGGTAAATAAATAGTAAACAAAATTGTAGTGAGTAAGAATTAATTTGTCAAATTATCTTTAAATAAAATGTCACTGTTCGTAAAGAAATCAACAAAAATTTCAGTTGGAAGTATTCTTATTTACCTCTTATGGCAGATTTCCAGAAACCAGAGGATTATTTAATGTTGCTCATGACAGTGATGCCTTGAAAGTATTAAAGTTTATTCAATTACTTGATTTTTTAAAAAGAGGTTATTGCACTGTCTTACATAAGGCCATTTCCATGCACAAACGTCATGTGTTTGAGCGTATTTCCTCCAGACTATTCTATATATACTCCATTTTTATGCCCCTACCATTAGTCAGTTCCCTTTGTTTTCTTATGCAGTTTTGCTTTTACTTTCATGGCATTGTCTCTATATGTATGATTTTTAAATGTCTGTATAAAATCTATGACCCACACATGAAAGAAAACACAAGGTATTTTTTTTTCTGACACCAACTTAATTTGGCTAATATGATTTGTATCATCTTGGGGTATTTACCCAGAAGATGCCAACTCAACACATCACCAGAGAGCCTCTTTAAAAAATTAATTTCTGCTGGGCAGTAGTGGTGCACACCGTTAATTACAGCATTTGGGAGGCAGAGTTAGGTGGAGCTCTGTGAGTTCAAGGCCCACCCTGGTCTACAAGCGAGCTCTAGAACAGCCAGAGCTGTTACACAGAAAAACCCTGTCTTGAACTCCCCAAATTTTTTCTATTACGCAAATAGGTACATTATGTTTTATTATATAAATAAGAGCCCACAAAGAAACAAAAAACTGAAAAATAAAAGGACCCAGATTCTATCTGTTGGATATTGACCACTAGTAATGTTTTGGTATCTTATAAACCCTTTAGTTCGTATTACATGGCTGTATTATATATACATACATGCACACAGACACACACACATATGCATACATGTTTATTTAAATAGAAATCAATATAAAGTTATATATAATAGTAATTAATACAAGTAAAATAGATACATATTAATATAGGATATATTTTTCTAAATGGATTATATTGCTTTTTAGGTAATATATTAATAGTATCTTTTCATGTCAATAGTGTATTTTATAGTACACAATAAATATTGAGTTTGCATTCAGCTAACATGAATAAGACAAATAATGCCCACCTACCATCTAACTAAACATTAATTCATATACTTAATTATTTCTTCAGGATAAATTCCTGGAGCTAAAAATTTTAGAACAGAGACAATATAGTTTTTTAAGTTTATTACATCTAGTATATAAAGTTGATTCATGTTTTCACTTATGCTAGTCCTGTCTAGGTGTCCATTTTCCTAACCATACGTACTTGCCACTTTATAGTAACTCAGTTAGGATGAAAAAAAATAGTGCCCTTTGGTCTTTAGGGAAACTTGTGGGTCATTTGTCCTTTCACTGTGCATTTCTTATTGTTTCAACATTTAAAATTAGGTATTCATTGTTCTTATTACATGCCATTTATTTTCCTATTGATTTTCACAAGCTGTTTATATATGCAGGATATCAACCCAGTTTATATATTGTAAGTTTGTTTCACTGATTTGATAATTCAGTTTTTCATTCTTTGCAAATGTGTCAAATTCTCTCAGTTAAATGCAACAATGTCCTTGTTTTCTAATGTATTCTTTCCCTAACAATGTTAGCCTCAGCATGAATCAAATTCATACGCTTTTTCCTACCAGCTCTGGGTAAGTAATGTAACTTTTTTTTTTAAATATGAAGACTGAAGCCTCTGATCTGCCAACCTGCCTGAGCTTTTGAAGATTAAAAGAGGTAATGTATATGAATTGAGCCTGATGTGGGGGTACCTGCCTGAAATCTAAGCACTTGGGATGCCAAGGAAGGAGGGTCACAGTTTGGAGGCCAGCTTGGGGTGCATAGTGAGTCGGGGGAAAGTCTGAGCTATATAAGAACCTATCTCAATAAAAAATACTTGGAAAAATTATTATAGTTATTTGATTGTTTCCTGATTCTGGTTGTCAGTTGTAATGAGCCCATAGTCACTCTACTGACAACAGTGTTTACCTGCCTTTCCCCTGGATTGCAAATCTTTTCGGGCATTGTAATAGGAAGTACTTTGGGTATGTAGATAAATACACCACAGCCTGTGCCTTGGGATTTGGATTGGTGCTTGGTGGGTATTAAAATACCCTTTGCGATCAGTCTTTTAGTCTAGTGTAGACTCTAAACATCCTTCCCACATCCCCACACCATAGGCCCCAAAGCCACTCTTTGATGATCTCCACATGTTTCTTTCTACACGTCTCTGCCCCTCAAAGTACCTATTCTTGTTTAACAGCACTAGGTGAGGGAAAGATCCCAAATCCTTCTATCTAAACTTCCATTCTTTGGGAACTGGGAAAACAGTACTCTTTCTAGCAACTAACATTTGAAAAAGATAGGCTGGCCTATCAGATATGTCAGTGACTTTGCATTGCTTTGTGGTCCAAACTCTGTCTGGGAAGAGTTGTTTATTGTAACAGGACCACAGTTCTCCCTGTCTTAAATGGCAGATCTAAAAGAATATCAGAGAGGCAGGGAAATAATTAAAGTATTTTGTGCATCAAACTAATCGTTAGTGGAGAAACCGAGTCTCTTCTTTCCCGCCATGTCTACCCGATGCTTGAGATGAAGAACTTAAATGATACATATAGCACGGCAAATGTAGCCATGAGGGTTTTGGTTTTGATTTGAAGGGAAGACAGTGTATGTTGGAAGAAATTAGGCCTCTGAAGGTCATGGACCTCTGGGAAGTTGATAAGATTAGACATTTGAACGCATCTGGTCTCTGAATTGAAGGAAAAATAAAGTAAAGTAAGCTTACTCAGTCTTCCCTGTACTCCACTTGAATAATCTCCCTAACAGTAATATTACCACTAGGTATTGTTTTTCCCGTCCTATAGATGTGGAAACCGGGCAGAGCCCACATCATCAGTAAAGTGACAGCATCAGGTGTGGAACTTCCAAGTCATTGACCTTTTCATTGAGCTGCACTGTCCCCCTCAGAGTTACAAGATACAGTAAGAGCCCACAAGTCATCCAAATGATCTTATGGGCTTTGAGAAATAGAAAGAAATAGAAGTTAGGAGATTGTACAGTAATAGTGAAAGAAACAAAACACCCCAGGAATAGCCCCAAACTTTTATTTGGCAGGAGGCTTCAAATTCCATTGACCTGAAACAGTTCTCTGTAGGGACCTACTAGGGTGCGTTAATGGTACCCAGAGTATTCTATAGCAGCATGGCCAGCCTTTCCTATTGCCTCATAAAGCATCGTGCACACACCCTTCCGAGTACTAAAGTACTTTTCAGCCTGACATCTAAAGGGGCTGCTATCCTGACAAATACAATCTGGCCAGATGTTAGTATTTTGCACTACATTTAATTTCTTCCTGCCAAAGATTTAGACTTCTTCCCCCCCCCCCCCCGATAAAGATCAGGGGAAATTGTCTGGTATTTACAAAATCCCATCCAGGCGTATCTGTTACAATGTTCACTTAGCAAAGTTTATTAGATTATTAGGACTTTAAACCCTTGGGCTCTTTCGTTATTGAAATAAAAAAAAAGAAAGAAAGAAAACCCAAACATCTTCAACAAATTTAAGTGGTATAATTAGACCCTGGACTTGTCTTACAGGCATTTTAGAATTATGAAAATGATTTAACTAGCGTTTGCTTCCTGAGAAACTTGCTGAGTTTGACAGGGATAAAAGGAAAGCTTTGGGCCTGGGCCCTAATGGGGAAAGTGATATGTGGAACTGAAAGGAATTTTCTCAAGTCCTACGGAGAAATGACTCCCATAAGTAGTTAGTTGTATCACACAGGGCCTCCATTTCATGGCCTAGTTAAAACCCAGGCACCCCATTGACAGACGAGTACATGGCTCTGCCAGTCCCTTGCTCATGAAGTCTGCTTTGACTCAACAGTTCCCTAGCTCCTTTAAACGCTCCATTTTTTTTGCCTGCATACATTAAACTAGACATATAAAAGGAGGCAGTAATAGAAAGGTTCCAGAAGTCTAGGGTCTTATCAGTTGTGATTTCTAGACATCACAGCTTTCCTCCAGGGATTTTAATGTGCTTTGCATGCAGTCACATTTTTGCAAGCCTTGCCAATAGAAAGCTGGCGATGCTGTTGCTGTTTTCTTCGCTGGATGAGTGTGGACATGGGAGGGTTTGAGACGGTGGTGTGACCTAGTCCACATACAGCGCCAATGGCTAAATTGGGAATTGAGCTAGCTAATAGAATGCGGTGGGAGAAGGAAGCTAGAAGAAAATCGGTGCAACTGCCCTTGTTTGTTGTAAATGGGGTGGGGGAGTTGCGCATTCGGGCACTCCAGTTCTGGAAAGTGAACTTTGGAGAGAGGAGAGGGCTGTTTGGAGAGGTGGCACAGCAGTGCTCTTTCTCTAGGCCCAACTGAGCAGTTTCTTTCATTGCGTATTTTCTCGGTTTGCGCACATTGTTAAAGCGCAGTGCTCCTGAGATGATGTTAAGAGTATGCCTCACATGGGTTTCTGATCCTACTGCACGCACTGGCTTTGTGGGAGCCTAGGCAGTTTGGATGCTCAACTTACTAGACCTGGATGGAGGTGGGGGTTCCTTGGACTTCCCACAGGCCAGGGAACCCTGATTGCTTTTCAGGCTGGGGGGAGACTTAATTGGGGGAGGGGGAGGGAAATGGGAGGCGGTGGCGGGGAAGGGACAGAAATCTTTAATAAATAAATAAATAAATAAATTAAAAAAAAATAGGAAAGGAAAATACATGATAAAATAAGTATATTTATAAGCTAAAAAAAAAAAAAAAGAGTATGCCTCACAATTAATCCCGCCCATATTTAGGCCTTTTCTTCTGATTTTTAAAGGTGGTCAGAGCTTTTTATATAAAGACTAGAGAAGTGCAAACATATGTCTGTACATTAAATATCTAGTTAAGAAATGCCGAGGTAGCACAAGTGAACTCCAAACAGGAGGGTAAATATTTCGTAAAAATTAACGAGGTAGAGTGAACTCTCATTAACTCAGGCTTCGTTCATTTGAATATTGTGGTAATTTGACCTGGACTGAGTTAACTTTCCTCACATTTATGAAGAAAGCATCTGCTAAACGCATTAATGGTATATATAAGCTTGCAGGAGGGCATGTTTAACTTGCTTGAAGGACTTGAGCAAAGCCATTAATTGGGGCTGCTAATTGCAAAGTCTTGTTTAGCAAAGCAAACCTTATAGAATTTCAACTTGGAAATGTTTTTATTAGCCGTGAGTCTGAGTTACTTTAGGTATGGAAAAATAATAAAAAGTAGGTAATGGATTCTGGAATAAACTGCCCTGGTCTCGATTCATGTTATCTATTTAATCTTGCCAATCCTCAATTTCCTTATCTCTAAAATGGGGAGAGGAAAACGACTGTGTGGCTGTTGGGAGAAGTAAATGAGAGGATTCTTTGAAAACTTAACTCAGACGAAGGGTGCCTAGTGTATAGTAAGTGTTCAATTAATGTTAGCTGTTGCTTAGTCTTAGAAAATTATTGTAAATTGCACCCCACTAGTTAGACATTCTTTCACTTATCAACACAGATTACCGAAGAGCTACAGAAAATATCCTATTGGTAATCTTTTCTTCGCACTCTCCCTTCCTGCAGCAGATGAAACACGGGACTTTGTACATGCTAGGGAAGTGCTGCACCACTGAGCTACACTGCACCAGTCTTAGCATCCTGTTTCTTGAGTTGACTGTTCTTTAATGTGAGTGTAAACAGTAGCTGAATTATCCTACCTGACACCAAAAAGGATGATCATTGGCTCTAAAGGCTGTTCAATTTCCCAAGAGAGAAGTTCTAATTGAGCAGGCTTATAATCTGAGCTGATTATGAGGTGACTGAAGTTATTATGGAACCTGGAAATACCAGAGGATATGTGTTTGATCGTTATATTATCTGTCTGTCAGCCTGCCAATAAGGATACTTTATTACAGAATATGATATAAATAACAGACTTCATTTTAGAAGCTTTCAAATTCTGAGGAATACAAAACAATGTGAAAATCACCCAGAAGTCTGGTCATGAGGCTTTGTGTTGGAACTTTTGCTATTCTCAAGTTCCTATGTTAGAATCCCAGCAGAGAAGAAAGATGAAAAATAGAATTACCCAGAGCGCTACTATTCAGAGGTGACCTTGGTTATAGGGTTTTTGCATGACAGAGGAAGAGAGAGAGAGAGAGAGAGAGAGAGAGAGAGAGAGAGAGAGAGAGAGAGAGAGAGAATATCACACCATATCGTAGACATTAGAACCCTAGGAACAACTCAGAGTGCTCATATCTCTTTCAGTTATTTTCAGGTGTATCGAGATAATATTAAGTTGTAGCCATGGAGTGGATTTTACCTTGAAATTTGTGTATAACTTTATGTCGGTGTGTCCTATTCAGATCTGTTTCTACTGAGGCCAAGAGAAATGCAGCACAGAGAATATGGCTTCAATTATCTTCATAGAGCCATTATAATTCAGAAGGGCTGTGTGTGGGACTGTGTGCACACACGCCCTGGTACGTGCTGGGTGGAGATTTCCCCTGTTGTGTGGTCTAGTGACAAAAGCATTGCACTGGGACTAAGAAGATAGGGCAGATGCTCTGACTCCATCAGGACTCACTGCATGACCAATGCCATGTTTCTGTGCTTCAGTTTTCCCATATATAAAATGAGGTGTTAGCGTGCATAATTCCTACATCACCTTGTAGCTCAAAGAGTCTGAATTTAAAAAAAAAAATCAAACATGCCTGTCTGACTGGAAGAACCCGAGGCTCTGTTGATATCTTCCTAGCATGAGGAGGAGTGACGAATCTCAACAGTGTCTTTGTTGCCAGATAGACCACGGGCTATAATTTTTAGCCTATCAGGCGTTTGACTGTTGAAAGTGCTGAGTTCTCCATTAGGAGTAAATGCAGGCGCTGCACGTTGTCTGTCGGTATTTACACTTTCCATTCATAACTGCCAGTGTCAAAGGCTCTGTCGACATCTCTGTGTCGATCAGGTTAGCTGTAATCAGTTTAGTGGCGGCTAAGTCACAAATATCTCAACTAGCCAATCATAATGCAGGAGTCCTCTAAAGGAGGGCTGAATTATTTATTTTGTTATGATGAAAATGTCTGGGCTTTATTGGGTTTTCTTTGAAGAACTTGATTCAGCTTGAAGTCTAGAAGATAAAAGACCAGTGATTGTCTTTCAGATTTTTATTCCACCTTCCTTTAAGGCTTTTCATTTTTCACAAGCCAAGTTGTTAGCTCTTTTAAGTCAAGGTGAGAGAGCTGCGATAGTTTTTTATCCTAGGGGTTTAAGCCTGTCGGGGGAAACTTTTACCTTTGATTTCTTGTCCTGTTTTTATCAGGGGAATCTGTGAGCTTGAGCAAGCCATCTCACTTGCACAAGCCACATTTTCTTCATCTATAAAATGGAATGAATCCCAGGCTTGCTGAAATGTCAAGTTTTGAGGCTCAGACAAGATCATGCTAAGGTGTCTTAGCATTAGATAATGATGATGATGTCATTTAGTTTTGGCAAATGCGAGGCTTTAATATTGTCATTCAGCCTAGCCGTCTTCCTTGGACCTTTTGCATGGTAGGCAGATCTGACTTGGGAAGTTAGACTTTCCTGACAACTAGATGTTCTTGAAAGGTTCACTTCCATTTGGTTGTGTAGATCAGCATTCACCTTTGCTTTCCATGACTCTTCCATATATTGCCACAGAAAAATTCCAAGGGCATAAACATTGGTAAAGGGATTCGGTGAAGTTTAAAAGAAGTCCTATTCCATCTCCATCCTCCTCTTGCTCTTCCTCCTCTTCCTCTTCTCTTGCTGCTCCTCCTCCTCCTCCTTCTCTTGCTGCTCCTCCCCCTCCTCCTCTTGCTCCTCCTCCTCCTCTTGCTGCAGCTCCTCCTCCGCCGCCTAGTAATGCAATGAATCCAATTACTGCTTTCTGTGTGTGCATGGTTGTAGGGCCATCCACTGGAGCGTGAGCAGCCTACTGGGGCCCGTGGGGGGTGGTTATGATCTGAATACATTGTATTCATGTATGAAAATACCAAAGAACAAAGCAATCATATTCAACTGAAAAATAAACAATTTTCAAATAAAACACAGTGTTGTAAATCATTAGGTAAAAGCTAAATATATATATATATATATATATATATATATATATATATATATGTAGCTCCAGAAACTCAGAAAAGGGAAGTAATTTATCTTGCTTCAAGGGTGCTCTGGCAGTTTTGGAGGTAGGATGGAGAGGGGGAGTGGGTAGCTGGCAGTGGGTGGTCAGGGAGAGAGGCTAAGAAAAAGACATTTTAAATATAGCTATTCTACACAGTTCTTTCTGTGCCACCCCATGTCGCTACTTCCAGCCCCCACCACACACTTGTTATTCTTTGCGCAGACATCTTTAATATAGATGGTGAAATTGGAGTAGCAATGTGCCTTTGTGCTCACCAGAAAGTTGGGTGGCCTTTTTAAGCATCACTTTTGTTTTCTTTCTTTTTTTTTTCCACTGAGCCATTCAGAGGCTCTGATTACCAGCACAACGGGAATGAAAAGAGATAAATACCTAGCACCACAGCAAAACACAAAGGAAGGCAGATTAGAAAATTGAGAAGTGTGGAGGGAGCGCATTTGAGCGGAGTAACATGGCTGCTAGTGGGAAGGAAGCCCTTCAGGTTTACCTCTTGAATCAGCTCCTGGTTAAGCCGAGTCAAGCATGGCTAATTCCCTTGCGTGTGCTAAAGCCACTTTGCATAGACGGAGAATGTACCAACTAAAACTGGTAGTTACTGGAAATCAAGGAGCTGAACATTCTCTGTCCCTGATTGCCTAAAGCTGTGCCCCCACTGTTTCAGCTCCCTCCCATGGTTGAGAGTTGGGGGGGGGGACTTAGCCTACAGACAAGCCTTAAAACTTTATCTCGATACATAGTAAGTTCCCGTCCCATGTGGTCATTTCCTGGCTCTGGGAACCAACACAGGTGCCTAAGAATTTAGGGAGTGTCGGGTCCTTTTCCTAATTTGTGAGTTAAGCTAGATCTGCTTGGTACTTGCCCTGGCCCTCTTGCCTCCAGCTCCATCCTTCCTTCCTTTTTGTTAGTACTTAGCAAACTATAAATAATGCAGATACACCAGGAGATAGTAAAAGCAATTTGAGGGTCTGTTTTTAGTTCCTCTCTCTGTCGCTCTGCCCCTTCAATCTGTCTTGCTTGGAGGAGGAACGTGGTTAGCTTTCTGTAGAAGTCTATGGAACTTATACAACGGAACTACTATATGCCTAGTATATATTAATTCTAGGGATATGAAACTGTGTGAACTTGTACATGAAAGTAAATGACACTCATAAGATTCTGATTTTTTGGAGACAGGATCTTATGTAGCTCAGCCTGGCGTAGGGCTCCTTACATAGCTGAGGATGACTTGGGACTTACTGATTTTTCCTTCCTCTACAGTCTAAACTTAAAAGTGTGTATGAATGCTAGGTAAAATACTCTACCAACTGATCTACATCTCTATCCCTCCCCTACATAGCATTTTAAAATATAAGGATATCTTCCGACTGGGAGGTTGGGCAAAACAAAATTTCAAAGGTTCAGTTTTCTTTGTGTAAATGGATAAATGGATTAACTGAGTTCTGTGGGTGGGTAACAGCCCCCCTGGAATTGTATGTAAAGATTTTGTATACGTTATATTTTTATTCCCGGAGGGGGTTGTGTGTGTGGGGGGGGAGAGACAGAGACAGAATGAATGTACGTGGTTGAAATCTGGCTCCTAAAGAATGCATGTCCCCTGAATGGTTAATGGTCACAGGGCTAGCTAGCTGATCTCTGAAATTCCCTTCAAGTCTAATTTGATTCTATGAAAATCTTAGTCTGAAGAAATGGATTTAAATTTATGATTATTTAATGGACTCAAATAAGTAGTCTCAGTTATTTTAACAGCACTAAATGCAAGCTACTCAGATTTAATAATATCCATTTGAGTACTGATTGCTGGCATGCTTGCCACTCCTCAGACTGCTACTTGGCTTGAGGGAACAACTGTTATTTTGGGTGCTTCCTCCCGTCTCCTTTTCTCAGATGTGGTTATTTTGTCCTCACCTGTGTGGCTTTCGGGAGGGACTGGTTTGGGGCCTGCAGAATTAGCTTTGTATCAATGTTTGTCAACTCAGTATAATAAATACCCCTGAAGGAAATCAAACTGCAGCGTCGAAGCTCTAGCCTAGCACAGACGAATCAGGGGAGGTACACCATTTAGAAATTCACTGTGTGTGTTCTTTTCCAAATGAGGGTACTGTACACCGTTTATTTCTCTTGGGAGGTGATACAGTTAAGGTCTTAACATCCTTAGCACCAAGCTCATTCATTCAGCAGTGCACCCTGAGCTTTGTATTTTAATAAAGAGAGGTGGAATAGAACCATTAGACCGAAAGTATATAGGCTCTGTTTACAGTGAGTAGAAGAAAGAAGGCAACTGTCTTTCAAGTCTGTTTAAGATCCTACCCATTGCTGACATTAGAAACAGACTGTTGACTATGTGGGTGGGCTAATCTCCATCTTCAGAAGGGGAATATCTTCCAGCCATTCACTTAGAACAGTATGGTGTTTTGGGGGAAAGCGTATCACTGAGTAGGAGACAGAAGATACTGAGTCTCTTGCTAATTGTCATCTAGGGACCTCTTCCAGGAGTGCTGTGATCATTGTTACTATAACAGTGGCAAGTCCACTATATGCTCTTTAATCTTCAAGCTAGGTGATAAGTTTTTCATCTTCTGGGTAGAGAGAGAGAGTGAAAGTTTTAGCCAAGTTTAGTACACTTTTTTTCCCCCTTTGGTTTGTCGAGATAGGGTTTCTCTGTATATCTTTGTCTGTTCTGGAACTCACTCTGTAGACCAGGTTGGCCTTGAATGCACAGAGATCCCCCTGCTTCTTCCTCCCTTGCTACCAAGTACTGGGATTAAAGGGGTGTGCCACCACCGCCCAGCTTTAGTCCGGTACATTTTTAAAGCACGACCACTGCCACCTCCTTCCTGGCTTCTTTGTCTGCCATAGCCACTAAGTCTTCCCGATTGCCCCCCTTCCTCATAGCTGCAGTGTCTGTCCTGCTTTCTGCCCTCAGTTGCACCTGGACATTAATCACCTCCCAGTTGATGTCCCTGCTTCTAGGTTTGAACCTTTCTTGTCCTACCCATAAATTCTAATCTGTTGCTAACATACCACTTTCCCCAGGACACCAACTCCACTGGGCAGGTTTCGCTCTTTGCTGGTCCACGGTCCTCTGAACATCTCTGGTCTACTTCATCCGTAATAATAATAGACAATATCCAACGCACGCCTACTATAGGGGGAGCGCTGTGTGTGAGTTCGTGCTACCCATTCACTCCCTGAGTTCACTCTACAACACTATGAAGTAACTAGTATTTGTACTTTGTTCTAAACACACTCAGAAAATGTTTTCAGTCACAGAGTGATTACATTGGTGTGAAATCAAGCACCTTTCAACAACATATGCGCTGGTGAAACATGCACAGGAAAATCAGGGGGAAATGAAGTGAAGTGACTTGCCTTAACACAGGCATTACACCAATACATGATAGGCTTGGATGCTTGCTTGTCGCGAGGCCAGCCTGTGTATCAGAGGGTGTCCCTGCAGAATCTCTGGCTTCCACCCTCTAGATTCCAGGAATACCAAAAATGTCACTACACGGTGTTAAATGTCCTGGGGATGGGAGGGGGCAACTTCACCTTCCATTGAAAGGCTCTGGCCTGAAATCTTGTGTTTGAAAACTGGCCTTTTAACTCGGATTCTAGCTTTAGTCTTGCTCTTATTCCGACGAGGATAACAGTGGCCCTGTGATAGACACTGATACAAGCTAACCTAACCTTTCTTTTTGCAGTGCTAAAGCTGATGACAGACCGAAGGGCAGCTTACAAGTGGTTTACTGGGGGACTTTGTTGATTCAATCTATTTATTTGTTGTTGTCTGATTTTCTCGTTCGAAGCAGTTTTGAATGCACACGTTATATGGGCAGACTTGCTAGAAAAGGATGTCTATGGAGGCTGGCGTGGCCTGCAGGCTCATGTGACTTGGTGCTTTCATTTAGCTGAGTTTCTGTTTGTTTCAAGTGCCAGATTGTCTGCCCTGAAAGCAGTCCCTTCACAGGGTCGAGTGGAATTCATTCTTCTTATCCATGGGTTCATATCCGCACATTCTACCAACTGTGGCTCAAAAAACAGTCTTGAAATTGCATTTGTACTGAAACTGTGCGCAAGGAATCACTAGTCTCTCTTTGACTGGAGGCTGCGAACTGAAGAGTTGATTCGGTCCTTCAGATAATGCATTGTCCTAAGCGGACAAATAAATCATGAATAGGAGATTTTCTCAAAAGTCTCTCTTGTTGGCAAGCCCTTAGGTAGAGCTACTTCAATTCCTTCACCATGATCCTGTACTGATTACCAGGGGACTGGATGAAACTGTGCGTGGGTGGGTGCGCGCCAACACACACACACACACACACACACACACACACACACACACGCATGCACAAGGGGTTGGAGAAAAAGTGACACTTTGAATCTGTCAATGGATTAAACAGTGGTTAGGTTAGAGTCCTCATACTCCAGTTGCCTCAAAAGACTCTCATGGACCTACAGAGAAGTGTGCTTTTCCAATTTCCTAGGTGTTTCTTGACTTATTTACTTGATAAGCTTATACCATAAGATCCAGTAATCCACCTTCTGGGCATGTAGCTGAAGAAAATAAAATCACCACCTCATAAATACATCTGCATTATCTGTATTATCCCAGTACATGCACAGTAGCTGAGATGCAGAAACAATTGAAGTGCCTGCATTAGCCTTTTTACATTACTATAATATAAATATGCTAAGCCGGATACTTTATAAAGCAAAATTGCTTATTTAATTTCCAGATTTGAAAGCCCAAATAACATGATACCAGCCCTGAAGGGTCTCTGTCTACATCACAGCATGTGGATAGCATCATGTCTCAAGCATACACGAGAAGGAAGTATCAGATGCTGCAACCCGAAGCCACAGTGAGGCTGACGTAGGACCAAACTTGCTTTGTAACAACACTCTTGTGTACCTTCTGAGGGTAATATCTCAATCATTTGGTACCAAGCTTCCAACATACAAATCCCCAGAGGACCAACTACATCTAGCTACTGTAGTGCCCATCGATAGCTGAATGGCTAAAGAAAGATAATTCAGCTTTACAAAAGACAGTCTGCCTGAATTCTGTTGTCATACTATACGCTTGTATTGGGAAATGCTTTTGGTTAGATGCCTCGTAAGTGCTCCCAGGCAACCAGTAACTTACTATATTCCAAGTGCTTACTGTATTTCAAGAACTATTGGGTACATTTAGGCATGCAGATGGTAGTGTTCAGCTGCATTCCTTAGAACTTAGGCTAGTCTCTCTGCATGTGATTGCTCTGTGTTATTTTTATGTCCTAAATAAGGTGAAGATTTCTCTTAATTATAGAAGAAATGCTTTCCTTTGATTTAGATTTTGTTATGATTTTATCTCTCAAATAATCCTCTTAAAGTAGGTTCTTTTGTTGTTCCTAGCCATATAAATCACTCTCTCGGTAGAAAAACAGCAAATTCTGTTTTTGTAGAGGGCTGGGAATTGAGTAGTTGACACATCAGAGGTGACTGCCTGCAACCCCCTCCTAGCTACAAACATCCCAGCCACCCAAGTGACGTTTATTTAAACTCCCCAGCCAACCATGCAAAGAAGACCCCCATGGCTAAGAAGTTTAGAGGAAGAAAAGACCAGGATTCTCGGCTACTTCCCCCACTCTCTGGGTTCAGAGCATTGGTTTTCATGTGGTAATTCACCCACCAGAGATTTGGCTCTATTTTTGTGCCCATTTTCAGTTCTGTAAGTTAGGGAGGTAGCTCTAGAATGCCACAACATCTCAGATTTGACAAAGACCTTTAGAAGCATCCTGTCTGTGTGTGCTTCCTCTGTGAACCGTATTCTGAGGAAGGGATTGTTTGGTTTGATAGTGAAAACCCCGCTAATCCCTTAGGTGGCTAAAACTCTTTCACCCTATGAGTTACTCTCACGAGGATAGACTTCTGAATGGCAGGTCCTGAACTCACCCAGAGTGGAGCACAGTGTGGTCAGCACCTCCTGTGCTCCAGATACGGTGCTACTTGTTCAGGCAGGCAGCCTGACAGCTACTTGTGGTTAATGTTTTTTAGTGCTAAATTTTCATTCAAGCCAAATTTGCCTTCAACTCATGGTTTGGGTTCGGATACTCTATTAATAGGAGAGCCTATGAAATTGGACCCTAAACGCTAGAGTTCAGAAATGGGTTAAGTGTTCTTTTCAGCTTCATGTAATTTGTAAATCGGACCAGCATAGCTTTTAAGCTCTTGTAGTAGGAGGATTGGTAAAAATGTTGAGTAGAGCAGATCCATTAGCACCACGACTTAAAAGCATTCTTTTAGAATTTTTCATTAACCTATTAACTAGTTAGTACCCTTGGATATAACCATTAAAATCAGTGGAGCAACAAGCCGGAGGTGTTGGTAGCCCACAGAAGCCTAGCTTGCACGTGATGATGAGATCTCCCTGTTAGGTCCTCTTGAAACCTAGAAGTTTATCCATGTATCCCTCTGCTTTTTTCAGTCTGATATTCTTATCATAAAAGGAAATGCAGAAATTAGCCTGGCATAACGTGTTCTTTTTTAAATAAAACTATGCAATCTCCTGCAATCACAACATCCCCCACCAAAGTGTGCACAAACCCCCTCTGTTTGATGATGTGTTTAAAAATCTTGCTTGAGATTGATGTTGGATCACTGAGATTATTATACATGACATTCGCCTTTTTTTTCCTTTAAGGAATATGGCAACTAGATGGGTTTTGGTTTTTCACTCACCTTCCTCATGTTCCTCACCCCTCTGTCCACACACGCTCCTAGAGTTTTTCAGCTTTCCTCCTGCTATTTCCCTTTCTTTCCATTTGTTCATAACACTGTCCTCAGTTATCCTAGGCAATGACTACTTAGTGTAGTAATGGGTGCTAATAGGCCGACCTGCTCTTGACAGTGAGTCAAGAGATTTCCTTTTGGGGCAGCACGGAAATTCCAACGTGTGATTAGAATGGTGGTAATTTCGGGCACCATGGCAGGTTATTAATGTTGTGTGGGTGGCTAAAACCTTTTGTTTCCTTTCAAAATAGGTGGCTGCCCATTTCCACCCCATGCATGGCTTTCTGCCAATTGTGTTGGGGGCGATTTCAAGCCAAATTGATTGGCTAATTGCTTGTGGTCATCTGGCTTTTCAGCTGCCTGTGTAACATCCCTGGAGGTAATTAGCACTTCCAGAATTGGGGGGGGGGTTCATGGGTTGGAGTTATTCATGGTCATGGCTTTTGCAGTGGGAGCAGAGGCTGCCACTAACTTCTAGTTGTGAGTGAATGTTTTTAGATGATTACTGAGGACTGATGAGTTTCTTTAACAGTTTTAAAAAATCCATTATGGAAGAGTTGGATATGCAGTTGCCTTCTAGAGTCATTGAAAATGGCCAGTTGGGGTTTATATAACGTGTGATAAATTCACTAGGAGGAAATAGCTTCAAAAGTGTTGAACATTTCCTAAAAAAGTGACTGGAATTTTAATGGTGGCCCTGTACCAACACATATAGTAGGATATTTTGCAGCTAAGTGGAATACTAAAAGGTACAGAATTCATTTTTCATTAAAAAAATTGCATACCACTGGTATCTCTAACGGTGACTCCTAAATGTAGAACCATCAGATTATCAAGGTGATTCTCCATTAAAAAATAACGTTTACAGGGACTGGAGGGAATGGCTCAACAGTTTAGAGTAAAAATTGCTTTTGTGGAAGACACAAGTGCAGTTCCTAGCACCCATACTGGGCAGCTGACAACTAACTTAGCTACGGTTTCAGCTCCAGGGAGATCTGATGCCCTCCTCATATGCACAAACATATCCCCCCCCCAGATACACACATGTGCACGCGTGCACACGCACACACATAATGAAATATAAATCTTAAAAAAACACGAGCAATTTGCAGGATAGAAAATGGCTGAGCAGAGCATCTTAGGATTCTTCCGCTTCTCTCACAAACCTGGCATTGGTTAGTGTCAGTCAGCACTTAGATTCTACCTGCGCCAGTAAAAGGGAAGGCCTCTAGAGCTTCTGCTTATTTTGACTGTTCCTCGTTCGTAATGAAATGGGAGCTGATGTTATCATATTTGGATAAACCAGCTTGAGGATGATACGCTTTTGCATTGCAAATAAACAGTAGGCTTGGGCCACTGCCGAGCATAGGGCTGGGAAGTCTTGGCTCAACCAGCCCTATGCTCAACCAGCCTTCCCGTGCTATTCAGGGTGGTCTTCTTTGACCCACTGACTCGAGTGTCCAGACTTCATCTCCTGCTGTTAATGTCTCAAGGGAAGAGGAAACAGGTCATCCGAGGCTTCTGCCCCCCTACCCCGTGCTCAGCTGGAGATTTCTCGGGTCACCCTTATAGTGACTAGCGCAGTTTAAGGGGAGTATCCACTGGGCCAATTCACAGATACATACATGACACCAAAGCCCAAGGACTTCTTCTTGCTCCTCTCCTCCATCCTTAGAGCATCCTTGTGAGCTGGGCTGCAGCTAGCACAAACACACTTTCTAAGTGGGACACACGAGATCTTCTATGGTTATTTTGGGAACTATATCCTTTGAGAGACTCTCAGTGGGAGGAAAAGGAGCAGGACTAGAAGTTCTCCCTTCCTTCTCTTAAGAAGGAAGAAGAGAAAGCCATTTCCTTTGACCTACTTGTTTCCCAACGTCATTCTCCCAAGGCATTGTGGTTTTATTTTTCCAACTACATTTCCCTTTTCATACCACTGAGGTCCTTAAGATGGATGGGCAGACTCAAAAATAAAGTTAGTTTTGTGTCCAGAGTGGGGCAGAGAGGATGGTAACTACCAGATGGCTGGAGAAGGCCAGTAGTAAGTAGATCTGATACCGTTAAATGGTTGGCTACCATCCAGACTACTAGCTAAAACAATAGGAAACAGACTCCAGAGGAGAGGTAGGGTGGTCCCTAAGTAGACGAGGCATGCACAGCTCGGAAATGCTAACAGAATATGGCTGAGGCAGGCAAAGGTGGATCACAATGCTATGTACGGAAGCTTAATAAAAGGAGATGAAAGGTCTTTTGAGATGAAGATGAGGTCAGCACCAGGCCTAGGAACAGAGTTTAGATCAAGGTTGGTGTACTTAAGTTTCAAGAGCGAAGATGAAGATGAGTCAGCTCAATCACTCATCATCTTTCAAGAAACTCCCAAGGACAGAGTAAGATTATGGATAATGGAGGACCTGGGGATGGAATTCCTGCTCCTACCAATCTTGGTTAATAACTCTCTATTAAATCTTTGAGCCTTTCGATGTTCCTCTGAAATCACGGGTACAGAGAGGCTCAGGATTTGTGCTGCACAACTTGTTTCTGTGCAGTGGTTGTTTCTAGCGGGATTTGAGTGGCTGATAGCATCTTCCTGCCTCAGTGTTCTACTCTGTTTGCTTCGGTACTTGTTTCTGTCTTTTGTCTGAAATGATTAGAGAGGTTACCTGATGCTGTCTTGGTCCAGCCCTTGGTAGCACAGATTCCACTGAAAGGGGCTGCAGGCTAGGGAGCAGGGGAAAAGAACAGTACCAATGCATTGGAGGGGAGCTCTGAGATAAATAAACTTGTGGCAAAAGCAGGAAAACTGGATACTTTTACTTATTAACAATGGCATCTTTCTGTTTTCATGACTCTTAACAGTAGGAACCGCTAAGCTAATAGAAAGGAAAAGGCTTTTCACAAGTTTTGAGTAAGACCAAAGTCTGAGTGGTATTGTTAAGCTTCAGTGAGCAAGACTCTCAAGCATGGGACAGAATGAGGACATTAGTGGCAAGTCTGTAGAAACCCAAATGCAAGGTGGTAATTCAGTTCGTAGTATTGTAGCAATGTTATTTTAACAAATTTGGCAGATAGTTTGATTATACGAAATGTTCATACTAGGGGAAGTTGGATGGAACAAATTTTGTAAGTCTTCCTTAAGTCTAAAATTATTTCAAAATAAACTATTTTTAAAATAAGATACTAAACTCTTCCCTTTCAACAGCTGTTCATTTCACTGCAGTGGATCTAAAGTCAGATTTGAGACTACATAAGGAGCTTTGCCACTACGTATACATTTTGAGCTCTGCCCCTTTCCCTCTTAGCGATATGTTTGTGTATTTTTACATGCTCTCAAAAGTTCCCCTAAATGTGATTGTTAATATGTACAGGGTGTTTAATCAACCCCTCAGCGACAGGCATTTTAGGTGGTTTCTAATTCTATGCTAGTACAAATAATACTGCAGTCAGCCTGCATACACATAGCTTGGTGTCTGGGAGGACCGAGGTCTGGAAGCGAAACAACCGTGTCAAGGAACATACACTCTCCAAAGGTCCTGATGCCTGGCATTCCGTCACTCTCCAGAAGAGTCAGTGGGGTCTTGGAAGGCATGATCAGCATGCCTGGCCCATCTCACTGCCCCTCATCCACACAGCCCAGTGGAGCAGAGGAGAGTGAGGAGAGTGCTCCATTATGGTACTTGCTGAGGGAGCACTCAGATCCCCACTATGATTCTCAGTTTTAGTTCTACAGTGGTTTTCTTAATTCAAGTTTTTTTTTTGACATCTCTTTATTTGTTTTTCGAGACAGTGTTTCTCCATGGCCTCTGCCTCCTGCGTGCTGGGATTAAAGGCTACTATATCTGACTTAAAATACATTTTTAATTAAAATATAATAACATCAGTTTTTTCAATTCATTTTTTATTAGTTTTTCAGGTTAGCATACCAAGTAATGGGTTTCATGATGGCATTTTCAAACATGCCATTATACTTCCCTCTCATTCATCCTTTTCACCACCTTTTCTCTGCTCCCACTTCCTTTTCATGTTGATTCCTTTCTCTTTCCCAGTATCCCTACCTCTTTTGTTTTTAAGCTAGGCTTAGTTCCCTCTTCTCTGTCTTCTACACATTTACCATCTTTTCAATGCAGTTCTCCAAGGTGGAAGATGGTAGTGCCTGGCACATTATTTCTTTTAAATAGAATACTTTAATGATATATTTTTCTCGAGAAAATGCCTTTCTAGATCTCTTTCCCACATTCTTCTTTCTTTCTTCCTTTCTTTCTTCCTTTCTTTCTTTCTTTCTTTCTTTCTTTCTTTCTTTCTTTCTTTCTTTCTTTCTTTCTTTCTTTCTTGTCCATCCATCTATCCATCCATCCATCCATCCATCCATCCATCCATCCATCCATCCATCTCTAGTTGGCTCCCAGCATTAGATGCCTCTAAAGTGTTGGGATTACTGCTGTGCTATCAGACTCATCCTTGAGATTCTTTCTCTTTAACTTTATTTTTGGAGCCTGTTAGAACTCACTTTGTAGACCAGGTACTCTCCCTGTGGACCAGGCTACTCACTCTGTAGACCAGATCTCACACACACACACACACACACACACACACACACACACAGAGAGAGAGAGAGAGAGAGAGAGAGAGAGAGAGAGAGAGAGAGAGACTTTCATACCACCAAAGAGAGGGGACTGTGAAAGTTGGAGTGTATGGACATCACCCACAGGAGTTAGGAGAGTACCAACTTGATAGAGTCTGGATTTAATAAAATTCATCCTCACTCAGCATTGAGTACTCCACAAATATAGTAAGTAGCTTTTCAGTAAATGACAGTAATAATTGAAATCCACCCATTGAATCTGCATCGAAGTAATGGAGGCAAAAGGTTTTAGGATGTGTTTGGTCATAGGAATGACATTTGTGCTTCTGGCTCACTCTTCTGGATCTATTTTGGACACAGGGACCTCACTTGACCCCGGTGGTTCTAGGGGATAGTAGCCCAGTAGTGTGCTGGTTTCGTATTATGCCCCAGGGACTGATGTGTCAAAAGCCAAGCTGCTGCTGCTGTGGAGGTAGTTCTTTCTGCTTTTGCTGCCCTTCACGGTCTTAGTTTCTCTCGTATTTGTAAGACTGCTTTAATAGTCTTGTAATTAAATCTGGAGACAGGAGACAGCATCTTTTGATAGTTCAAGTCCTAACACATTTAAATTGCCCTCCTAATGCTGTAAAAGAGTCAAATTATATATTCTGCTTTGCACCAGACAGCAATAAATGTCAAGGTGCCATCCACTCTGGTATTTAACTCCTTGATGCCATCTGTTTTGGGGTTCTTCACACAGACCATCCACTACTGTTTCTCTATCTTCTGGCATGAAAGGATCAACTCGGAAAATAAATAAATCCACTATTCCAAACATGCTAAAAGGCAGAGGCAGTTTGTAAACATTGCTTTGGAAAGCTAGGCATAGCAATAAAGTCAAGGACAGGAACCTGACTCTGTAAAGGAAACGTCTCACTAGACTTTATTCTTCAAGTGCAATGAAGATGTAACGATAAAAATGCCAATGATGCATTTCAGGCAAGTGATATGAACTCTTGCTAAACCAATGAGACTGTCGGTATACTATGGTTTCCTATCTTCTATAACATACTAGGTCATCTCAGGACACTTAGTGCTTATGATTTTTTTTTACCATTGATGCAAAATCAATTTGGCAATTTATAATCTTACATTTCATTATGAAGGTATATTGTTCTGCAAGAAAGCTCCTGGGAAAATTAGAGATTTCTGATGCCCATTCACTCACCTTCTGCTCAAGTAGTCAGAAAGGAATAAAACCAGTTGCGTTGGCTGACATTTTGAGACTTTAGATGTTTTTTCATTTATATGATTAAAGAAAAGATGTACGAAGATGTAACAGTCTCTAACCCTGGTTGCAAATCTGAGCGTTGAATGAAATTATGGGCATTAAAACATGAGGACTTTGCCTGACAAGTTTACTTTTTCACACACACACACACACACACACACACACACACACACACATACACACACACACACACACACACACACAGGATTTCACCGTGTAGACTAGGCTGACCTCAAACTCTGCTAGGATTAATCGTGTGTGCCACCATGCCAAACAGCAAGGGTGAACATACACCTTTTTTAGTGTCCTGTATTTGGAGTTTGGCATTCCAGCTCGAGAGACAGAGAGAGAGAGAGAGAGAGAGAGAGAGAGAGAGAGAGAGAGAGAGAGAGAGAGCGCACAGATGGTTAGTCATATTTAATACTATCACAGTTTTCAGTTTGGTTTTTGGAAGCTGTGGGTTGTAGAATGCTAAATCAGCAGTATTTGAAAGAGGGCCAGGAAGGAGGTAAAGGAAGGGCTTGGGGGGCTTTGTGCTGTTCTTATTATGAGTTTCCTTCGGAAATCCTTTCCCTCTTTCTCTAGGACAAACATGACACTGCTTTTGGAAAACCCAATGGCAGTAATAAAACACACGTGACAGATCCTTTGTTTTAGGTGCTCATTAGCACAGTAGACAGTAGAGCTGTTCTCAGAAACTCATACAGCAAACAAGAGCATAATTACCATTGGCCGGACAGCCCTTTTCTTCTCTTAGGAACTCAGTGGGCTTTTCTTCAACCCTCCCTCATGGCTATTAATCATACTCGTAAATTCATTTGCCCCCAAAGCTTAAATCAGTTGTGTGCCTCTGGCAACTGTGGCTGCATCAACACGAGACCATTTAAAGTTGAAATGCAAACTCCAAGTTCTCCTCCAGTTTTGGTTTTAAGGCATGGTGACAGAGGTCATATGTCTTCTCTCCTCTATTAATCGACACTCACTTTATAATTTACTATTTCTAATTCACACATAATACAAGGGCCATCTGCTACTCAGCTATTTTTCTGACTTCGTTGTCTCAGGTATTCCTATTTATGTTGGAATCTTTCCTATATGTATATTCTTTCTTAGATTTTAGTCTGAGCAACTGAAACGCACAGAAGAAAGAGAAAAACACAGACTGGGAATTGAAGAATTCAAATGAACAGCTCTTGGCACTTCCAGTTTTTCTGAGAAAAGTAATAAAACCAAATGTAACCGGCTGTATTGGAGACAGAGTCTCACTGTGTAGACCAGGTTGGCCTTGAACTTATGGTGGCCCTCCTCTGCCTCTAGTGTCCTAGGATTACAAATGTGTGCCATCACACCTGGATATAATGGACCTTCCTAGCACCAGATATGGATCTAGGCACTTGCACCTACACCTACATTTAAGCTCAAAACAATCCTATAAAATAGGTGAGAATGTTCTGTGCCTCACAGATGAGGACCAGGGTTCACAGAGATTAAGGAATTTGCCAAAGGTGTAACACTAGAAAATGGTAGAGTTTGGTGTCCAATTTAAGGAGTTTTACTTAATCGTAGTGTTCTGCATTCGGATTCTTTCCCATTTGTGGCAAATGAACAATTTTAGGTGTTTTTTTTTAAATTAAAAATAATGTCTTGGTGTGGTGTTCAGTGAGTTTAGAAAACTGAAGAAAAACGGTTAAGAACAAGAATCTGCCAGGGGTGTTAAGACTAGAGACAAGTACTCTTTGTCTTTTGAAGCCTTAGGGATTGAGTCTAAAACCTTGAGCATGCCAAACATACACTATACCACTGAGATGCATCTCCAGCCAATACCCTGGTCTTTATACAACCCAACAATGCATTGTGAACATTTCCCAATTTTATTATACAGATGTCAACATTCGTTTAATGGCTATTCATTATTCTGTTATTCGGGTGTACAAGTAATATATTTTACCATTCCCTCTTAATAAGAACCAGACTGCCGACTTGAGAGTGTCCCTCTGACGCCACAAAATGTCTGGTCAACATGTTTAGAATAAGCATTTCATTATTAGGTAGCTATGCTGAAATTAATATAATGTGATGTCTTTTTTTATTTTTTATTTTATTTTATTTTAGTTTTACAAATAGTGGTTTCCTGAGACATGACCCAAAATCCTAACTTTTAAAGTTAAGGGGAACAGCATTGGTTTTTTTCCCTTGAACTTTCATTGGCCATGCCTTCTATGCTGAGGCATTGAAGAATTAAGTTGATAGGTAATTGCTTCTTTTATATCAGTGCTGCATCTATGATTAGTGGACCTCTACTCAATATAATTTCATGAAGCTGTTAGTAGTTAAGTTTTCAAGGGAGATCTTATGATATTAAAAATGGCACAAATGCTAAATTTTTACAAATAAAATTATGTAAAATTATATATTGATACACACACACACACACATATATATATATTTCCTGTAACTAAAATAAACACAATGCACATTTATAGTGGTTCCTGAACCTATTTTTTTGTTTTTGTTACTTTTAGGATAATGGAATGACAGTTAATTGTCTTTTCTCTTTATTCTTTTCTGGATTTCTCCAAGACTTATAGAAACATTTGTACATATATCTGTGCTATTAAGATAATCTTTCTTGAGTCAGGAAGATACTGATCCAGTATATGATGGTCACAGTTTTTCAAAAGTAAAACGCTTGCTCCTTAACCACCTGTTCACCCTAGAAAACAGTGTGATGAAGGTATCATTATTGTCCATTAGAGGAAGTTATTTGCCCAAGACCACACAGATTGGACTGTGCATAGGGGGGATTTGAACTTGGGTGTTATATTTCCAAAGTCTGTGGGAGATAAAATATACTTGGCTCCACATACAGGGAGGTTTGTTTTTACATTTTGTCTTAAGTGGTTAGAAAACTAAGCAGTCAAAGCAGCTCTGGGACAAGAAAATATGAGGGAGGGACAGGGTAGAGGGCATTTGTGCTGGTGAAACCTGGGAGGTCTTTTGGCGCCAGGGGTTAGCCTAGGGGCTCTAGATCCCTGGGGTTAATAATATCTAGCCTCATAGTGCTATTGTGAGGATTAAATGAGACAATTCATGTTCAGGGCACATGGTACAGGCTTGCTTAATAAATGGTAGCTAGTATTATATTTAGGACTCTGCTTGTTATAGGGATTAGAGGCTTCCAGAAGCCTGAGGCAGGACATGTTTACCCTAGTGAATCCTGTCACATCTTAATAGCCCTCAAACATTCCTGACCATTCAGATGCCTTTTTATTTGAACCTTTCAAATATACAAGCCCTAATCAGCTTTGTGAACCCTACCAGCTTGGTCAGAAAATCTCTATGTGTTTTTTGGGGGTGGTGGTATTTATTTACTCATTGAAAAATAGAGACTTTGTGTGCTACAAGGGAAGCAAGACATGATTGGTTTGGAGCTAATAGGCAAGTATTTAAAAAACAAAACAAAACGAGAAGACTTGATTGAGGTACACTCCTTTAAGACTCTTGGAAAGTCCGGGAGTTGAGAACAAAGGCTCCGCAGGGCGGCCACCGAAGAGAGCAGGCCCTCCACCAACCTTTGTACGTTCTTCAATTTTTCATTCGAGTTTTGTCTTCTCTTCACTCCCTAGAATAGAGTGGAATTATCTTGAAGCCATGGAGACTTAGGAAACAAGCAAGTTTGGCCTTTCTTTGTTGAGTTTATGAAAGCCATATTTCGTCTTCTGAGGAATGTGTTTTTCCCTTGGGAGGCCTCCCTATACCTGCAGCCATCAGGAATTCCATAGTAAAATCCCACATTTAAGTCTTTACGGCTAAAGTCTGTTCTTGTGTGTCTGGATCAGGGCCAGCTGTCAGACCCAGATATTATTGACTTTTTCTTCTCAAGTGAGTGGTTTACATCTGCTGGCTCCATTTCTTTACCACTAATTCTGAAACACCTTGTGAGGGGGCTTCTACTGCCTCGGTGCTAAAATTGCACCCTCGAAGGTTTCCAATAACTGACTTCTTGGCTGGATTCAGTGGGTTGATTTTTTTTTTCTTCACTCCTTTCTCACCCTTGAATGGCTCTCTTCCCCTGCTTCCTGACACTACATAAATCTCCTTCTCCTTCGCCCTCTGACTGGACCGCTCTCCTTTGGGGCTGCAGATCTTGTTACGTCTGCCTCGTCTGTGGAGATGTGACCACCACTCTCGAAAAGAGGGTCTCCAGTACTCCCACTGCCTTTGCATTCAGGCTCTGGCTTCTAGCTGAGGTTTAATGTAACCAGTTTTTTGGTTCTGGCTTCTTTTTCCCCATATGCGTCACACATTGTATTATGTTCTTTCTGCCCATTATTTTTGATACAACGCTCTTCAAGACACAGGGATCAACCCATTTTGTAGAGGGAGACAGACTATATATGCTTACATTTTGTCCTCTTTGGTGTATGCTGTCAGCTGAAGCATAGCCAGTTTGAAAGATGAGTTTGCTCTTTGGGAGCGCGCTGGTACTTTTCACTGTAAGGCAGTGACAGAGCTGCTGTTTGGTTGCTTGCAGGATGCGAGAGTTGAAGGATCAAACTGACAGTCAATTACTTTGAGAGATTTCTTTTGATTTTCCATGTATGAATGTTTCACCTGCATGTATGTATGTGTACCACGTGCATTCTTGGTGCCCATGGAGGCCAGAATAGGGTACACTGTATTCCCAGGAACTGGCATTTTGGATGGCTGTGAGCCACCATGTGTGTGCTAGGGACTGAACCCAGGCCCTCTGGAAGAGTAACCAATTCTTCTAATTTATGAGCTATCTCTGCAGCCCCAGAATAACACTTCCTTCCTAAAAAGTAATAAAAAGAGAGCAAACAACTGCCTCAAAATCTACATAATTTACTGCAACACCAAATCTTGGAAATTCAAGATCAAGCTTTCATACAGAAGAACAATTCTTGAGTATTATGATCACTAACTTTGATAACATTCACATGCTACATGTTATGGGCTTCCTAGGGCTAAGTATGATTCTCAGGATTTAGCTCTACTTACATTCTTCAGATTCTGTCCCTAGCAGACACATCCACTAGGTACCTCCCTAGGGTTTTGCCTTGTTCTCTCTGCACCCTTTTCTCCTCTGTTGGGCTAGAAGGTCTATTAGAATGCGAGTGATTTAGGCATACTATTTCTATAATAGACAGAACTTGCAATTCACTCATGCTTTTCAGTGAAAGTTACTTATAAATGTTGTTCACTTAGTATTAGTGACAACTGACAAGGTATATTCACAGCTGACCAATGTTAAGACAGTGACTTTGCAGACTACTTGAACAGATTCTTAGGAAAAGCCCAGATGCCCATTGGTGAAGGTAGTGTTTCATATGTGTGCCTCGTTTATCTAATGCTACAATATTTAAAACTTGATGCTACCAAAGCTCAGAGAGCCGAGCAACTCCCTGTCTTTCTGATGCCTGTGACAGAGTCACCAGGCGGCCACATTGCTCATTAAGGATTCTCCACATGCCAAACCAAATGCTTTAGACTTGGTGCTGTGTTTGTGATGCTAGTACCTCTGTGACCATCTCGTTTTTATAGAACAGAAATCATCCACAGATGCCATCCTGTCTAATGGGAGTGGACGGAAGGTTGAAAGCTAAGTTATATACTATTCTTGTGAAGCTGGGCAAAAAGAATGTATACATTCATTAAGAAATTTGGGGGTTTTGTTTGGGCTATCACTTTGTTCTCTTAATGAAGTATGTGTGTCCTGAATTGCATTAGCTAGAACGGCAGTGTTGAGTCATATGAGAAATGTACTCAGATTAGCCTTTCATGAGTTTTCTTTTTTTGTCTTTATGGTGCTGTGGGTAGAACCAAGGGCTTGTGCATGTTGGTTGTGATGGCAAGTTTTTAGCCATTAGCTTGCCTGTACCATGCAGCTATTCTAGATTTGACAATTTGGTGAGTAAAAGCAGTCATTACAATGGCCATGCTCAAACCCTTGGTCCTAACAGCATTATATATGCCTTCTCTATCCACTCCTGCCTGTGGATGTGACTAACTACTCAGTTTCACCCTGGCCATAGTGGGTCCTGGGGGCCCCTGCATCTTACTTATTTCGGGACTCAGTCCTTATGTGCTAGAAAGAATTTAGCCTGATGATGGTTAGAGTCTGACCAGTAGCCAAGGTTACCTGTAATGGCTGCTACTCCTCAGAGTGAAGCAATTGAATAGAAGGCTAATTACAGCTAGTTTAGCTCATACTTTGCTAATCAATTCAATTGAAAATGATTGCAGCACTTACTTGGTCTTCAAATTGTGTGATCTCTGCTGTGGAAATATGAGATGTCATTCTTGTCCCAGACATGCTTCAAGGCAAGCTAGTAACAAACAAAACAGTTAAGTAACAAAGATAGGCTAATAGGGATCATTAAGAACAAACTTTCTATTTAAAAAGAAGGTAGGCGTAAACTAAGAACTTCTCAGAGTTGGTAGAAGTTGGCGCTAGCCCTCATTATTCTCTCCATCGTTATCGGCTTCATTCATACGTTCAGCTGGTTATGGACGATTTTAACATGCATGCCTTGATCAGCTAATTTGATGCTGGAAAATTTTTAATGACTTGATTTTGAATGACACCATTTCTGCAAAAGATGACAAAAACAAACTAGCAAAAACATTTTCCTTTTTAAACTAGCATATAATGGGCGAGGGAAGCAGCCTTACCCTATCTGCCAGCTCCTACCTCGTTCGTGCCTTGGCCTAGAGGGTGGAGAGGAGGAGTAGGGGAAAGCAGGGGTCAAGAATGAGATGGGCCTTGTGTGGGGAGTAAAGCTCCCAGGAGAGATGAGGAATAGTCTTGGGGGCTCATACACCATCTGGCAGGTGAAGCACATTATCGTTAGGAGTAATGTGTCCCCCACGCATGCTCAGTTTTGAAAGGCTATTAATCATTTTGGGAATAGTATCCTGTTTCTTGTATGTTCTGTTTCCTGACATTTCTGATGCTAAGCCTTCAAGGGGCAGGGGTAGCACAGGGGAAAGTATTCAGAGTTCCAGGACAGGTTCCAAAATTACACAGAGGAAACGCTGTCTTGAAAAAAAAAGGAAAAAAAAATGTAAAAGCAATGATAAGATGAACTCTTATTTGTAGGCTGTTTAGATGTTTATCCGTTTTCAAAAATAAATTAAAAATACTTATTTTTTTGTATTACAAGCATGATTTTTCCCATGAACACTATAGTTTTAAATTCAAAATTATTCTTTAAATTTATTTCCAAAGCCAGAAGGCCAGGCAGGTGGACTATTGCATTCAATGTCAGCCTAGATTACGTACTAAGACCCTGTCTTAGGATACTCCTAAAACGTAAAGATTCTAAAGGCAAACAGGAATTTTAGTTAAGAATACGAATATTGAAGAAAGTAGAAAATAAAAGCCCCCCCCCCCAATCATTTGTGTAAGATTTGGGGGCAAAATGTCAAGAAAGCATAGGAAAAACAACCCTTATAGTCTGTTTTTGTCATGATTGCCTCAAAATGGCTACATTAGATTATCCATGCCAGAATGTCAAATATAAATATAGCATGTCTTGATTTCAGCAAAACATTTGGGAGGCTTCTTTAATATCCTTGTGCATAAGATTGTGAAATTTGACTGCATAACTGGCAATTAGGCAGATTCACAGCTGGGTGAACAGCATCTACCTGGAGGAAGATGTTTTCCAGGTAGGGTCACAGGACGGTTATTCCAACTCTGGTCAGGCATTCGCTCATTTAACTAACGCCTAGCGCCTACCATGCACAAGGCACCCCGTTAACCACTGCGAGGGACAAAGAGGGGTCTCGATTGGGCTCCTGCTGCAACGGAGCAGCTCCTTAGTCATCCCTGATCTCAAAAGCTGGCTTTTCACAATGCAGATAACACAAAACTGGGTGGTGTAGTTTAATATCCAGGATGACAGAATCCAGATTGAAAATGATCTCAACCTGTAGGAACTCTAGGGCAAAACCTACAAGATGAAATTTAACAATGATAGATATAGAGTCTTGAATTTAGGCTGAAAAAAATTGCATATGCACAGGATATGAGCGATGTGACTTGGCAGCAGTCTATGTCAAAAGTTCTTGGGGATTTAGTTGATCACAAGTTTAATATGAGCCAACAATGTGGTGTAGCTTATTTTTTCAAGCAAAAACAATTTGAGGCTGTATTAGAAGCATGTGTGCTGCTCAGACCACATCTGGAGTATTATGTTCGAGTATAGTCACCACATTTTACGAACTTTGACAAAGTTGAGCGTAACCAGAAAGCTGTGACCAGGATGGGTCTGCAAATCACGTCAATCATGTCAAGTGAGAAATGGTTGGAAGAAAGAACTTGGGATATTCAGCTTCTTATTTTCTTTTTAAGCCTTTCTGTTTATTTAGGTTAGATGCTTCAAGTCCCCTTGCTGGGGATTTTACATTCTTCCGCAGGACCATCTCACTTTCCCCAGGAGATCTGGATTGCTTTAAAGCACAATGGAGCCTCTGTGCTCGTGCTACATCCATGGTACCCAGTACCACACATGAACTAGAGTGGGTTTCCCGCACTGCTAAGCAAGCAAGTTAGTGAAATTTCCCGTGGTAACAGCCTTGAATATAGCTGGGGAAACTGATGAATAACTATTGTACCTGCTTCTATTGACATTAAATAAAGAATCAAACATAAGGAACTCCTTTAAAAAGAACCCTTGTCTCTTAAAAAGTGGTAAAGTTTTTGCTGACCTTGCCATTGGATTTTATTTTGGTGTCTAATAAGATTTGATAGTAGGCACACATTTCTGCTAGCCAGACTCCTCTTGGCCCCAGTGTGAAGAGATGCAAAGGAAATGAGATACCATTTTTACTCCCAAATTAGGAAAAGAATATATAAAAAGAGTTTTCATTGCCAATGAGGATTTAGTCAAATGGACACACTCGTACAGCCTGTTTGGAACAGTCATTTGGCAATGTGTATTATCAAGGGTTTGAAAACTATTCATTGTTTGAACCAATACTCTTCTTTGGGGACTTTCTCCTAAGAAATATCATTTTGAATACAGAAACAAAAGTTTTATGAACAGAGGTGTTTTATGATAACAAAAAATTGGAAACTAAAAATGTTTAATAATAGAGGAGGGTGTAGTTACATAAACTGTCAGATGCACATCTGATAGAATGCTATAAACCTTGTATTTTCCACAGAATATAAAGCTCCGTGCGTGGTGTGATATAACTGCATGAATGCAAACATAGCTACACACATACACTAGAAAAATTTCTGCAAGTTCTTATACCGCAATACCACCAGTGGCTGCTTTTCAATAGTGAGGTCATCAATTCTTTTTGCATTTTCTAAAAATTCCACCTGAAGATGATCAGTTTCAAAGTATGCCTTATTGTATATACACATGGAGTCATTAAGGCTTGGATTTGTTTTCTTTTCTCCCATTCTCCCGCCTTTCCTTTCTTTTTCAGACATGGCACCATAGCTTAGGGCAATCTTGAACTCACTCTGTAGCTTAGGTGGTTCAGGATCCTCCTGCCTCAGCCTCCTGACTGCTGAGATTACGTGGCACTACAATTTTGGCTTTCTAATCCAGGTCTTCAACATCCTGTATACATCTCCAGGGAAACTAAGGGCATTTTGAAATATGAAGAAGGAAGACCCAAACACCCATTCAGAGCAAGTTTGATTTTAATTCTAAATATTAAGCCTCTATGAAAATATATTTCACGAACAGTTTTTGAACAAGGATGTATTAAAGAGCTTCACAAATAAAGTGTACCAGAACTAAAAAGAGCAGTAATGAGCATCCTAGCTAGCAATGACTTGCTAGGCAGCGTTTGAAGATGGAAGTGTCCCTTGCAGTTAGTAGGCATTTAATAAAGTGTTTTACTGGAGGCAAGGAGGGAATGTCAATTGTAAATGAATTAAGACTGAACTGCTTGATGTATACTGGAATGATCTGAAAACATGGTATCACCTTTTGAAATCAAGTCTGTTTGAATAGCTATTTATATATTGTTCAGATGTATCAAAGTTCTAGCCGCCAGACCCCTGGATACTGTGAAAAGGCATCCATTACAAGTAATTTTCATGACTCCATCACTCTGAACATTCAGTGCAATCCAATTCTCAACTCTTATCAAAATTACTAATAATTTCTCCAGCATCCATTGTTTAGTTTAATTCATGGTTGAGCTTCCACAAAAGAAGACATTACACAGGCATGTTTGATGTAAACTTTTTTATCTCCAGTGCTTTTAGGCGACTGATTCCCAGCATCATAGTAGCAGAAAAAGCCATAGCAAATTTGCTCTTATTCTGATAATATAAAGATAGTCTCGGTGTTCAGAAACTGAAGTTTTATGCATATTCATACCCAGTCGCTCTGTGATCCTTCTTAGGAAGTATACCTGCTTCTGGGACATAGTCTCCTTTTCCTCTAGCTGTTCCTGCGTCACTTTGTATTACAGTGGAAAGCAGATTATTTTTCAGAATTTTTCAAATTCCTCCCTTGTTTTTTTTCTTTGTTTTTTTTTTGTTTGATTGTTTTTGGTATGTTTTTTCCAAGAGAGGGTTTCTCTGTGTAACAGCCTTGGTTGTCCCAGAACTTCCTCTGTAGACCATGTTATCCTCGAACTCACAGAGATCCACCTACCTCTGCTTCCCAAGTGCTGGGACTTTTAGGTGTGTGCCACCTGAGGATTCTTAAATGGGGAATCTGGATCACTTGCAAGAAAGCCTTGTACTTCAAAGCTCTTTTCAGCTCACCTACAGATAAAGGAAAATGTTGAAAATAAAACGGGTGAAATAAGAATACTTAACAGTGTTATTGGCAGTTTCCTTAACACACAGTACACATGGAAACAGGGGAGACTATGTCCCACAAGCAGGCTACCTTTATAGTCTCAGTGGTCTGACAAGCCTTAAGAGCTTGATTATTTGCCTGGTGATGACTCCATTAAAAACAATAGATTGTTTCAGTAAGGAATAGCCAATGGGTCTTTGATCCTCATGTAGGTAGAGATAGCATAATGGAGAAAGCGTTCTATTGAAATGGCCTATGGCAGAGATGGCCCAGTAGCACGAAAGTTTTCTTTTAGTGTATCCAAAATATGTTAACACATATTAGCAGATGTGCTCTTTCTGTTCCTCTAACTTCCCTGTGGAATGAGGTTCTTCCTTATGCACTTTTGCAGTTTCTAATTTTTTTAACAAATAAAATGGTTTTCAGAATATGGATCTGCTAAGGTTAAACATGTTGGTGCTTAATGAGTTCGAAGGAAACCTTTGAAGTGATTGATGAGACCCCATGGGGTGAAGATGATATAGTAAATTTGCTTCTTTGCTCTGTTCATAAGGCCATGTTCAAATGGCCCGAAAACAAATAAAAAGTAACCTCAAGGCCATTAGTACGTAGACGTCAACTTTTTTTTTGTTGGCAGGGGGGCAGACTAGTTGTTTTCTAGTTTTGTTTCTGTGCAGACTCTGGCCCAATGCTGCTTGTTAGGTTTTTTTTTTTGTTTGTTTGTTTATTGCTGCTTACTTAGCAATGTTTCCTGCAGAGCTTAGACTTCCCTTTGATGGATCCAAGTCCCACCTCCCTTCCCCCTCCCTCCTTTCCTCCCTGCCTCCCTGTCTTCCCCTTCCCTCTCCTGTTTATGTTCTTCCACAGACTATTCAATATTCATTTTTGTTCTTTCTGCCATTTTGCTTATGTATTTATTTTAGATATAATTACAGCCTTTGCCTGCAGTGATAAATGAGTCTGAGTAACGAATCTAGTCAGAGTACTTTGTGTACCTTTGTCCTACTTTCTCATCAGTGTTTCATTGTGTATGAGAAGACATCATCAAATGCTGATGGGTGGAATGCATTTCTTCCAGAATGATCTTGTCCACGTTGACAATGTCTTTCTCATCTCTTTTGGGTAACCAAAGACTCCCCCTCTTCACACAAGGTCCCGCTTCCTCTTTTCTACTTCGCATTGGCAACTTCCCAGGTTCTGATCTCTGAGGGCGTTACTATGTACCTGACAATAGTTTTAGTACTCTTATTATTCTCCAGTCCTTTGTGTTTTCTTTTTTGTTTACCAGCTAGTGTGCAGCTCTCTGAACGAGGAGTGATTCCTCTGTTAACAGGATGGAAATGCTACCGTGACAACACGAGTATCATATAGTTTGTGACCACAGGACAAAATGACACAAGAAACACAGAGCTCCAGCATTTCAAAGCAAAAATTGATGGGTGAGAGAAAGGGTTGATATGAAGCTCAGATTACATATCATTTAAAATCCTGTCCGAGAGCACAATCCGCAAGTGAGATATTGATGAGACTGTGAACGTCCACTGAGTGGTTTGAAACGTTTCAGCTGTTCCTCTGTTCTGTCCGGGAGGTCGCACTGCGAGTGTGCTCCTCAGTGATCCAGGGCTCAGCAGCTACCTAGGCAGAGAGCTTGTCCTCACAGCCAGGCGGTCCTGTGACTCAGGTTGTTGTGCTTCCTTGCTCATGTGGCCACAGTGCTTGGTATTTTTTCTGGTCCTGGGGGTGGAACTCGGGACTTTCTGTATATTTAGCACCTACTCTACTACTGAACTACATCGCTAGCCCAGAAAGCATAATTTAATGGGTTTACCACAGTGTGTACCACCCAATCATTCCCCTAGGTTTTGACACCAACCATTCCCCTGTTTCTAGTTGCTTGTTCTAAATAGTATCACAATGAACCCCTTTATAAATCCAGTATTTTTTTTCCCTGGGGCTGTTTTACTAGACAGAGACTTCGGTCTCATTTGTATCAAACAATTGGCAGGGGAAGAAAGGGCAAGGTTCACCAGTAGGGGTTGACCGTGTTCTGTAATAGACAAAAGTTCTAGCATGTCTGGGAGTCAGAAAAATTAGATCGCATGACTACCTTCAGAAATCTGGAAGTACCCAGTCCTTTGTTCTGGGAATTCTCCGTCTAATGGAGAAAGGCATTTTTCTGTTGGAGAATACTTCCAACTTAAAGAATAAGTTTAATATGTACAGTAAAATTTCACTTAGGTTAATGCCTGTTAATCTTTTTAGTATATATTTTGTAGAAAATTATAATTATTTGACTTAAAGCTAATTTCTAAATCAAACGGTTTAGTCTTATATGTCACTGACTATCTATTACAGAAATGGTGCTTTAAGTAGCTTTTGATAGTATGTTACTGGATTAATCAAAAATGCAATCATTCTTTTTGTTTGATTTTCTTCAGAAACCTGAAATAGATTTGATTTAAATCAGTTCCTGTATAACCCGTGCAATTAGTTTTTTGAGCAATTGAAGGACACATTTTACCAGGAAAGATGGAGACCACACAAGTACCTTTTTCTTTTTTTGTAAAGAAAATGTCCCATTTTTACCTGGATAGCTTCTCAAACTCACTCTGTAGCCATGGATGGTCTTGAACTTCTAATCTTCCTATCTATACCTCTTCTAGGCATGTAACAAGGCTGGAACTCGGGGCTTCGTGCTTGCTAGATGAACACTCTACTAACTGAGCTATGTCAACCCTTACTTTAAAAAATGACCACTACTTTGGGCAGAGCTTCCTCCTGGGAGGTGATTGGCAAGCCTTTTGGTATTAGTTGCTTGCTATTTGTCAGCTCCGCTGGATCAAGGGCTTTTAGAAGCCTGCTTTTCCTCAGTTGAGTGACTGTTACCACCAATTAACCACAGCCTTTAACAGAGGAGAGGGCCTCACCCTGAGAAAACGTTTTGGCACAGGAAACAGGAGCCCTTGAAGAACCTTTGAAATGGTCTTAGCAAAAGCTCGTGTTCTGCGATTACTTTTCCCTCTCATCATTGTGTTGGAACAGCATCTGAGAAGGATATTGATATTTTGTTGATCAGGAAAATGTAAGCCAATAAATACAGTGTTTAAAGAAGACAAAGCTTCATATCTTTGTTTAATCTTTAGACCTTCCATGTGCAGTCAGATTATACATGTACCAGTTTTTGAGGCATCACAGCTATTCAGTCTGAACTGCTACCGACTTTCAGGAAAAAAGTACCTACAGTTGACACTGTGTTCTTGTGATCAGTTCTTGTTTCTTCACTGAACAACATCCAGTTTCTCACCGTTCTTGCGGAGGGCTCTCTATGTGGCAAGCAACAAATGAATACTTGATCGATTGTTATCTTCTAACTTCATAGTCAACATTTAACATTCAAATATGGCACTCTCCTTGTGCCCACCCGCTAAAGGTCTCTGTTAGGAGAATGCATATTTGAATACTTGGTACACATTCCTATGAAGCAAGTGGCATGTGTGTTTTCCGCTGTTGTGTTTAAGTTTATGTGGTATTTAATAACCACTAGGCCATTAGTCATCTTGCTGAGCAGTCGCTAGAGTATCAGGATCTTCCAACAGCAGGCAGGCAACCCGAAATCCTGGAATGAGCTTAAGCTGATTATTAATCCTTCCTCGAAATAGACTTCAGAAGGATGGAGGCTGAGTTTCCATATTGTAATGATAGCTCAGATTTCTTCACTGCATCTTATCTGACTAGCAGACTGGGGTTTACTGGAAAATCCTGATGATGACAGTATTTGGGGGGCACTCTTTAACAAACAAAAGAAATGAGTCTGGAGTTGGTTGGTAATGGCTGTGAACGCAAGGCTTCTGGGTGCTGGCACAAGGGCATAAAAAGGCGATGAGTGGTACAGTGAGGAAGTACTAGTTGGCAACCATTCTTTTTTTGTCGAATGGGTAGATGTGGTCACAGAGAAGCCACATCTGCTGAGATTGGTTAGAGATATTATGAGATCAATATCCAGCCAGTTCTGTGTCCCATACCAGTGAGAGACTGGTGCTCATTATAATGAACCAGAGTTATTAAACAGTTTATGTTTTATATACAGTACTTCCTCTGATGTGGGGTTCCCCTCTGTATGCTACAGAGGCAAACAAATGGAAGAAATACCCCTACAGCAATGTGTAAGTGTTTTAACAGTTACATTTATTATGCAGAAGACCTTAATCTGCAAATACTTAACAAGGTCAGACGTTGACATGGATACAAAAAAAACCATGTGTGTGCCTTTGGAAAGTTTATTTAGCTGAGAAGACTAGACATATACAAATGAAACGTTGAGTCCGTACCAGGCAGTATGAGCCAGTTGCTTATAGACTGCTATGGACTTCAAGGGGTGAGGAGCTCCCTGGGGTCTTGAATCAGTTAGAAAAGTTTCCAGATTCTTGGGGGGCTTAAGAGGTTGAGCAGGATTTAGGTGGGCCCAGCATGTGTCTGAATCGACAGAAATGTCCTTTGTCCTCTGGGGAGCTGTTGTGTCTGACCCGCTCTCCTAAACTCCTCCACCAAGCTTGCTTGCACATTTAACAGTAATACAACGAACCATCGCCTCCTTAAAGCACACCTGGTCAGTAATTAGCTCAATCACCCTGGGTTTCGGTCATTACCCTTGAATTTCCCAAGGATGAACTAATTCATCTCCCATTTTAAAGCGTGTACCTCCTTTACTAAAACTGTATAGAATATTCTTGTCTCTACTAAGTCAATTTAAAGCTGTGGTAATTTTATTGCAAAGAAAAGGGTGTCGGGTTACAATTTGCCACCCAAGTATCTGCACAGAAACTGTTCATGTATGTTGTAAAAAGATCTCTGATGGCAAAGGGCTCTCATTTTTCCAAAACCGTACTTCATCTGAAGGAGGGAAGAAAGGGAAAATGAGCTGAAACTCGGATTCGAGGAATTTAGAATTGATAAGATCTAATTTTGCTCATTCATTCAGAGACAAGTTGGTCAGAGTTTATAGCTTATAAAAGTATTGATGATAGATATACTCCCTTTTCTTCTAAGGATTTACAGGGCTTTCTTTGGCGTTTTAAAGGACACTCCTCTCACCTCTGACTTGTTGCTGCATCCAAAAGCATCTGGATGGTGGCACATATGCTACCCTACCCAAGTGAAAGGGGGGAGGAGTACCTTTATTAGATCAGATTACTGCCAGATGCCTGGAATGCTCACCGGTCTCTGTTTAAAGGGAGGGGGGCCGATTTGACCGCTTCTAGGAATGGTGCCAGGTGTCTGTACTAAGGCAACCCAACTCCAGAAGGCTATAAAAAATAGCCCCCAAGTAGTAGATTCTGATTTCCCACTGAGCTGACCAATAAATCCAACAACCAGTTAATTAAAAAATGCTTCGAGGGACTGTTCCTCCTCCTCCTCCTCTCTCCCCTGTCTGTCCTCGTGAATACTCACCGGTCACAAACTGGACGCCACTACTTAGTGTTTCCATTTCCGGGTTAAGGAAACGGACTTTGTCCCTCTCACAGCAGCCCGGAGGTTTCAATTGCGTGTGGGGTTGCCTGGTACCATGACTTGGGTGTCAAGGTTTATCTGAGGCTAAAATGACTCACCCACTTTCTGCACTTGCCCATGGGCTTCCTGGCACCATCAAGAAGAGCGTGTTTAGAGAAGCCACCTCATCTTTTCTAATAGGAGTTTCCTTCGGTCTGTCAACCAATGTAGAAGAATGAGAGTTAGGTGCACACAAAGTAGCATCAAACTGACTGTAGAATCTGGAAATAATTCTATGTACATTTTTTAGAAAAAATAGAACAATTTACAACTCTTCCGTGTTCCTGAGAGGCAAGGAGAGGCACATTGTGACTATTAAAATATACCTTGTTAGAGACCCTTGAGCGAATTCCAGAGTTAAGAATCTGCAAGGGTCAGATGACAAGGTCAAGGAATTTGTTAGGTCTGTTTATTACATTCTCATTGCATCCAAAGAGACGATCTAGCTGTAACACTCTTGGTTATATACCTGAGGGATTTTAATGAGCACACCACAGAGATACCTGCACATCCTTATTTATTGCTACAATATTCATGAGAGCCAAGCCAAGCAATCAGCCTAGATGGCCAGCAGCAGATGAATGGATAAAGCAAGTGTGGTCAACGGGAGTTTCATTCAGTCTCAAAAAGTTTGCAAGAAAATCAGTGGAGCTGGAGATCACTATATTAATAATATAAACAAGACTCAAGAGGACAAATTCATACTTTCTCTAATATGAGCAATCCAGTATCTGTCTGTCTCTTACTGTCTGTCTGTCTATCTATCTATCTATCTATCTATCTATCTATCTATCTATCTATCTATCTATCTGACTTGAAATTGTGAAAGAGGAGCAAGACATCTAAAGGGAAGGGGAACAAGAGAGGATAATGGAGTAAAGAAAGACAATATTACATTTCTTTTATATGTAGAACCTAGGTTTAAATGCATATACATGTGACTTGACAGAATAATGGGGGGCTACTTAGAGGAAGATGATCAAGAGACAGATGGATATGAAGACAATATATAAACAAGGTGTGCTATGTATGCTTGAAAACATTATAGTAGGCATCATTTTGTCTACTAAAAATTTAATTGAAAAATAAAATAAAGATGTTTAAGGTTTCTTTTACTAACTAAAGATTTAATTGAAAAATAAAATAAAGATGTTTAAGTTTTTTTTCTAATAGAAAGGGAAGGTGGCTCAGTAGGGACTTCCCAGAAAAAAAATTTATCATTGTACTCTTCTGTCTTCTGGCACAGTGGGATGGTGGACATTCATGAGCTCCTCAAACAACGTAGGGATTGTACGTTTGTAAAGTAAAACATCTTCCCTACAAGGATGCCACCACCACGCAGGAGTTCGAAACCAGCCTTTATAGCACTGTATTGGTTAATTTTAGAGTATTTTTTTTTTAGATTGAGCCCTTTAAGTGAGGCCTTCTTTTAACATAAAGTGAAGATATTGAGGACTTAAGTAGGGTAAATGTAGTGGGAAATTGCAGTCTCTTTCTCCAAATATGCAAATCTTCCCTTCCCAATTAGGTGTTACATTGGCCTTATAAACCACTGAGAAAGGACAGATGCTTAAGAAATACATGTTTATTGTGAGCTTAAGAGCATGCCCATGGCTATTGGACAAACTTCAGACCCGAGAATTGTGTTTGCTATTACTGAGGAAAGAAAATGAAGATACATCTCAGTTGCTTATTTCTTCTGTCCACTGCTGTACAGGCATGGCTTTTCCGTACCTTAACACTCACCCTGTTAGCAAACGCTTTCCCCACTAGCTGCCTCTTTACCCTTTTTAGTCCCCTCCGAGGTCTGCAAGGTCCCTCACAAGGACTTAAGGAACTTTTGGCCTCAGGGATTCATACAGGCAGCTCTGTAGCTTGTTCTGTTAGCCTAAGTACATCTCCCTCTCTGCCAGTGTGACCTTTCTTCCTTTTTGGTCCAGAGTAGCTGGAAGGGTGTCACCATAGGAGTACTATTTTTGAGCCACCCTGCTCACTATTTAGAAAAAGTCCAAGCATCCTGTTTGGACAGGTTGTAAGCTGTGACATTAGACCTTCCTGGTATGCAGAATGGCTTTCATCACTCTCCCAGCCCATTCAGCGAGGTCAAAGGTCTCAGGAAGGTATTTGACTTGTGGCTCTGACTTGCCCTGACTGCTGAGCAATGATGGGTCTTGAACCACTTAGGAGGCGCCCTTGGGAGCAGCATAGCAGAGAGGACTAGAAACAGAGGCAGGGGGAGGGGTAGAGTTGGCTACACATTTGAAACGAAGGGGTCAGCCACGGGAGAGTGAAGTGTACATCAAAAGTCTTGGCTGGCAGTTTTGTATTTTGCAAGCTCTGCTCGGGAAGCAAAATGGCGCTGTGTGCTTTGTTTGGGGACAGTAAGGAGAAGTTGCAAAGTTGTATAATTTGCTTTTGATAAGACCCTCTGGAACTAG